>NW_024736148.1:1822671-2045171 GCF_018991925.1 Homarus americanus
CAAGTATGAACCCTCGACTGAGTAATGCCCTCTGGGTTGTTTATAAACTTCAATTAAGTCGCCCCTTGACTACCTGTAGCATAAGCTAGGCAATTCCTGTCGGGGGCGATATAAATGTGCCCCACTTAAGAGTTTGATAAAAAACAAACAAATATGAAGCACTATGAGTGTATTGTATGTGGAGATTAAAGATTCACATGGTATACTGTGCGTGTAAACTGAGAATATGAACAAGTACTGTGTGGACTTGTACTGTATAGTCCATTGTATGCGCTAAATCATAGTTAGCCCTCAAAATAGAAAATGTCGTTTTCTTTGTTTAGGACGAATACCCACAGTCACGGCCTCAGCCACTAGATGGTGGGTTATGCAGAGGTCTGAGGGAGATACAGTTCCTTTTAATAATTTCGTTGGTTTGTTTACAGGAGGAAACAAATGAAACTTTGATGAACATTGTCGAGGAACTTAGCAGCAATTCTAAGTTCCATCGTCGTATTCAACAATTATTTTATATTTATTGTGTTGTTCTTTTCTAATAAACTAGCAGAATGAAGCCCCAGGAGGAAACGAAAGGTATATATATATGAGGATTTTGGCTTTAATTGCTGTTCAAGCGCTAAGACAAATGGTGCTGAGTATATATACATTATTGTTTTGTCTCGTCTTATTTATCCGTGAAACTAAATATTTCAATTAATGTGAATATAAAGAATGAAGTAATGGGCTTTTGGTGCTCATTCGATGCTTTATTTATATGATAGTGACAAAAGAGCAGATAACTGCTCAAGTTGGTGTACTGTACAAGTAACTCCATTTTTTTTTATTTGTTCTTTGCTGCTGATGGCTGGCGGAAGTTTTAAATGACACGATATCAACAAAAATTGCCTAACATTTTATGCTAACGACAGTCATTACTATTCCCTTATAGGAAATGAATTAAAGTAGAATTCCCATGTCACATCTTTTTAAAGTGAAAGGCATATATTCTCAGATACAATTTAAAGCTTCACCTGAGTGACACTATATTTAAGAATAGATAATCAAGAACCAGATACTGCTACATTATAAAAAAACAAAATTATATATAAAAGTAACCAAACTAACCCACTGCTAATTATTGATGGCATACTGTCGCCGATTTTTCATAGAAAATGAATTTAAAAATATCATAATTTCACTGCTTTGCAGTGAACACTATCATAGTTCAAGCAAATATGTTGAAAAGTGGTTATTTCTAAATTAACCTAACCTAACCTTAGTTGATAAGAAAAAGAAGCGGCAGAAGCGCTGTTAGAAGACTGCACCAACCTAACCAAAGAAACCTACCTAACCTAACTTCCTAGTCATGGGGTCTCACCCCCTGGGACTCCCGGTATATTATACACAAAGAACTTACTGTGATATGGTTTAATTTTATACTATTTGTGGACAGGAGAGCAGCCGCCCGTACCAAGCAGCCCATAAACGTACACGGAGTATAGGCGTCGGCAAAGAGCAAGGTGGAGTGTTTTGAAATTTGTCAATATGGTTGGTAGACAATTAGGCCCCTAAGCTTGCACTAGCATGCCAATACTTTGTCTGTCACAGCAATAAAATGGTTTGGTGGTCCGATCCACTCGATTTTGTCTTCTGCTCCTTGTTTATTCACGAGCCTCCTTGTCCAAGCGGCTTCTTTCACTTCCACAAAAAAAAATTTAAATTTCACCATATCATAATAAGTTATTTCTGTTTAATATGCCGGGGGCCTCTGCCTCCCAGCTAGGAAGTTAGTTAAGGTTAAGTAGGTTTCTTTGGTTAGGTTGGTGCAGTCTTCTAACAATGCTTCAGCAGCTTGTGTTTCTTATCAACTATGGTTAGGTTAGGTTTAATTTAGATGTAACCCCATTTTAACACATTTACCCAAACTAAGACAGTGTTCACTGCAAAACAGTGAGAATGCGGTGTGTTTTTTAAGTAAGAAAAATCGGCAACAGATAAGTCATCAATAATTACCAAATTTTATATTTATATATATATATTTTTTTTACATCTATCTTGGATAATTCATCACTGTTCCCCATTATTAACACTTACTTTGTCACTGTTTAATATGACAGACACAGTTGGCATATTCCCTCTTGTCTATCTCTGCTCTTGCACTCTCCTCATCTGAAGACCTTTTCCTGGACTCTCCCTAGTGGTAACACTCACAAGCGACTCACCTGTTCCACCAGCACCTGAGACAGAGTTCCACTGGGGTCGCCGTCAAGTACACGCCTTGATCGGTAAGGTGGAGGAGTTCTTTGAAGATTTCTATGATGGCACCAAGAAGAAAAAGTTTATTTGGAATGCTGTGGCGGAACGGATGCAGGAGGAAGGACATAATTGTACTGGTAGTGAGTGTGACAAGAAGTGGAGGAACCTTAAGGTACATTAACTTCTTTTCATGTTCATATAGTGGTCTGATTCATGTTGTGTTCATATTGTGGTCTGAATCATGTTGTGTTCATATACAAGTGCTCCTCTACTTAAGAATGTTCAACTTACAAACTTTCAGAGATACAAACATCATCGCTGAGGGGGGTTACCTGCCAGAACAGGTGTTTAATGTGGATGAGACTGGATTATTTTGAAGAAAATTCCAGATAGAACAAACATGACCTAAGAAGAGAAGAGTGAGCCAGGTTTTAAGGCTGTATTAAAGGATATAGCTGGACTAAATATCCATAATCTTTTCATTTTTGCAAGATGTTTGGTATCTACAAGAGTAAAGTTGGACTTACAAACAAGCCTCAGGAACGTAACTTGCTCATAAGTAGAGGAGCACCTGTAATGGTCTGATTCATGTTGTGTTCATATAGTGGTCTTATTCATGTTGTTTTCATATTGTGACCTGAATCATGTTGTGTTCATATAGTGGTCTGAATCATGTTGTGTTCATAAAGTGGTCTGAATCATGTTGTGTTCATATAATGGTCTGATTCATGTTTTGTTCACATAGTGGTCTGATTCACATTGTGTTTATATAATGGTCTGATTCATGTTGTGTTCATATCGTGGTCTGATTCATGTTGTGTTTATATAGTGGTCTGATTCATGTTGTGTTCATATCGTGGTCTGATTCATGTTGTGTTCATATCGTGGTCTGATTCATGTTGTGTTCATATCGTGGTCTGATTCATGTTGTGTTCATATCGTGGTCTGATTCATGTTGTGTTCAATTTAACACCCACAGATTCAATTGCATACTGTGCTGATTCTAGATATTCAGATATTCTTAAGTTTATTTATATATACGTACTTGAACGTACTGGACAACTTTTCTCACCAATGTATACCAAGGTTTTTAGAGTGAAAACTCTATGATAATTTGATACTTATACAGTAGAAGATGCATGTCTGTCTGTGGATTTTAATGATATTGGTAGATATTTGCATACTAATTCAGCCATTGGTAAACAAAATTTGGTCAAAGTTAGAGTAGACATTGTGATTGTAATTTATTTGAGTAATCAGATACCAAATGTTCGTATTTTTCATCTTCACTAAAGTCCTGCATTTATTCTGTGAATATAAAGCATCCACCTAATCTGCAAGTGTACAGTACTAAATTCTGCCTGGTTTGCAGGGCACTTATGTGAAAGTCCTACAGAAGCAGATTCATGGAGACAGCAGCTACAGATTTGAGTACTTTGATGCATTGCACCACATCCTCGGGAAGGAGATTGACCCCCTGGGGATGAGAGAGCAAGCGTAAGTCTATTTCTTTTGATTAAATAGTTTCATGACTTATGGGTCATTTGACAATTGACCTGCAAGATTATCTCCAAAAACACTCTTCAGCAGAGCCTACCATGTGTGAGGGTTATCTGCATTCTGTAGTCACTGGAAATAATGTAGTGAGCCTTCTTTTCTTCAATCTTGGCCATAAAGTGGGATTTCAGGTCACTCCTCCATTTATGGCTGCAGTGAAACATTCTTCCTTGATAGGTTCCATTATTGACAGGAAAATGGGAGGTCTGTTGTCTAAGCCAAAAGTTTATGACCGAGAGGTTTGAGAAAGTGAGCCAATTCAGGATTCATCCCAGAGTACCTGCTGATATGATGGCTTTTGAAGTAAATACTGCACTGTACTGGGTCAGGGTTGGAACTTGCTTTGAATTTCTGTTTTGTCCATGTGTATGGTTGTTTGTGCAATTTTAGCATTGATCTGAATGGACAATGTCCTTGCTCCAAGAAGACATATAACCTAGGCAAAGACAGTCACTGCTAGAGAGAGTTCTGGCAGGTGTTCTCTCAGTTTACTTCTCATTCCCTTTACCAAAAAATGAGATATGCAGTACATTACACTGTACTGTATATTTCAGTCCTTTGTTTTTAACTAGGTTTTTTATCATTGTTAAGTGGCAGTATATAAGTACTGTATGTTACTTTGTTACCATCCACCTTATAATACATAATAGGTAAGCACAACCTTCCACCACCACTGGTAATATGCTGTTTGCACTGCTATGCATTTTGAGACATACTGTACTGTACTGATAAGTTGGAAGTGTGGATCGTGCAGTGTTCCCATATTAAAAAATGAATAGGCTAACTGTATTTGTAATCTAATTACAGTCTATGAAGGAATTAAGCTAAATTAATAAAAATTATCAGTCCATTATAAAAATATTAATGTAGAATAATATTACTGTATTATAAATCCCCTTAAATTACAAAAAAAATATTTAATAATTACTAAGAATTTGACAAATGGTCAAATTAGTGCCATTTTGTTTATGATTCTTCTATGTGTGTTGACAGTGGTCAAATATTGTCTCATGAGCTGCACTGAGAAGCCTGATGGGTTGCATGCAGCCCCTCACTGCTATAGAGCATCTAAGTACAGAGTGAGGAGTTATATTTTTAGTTTATCTGAGCAGTAGACTATATAAAGTAATCTTTATAAAGTGTTAATGTTGAGTGATGGATATACTGTATAATATATCCTCCTGTGGTACAGTACAGTACATGTATACTGCATATCGAGATCCCCATTCTATAAAGAATTCATAAACTTTTCATGAATTTTCCCAAATGATGTTTTACAAATACTCAATGTAATTCCCCCATATGTTAAACAACTGTTAATTTGTGTCTAAGCCTTTTCCTTAAGTCTACACATACACACATACATTAAAAAGATTCCTTAGTATGTTATTGAAAAAGAATAGTACAGTACTCATAAATTATCCTTGATGGTCATGTTTGTTTACTTCTCAGGATGACTCGTGTTGCACCTTCTCCATCTGATAAGATGTCTTCTACAGAATACCAGGATCTGACATTTGACAGTGAGTGTCTGTGTGTGTGTGTGTCTTCGAGTGAGTGAGAGTGAATGTGTGTGTATTTTTGGTAGTACTGTAGTAATAATAATGATAAAAATACAGTAATCATTACAGTATTTATTTAAAAAAATTCCTACATGTACCAATGGACTTAAGATCAGTGTACAGTACAATAATGTGACCTCCAACATTGCGGTGTAAGGTGAATCATCATATCGTGAATCATTACTACCATTAAATTAAAGGAATAATAGTGAGATGCATTCTCTAGTGTGTCCATTTTACATCTTCTGTGTGGCTTTTTACCATTTTTTCCCACAAAACAGTAAAATTAATAGAAAAAAAACATTTATACAGGTACTGTACTTTAATTAATGTTTACTAATGCAACTTATACAACATAAATCACTACATATTAGTGATAAGGAACTGACACGAGACGAGACAGGATGCTATTGTTGTTGTCAGTGTTTATACGCAGGACGATGGTCCTCCATCTGAAACTGAAGAAGATTAAGACCCTGGCTGTAGCTGTAGTAAATTTAATGTAAAAAAAAAAAAATATTAAATGTTATTTAATGTAAACTAAACCGTAGAAGTAACTAATAATGGTAAAGAAAAGGTGTGAGATTGACAGCAGAAGGCCAACATATGTATGTACACACACATGCAAATACAGCCTTGTATAGCGTCATTTCTCAGCATAAGAATATGAATGCAACGGAAATTCTACTCGCCAATAGTGGTAAAGCCAGAAACATAAGGACACAGCCAATGTTGTCTGAATTTTTACACAGATGACGACGAAGTACCTAAATCATCAGGTTCTCTCTCTTAGCTTTTGAACCAGCACTATCATCACTTGCTCATGTTGAGTAAGGGCACAAAAATGCCATAAAATACCTGAAAAAGTTTTAATCCTGATCCCGTTCAGATACGTGGAAACGAAAAGCCTGCCAAGCGCAACTGTTTACGTTAGTAACGTCACCATCCCGGAAATGTCTGTGCACATGGTGTTATTGTTTTTTTTGCAATACTGTACAGTGTACAGTCTCTCCTCGACTTACGACGGGGCTCCGTCACGACGACCAGGTTGTAAGTCGAAAAGGTGAAAATAATACATAGAAATTCTAAAATGAAATACAGTACAGTAAAAGCAATCAATAATGAAAAATTAATAAAGTGTTACGGTGCACTACTTACCTTTAATGTAGTCAGCTGAATGCACACGGGGCCTCAATAATTTTTTAATTAAGCACGGAGACTACATTAATTGGATGAAGCAGAGGAGGAGACAGGGCTGGGTGAGTCATCAAGTTCGCTTTCTTCAGATAGCTATCGTACGGCGTCACATTACGACCAAACGTCGGGACTCGAAAATACGTAATGTGAAAAATATTTTATACAACCATGGCCGTCGTATGTCCAGGTTGTCGTAAGTCGAGGAGAGTCTGTATTAGTTATTATTTATGTGAAAATGTAATTTTTTTGTGTTTATTATTCTATTTTCTTTATAAATGTGAATAAAATAATGATGAAAATTGAATCAGGGCCTAAATTAACCAGGTTATTAAATATGAATCATCATATATCACATGTACCTTAAAGTACAAATAAATAATATACGTAATACTTTGCAATCAAGTGAGGCAAAGGGACTGGGCATAATTTGGGTTTTAGAAAGACTTGGGGCCCAATCAGGGTTATCTTCAGGGACATTATCAAGACTCTGGAAAGGGGAAAGACAGGTATAGTTATAGCCAAGACTCTTTAAGGGGTAGGGGCTCCAACATTGTCTATTGGGTAGTCACATGACTCCGAGAGAGATAAAAGCTCATTAGCTATTGTTTGTTCATTCAGTGTTTCAGATATGATCAATAGGGTGTAGAGTTTAAAATGGGCAGTATGAGATGTTGGTGCTTGTGGTCAGTTAAGTTCTGCTTTGCCAAGTCTAAGATGTAATTTACACTGTTGTTGGTGTGTGTGTGTGCATGCGTGCAATTATGCCTTATTTGAATAAGTATTAATATGTACAGTATTTGTAAGTGTATGCTTGTTAACATTTATGTGATATAGAAATAATATATGAAGTGTACCTCTCCCAGCTGGTGGCTTTGTCTGGACTGATATAGCTGTACATCTCCTGTTGGATTTAATCTTGGAGCATCGTGATGACTTCTTGTCTTCCACCTCACTAGCTGAAGATATATGGAGGGCAAGTAATATTCAGTTGCTTTTAAATTTTAAGTAAGTTATTTAATGAGTGTGGATGCCTTGGCTATGTCCTGGCTAATTGATTATACAGTACTACAGGTCATAAATTGCCAAGCTGTGTGATCATAACCCAACCAGTTTCCTTCCCTATAGAGTATAAGTGTATCATCCACCATGACTAAGAATGATTGGTGATACAGAATCAAAATGTCATAAAGGTTCTTTATCTGGACTGTATGTATATGTTCAGTGATAGTAGAGATCACCCAGTATCTTGTGTATCAGTTGGATAGGTTGAATACAGTACAGCATACATGTTTTCTTATATATCAACAAATTATAAAGTTTCTGAAATAACTGTTAGGTTAAGTCCTGTTGATGAGTTACAGTGTTTGGCCATCTCTCCAAAAAGCAATGTTGTATTGTCTGTATTTGAATTTATTAACTCTAATTTACTGTTCTGTAATATATTGTTCCTCTAATACTTAAAACTAGATTCATTTGTTTCTCAAGTATAATTTTCACCATATATTTAAAGCCGATGATCTGGGTCCTCTCTTAGATTATGCAGTTAAACTCCCTTGGTACAATTTACACATACACACATTTACTGTACATTAAAAATTGTAGATTAAAACAATTCTGAGTTGAGTAACATATCTGGCTTGTATGTCTAATATTGTATTGATCAAAATTGCATCATTGTTTTTCTCACTACAGTATATTTCTTATCTTATCCATCTAAATAAATCTCTTGCTTTACATTATTCTTACATTGTCTCATTGGCTATTGGTGTATTTTGTTGTCTTTTCTATATTCGACTTACCCAGTCAGTTTGTATGGAAGGTTTTGTAGTCCAGTGTGGAAAGTATTAATCCTTGGGTTTTTGTGTTAATTTTTCCCCCAGATATACATAGTCAGAACTGTGGCATGGAATATAGTACTTGCCTTTTTGTTTACTTTTTTTTTAATTAACTGATTTTATATTCTTCTTTGGAAAGGAAATTGCCCAGCAGATGGCATATGAGGGCCAAGAGGTACAAAGTGAACAATGTCAGAGCAAGTGGTTGAACCTACAAGAGGGATTCCAGCACCACCAGGCTAAGGCTGAGGCCACTGGCTCCGTCTCTCTCTGGACCTTCTTCACCCGAGTCAGAGATGTTGTGAACTCTTTGAATGTTGTCACTGACTGTAAGTTCAAGAAGTGATTCTATGATATCATTAACTGCATAACCTAATGTCTTGTAGGGGAGCTTCAAATATAGGTTGGACAGATATAGGAGTGATAGGGTTTGGGTGTTAATGGGGCTGCCTAGTATGGGCCAGTAGGTCCACTGCAGTTTCTTTCATTCATATGTTTTTATGTTCTTATACTAATCTGGGCCACATAGTTATTGGTAGACTTTTTTGCTTCTCTTACATAAGCTTGTTAGTGTTTAAAATTTATTGAATGACCAAATCATGGTTTTTAAGGTTGCTGTCTTTTCTATGGTAGCATCAGATGTATTACTCACCATAGCTGAGGTCCAGGCTGTTGTTTTCGTCAGAGAATTATGAGGTAGCATTGGAGGATAGTGTTTCTTTGATGTTTCTGATTGTTGGTGGTGGTAGCAATGTTTCACATACTATCCTCATTTATGCTGAGATTTACATAAATTTACACCACAGGATTGATCAGTGGTAAGTGATGCTTCACACTATTAACCAAGTGGTCATTCCACCATATACTGTATATAGTATATGATGAGGCGAGTGATGTAGCACTGCACGATTGCCATCTAATGACTTTGATCTCTCACTAAGTGTTAATGTTTTTCTTAGCATATGACCCAAGTGAATATATGGTTAGTGGGGATGACATTCTTGTGCATTAAGTGCAGTGATGCCATGCATCTTAGCTTGGACTGTCTTATAGTGAAAGTCAAAGAGTGGCAGAAAGCTGCCCAAGAGGTCTGAATGATATGTGAGGATCAAAGTAAGGAATCCCAACACATGGTTCCTAGTTTCTATTTATAAGTGAACCTTCCATTAGATCTCATTCCATTGAATCTGAAGCCTTGTTAACATCAGAAGCAACTACAAGGTTAGTTCACAATAATGATTTAACCCTGGTACATTTGGCTAGAAGCTGCTCTACAATAATACGAGTTTTCCACCTGGGCATTTTAACCTGTCACTAGAGTCTGATCCACTGGATCTAGACAGCAAAATCTCATAGGATATTTGTTAATGACCTGTAGGTTGAAAAAAATGGGTGTCTTACTTTAGTCTTGCATTTATTAGGTGATGTTATGAATGCATTTTACTTCTGCCATTAATACATAAAATTTATTATCAGTACTGTACAGTCAACCCTCACTTTACGCGGTTAATATAACCCACAGGGTACCGCGGAAAGTGAGAAAAGCGTAAAGTGAACAACATAACATATGGGATTAATTGAAATAGAGACCGGGCCGACCCCCAAACTCCACTTTTTGACGACACACAACTATGTTGCAGTAAAAATTGTATCTTAACTTTATGATGGTATGCACAAACAATATAGAAGAGGTTAGGTTAGGAAAAATAAAGGTTAAGTTCGGAAAAATAAAGGTTAGGAAAACTAAAAGTTAGGTTGAACACTTACGTTAGTAGAAGAGATGGGTTGGCATACGGGGATGGAGGCTGGTTCCGAGGCAGAGGGCAGGCTACTGGCCCTCAGGTGAGTCACCATCACTGTCATCCACACTTGTCAGGGCCTCCCTGACAAATCCCTCAAAGTCATCTTCACTGTCTCTACCTCTGTCACTATCACTGACTTGGGCTGGCTGTGGTGGGTTGCGGGCGAAGAACTCTGTTATGCTTTTCTGACGGCTGGTGTTTATGTTGTCGTGATAATCCTTGAAGTAGGGCTCCATAGTCTGCAACAGCTGGGTAGTGACGATTTCATACCTGTTTGCGTCAGGGTCGTCGGAAAGGAGGAGCTTGATTTTCTCAACACACTTGATGGCACCCCTAACATTACTATGGGATAAGCGGTGTTCTTCTTGGGATGACGCACCACCTGCCTCGTCGGTAGTCACATCAGGATACCTTATCACCTCCAGGATGTCGTCGTTGGTGGTCTCGGAGAAGCCTGCAGCTGTAACACTCTGCGCAGCTTCTCTGGCAAGGTCCACTGCTACTGCAACAGTCTGAACCTCACCAGTCACAGATTGACTCTGCCTTACGCCCGGAATGCCTTGCAACACATGTCTCCATGCGTGACGAACAGTTGCTACAGACAGCTGATCCCATGCCTCCACCAAGAAGTCCACAGCTTTCTTGATGTTGAATATTCTCCAGAATTGTTTGAAAAGTATTTTTTGCTCTGCCAACTGTTGATCCTCGTCCTCTTCGCTCTTGCTATCGGTGGTGGTGTCACTCAGGTTACGCAACTCTTCCCTGGTGTTGGTGTAGTCGTTCAGGAGCTGGAATTTTTTTGTTGAGAATGCAGCTTTTACATTACAGATTAACTCTTGGTCCATGGGCTGTAATATAGATGTAATGTTGGGAGGAAGGAAGACCACTTTTACGTTGGGGTGACGATCTAACAGTAGGGGCGAGTGTCCTGGTGCATTGTCCAGCAGCAACAAAATCTTGAATGGCACATTCTGTTGCTCACAGAATTTCTTTACATCGGGAACGAAACAGTCATCAAACCAGGAGAGGGACAGTGTAGAGAACATCCACGCCTTACGTGCGGTCAGCCAGTGGACATTTAGCTTGGTCATGTCCATGCTCTTGTAGGCGTGCGGCTTGCGGGCTGTGTGGATCACCGATAACTTGAGCTTACAGGTACCAGAGGCATTGGTGGTAAACAGGACGGTGATGCGCTCCTTCTGCAACTTCCGGCCCCGAATCTTGCTGGCATTCTTCACAACGAAGGTCTTGGAAGGTAGCTTTTTCCAAAACAGACCGGATTCGTCCATGTTGAACACCTGGTCGTCGGTGTACTGTCCTTCCTCCATAATCTCACGTAAGAACGGAGGAAATTCCCTAGCCGCAGCACGGTCAGCACTCGCTTCTTCACCACCAATGTTGATATTGGTGATCTTGTTCCGCATCTTAAACCTCTGTAACCACCCAGAGGAAGCATTAAAGGGTTTGGGCTCTGTAATTCCCATCTTTCATGACACTGCAGCATACAGTTCACGTGCGTACTCCTTAACAGACCGCGTGACGACCGCCTTGTTCCGTCTCGCCTGACGCACCAAGTAGCTCACAAGTAATTTTTCCGTCTTGAGAAGCACCTGGTTGTGGAAATACTTGATCATAGAAGCACCTGTAGACTTTGTGATCTTCATGTGCTCCTTTATCTTGGCTGCATCCTTCTTTATCGTCCGGATCGTAGATTCGTTCACACCATGCTGGCGCGCCAAATCAACCTGTCTTGTTCCTTTCTCTAACTCTTGGATGATCTTGTACTTCACCTCGTAGCTTAAGGAATGTCGTGTCTTCTTGGGCTTAGGGCGGCTGGGTCCAGGCAAGGAAAGGTTTCTCTCTGGGGGCGGTGGTCCGGCGGAAGCCATTTTACAGAACAATGGATGCACGATTACACGGTGTGGCCTGGAGGGATGAAACTGCCGCTGCTAGGTCAACCGTTGTCTTTCCTCCCTCCCTCCCCCGGGTGGACACGTCATATTACTTAAAACCAATTACAGCTAGCAGCGGAGGGAGGTAGGGATGCATGGCCAATCACAGTCCGATACGTCATATGACGTCACTGATAACGCAACAGAGACATGCACTGCGCAACCTTACCGCGCGGCTTGACCAGGCGGAGGAGGAAGGAGGCGGGAGCAGGCGGGTGGGGCGAATCTAAAAATAGCGTCGAGCTGGACACTCTCCGCGGAATGTGAGCATCCTGAGTTCCGGCAGGGCACCGCGTAAACGTGGAAACGCGGAATGTGGGACCGCGTAAAGTGAGGGTTGACTGTATTTGAAAAATTTCCAGGTTTTAGGGTTTTTTAATTACAGTTGTGAAACAGCACAGGGAACAACTTCTGTTGTCTGACATATCCTAAAACTTCCATTTATGTATGACTGATATCTCCAAAGCTAAACTACAGTATATAAAAATTAAATATATTTTCCTCTTCCAATTCAAGCACATCGTAAGCCAGTGTTAGGACCCGGAGGTGCCCTAGGACCTACCAAAGGGAGACATAGAGGAATAACAGGGACAAGAAGATCCACAAAGGGAGGTGAAAATCTTGGAAACGGAGACAATAGTATACTGGATCGTGTACGGCAGCTGGAGACAAGTTTGACCATAAATCGTCGTCTACAACACCTGGAATCCAAAGTGGAGTCAGGTCGGTGGCAAAGTGATGCATACAAGCAGACAAATAATGTCCTCTCACAGATTTTATCAGAGTTACGTAGGATCAATAACTTTCTAGAACAGGACCAGAACCAACAGCCGAAACATGAAATACAACAGACCATAACACAGCATCAGCAAGACCAAGGTCCTAGCAGCCCAAATCAAGGAATAATTATTGTGGAAGCTTATGCAGATCAGCTGTAAATAATTCTTAAAAGATTGTACCGTAAGTGGGTGTATGCAGCATCTCAAAATTTTTAATTGTTGATATAGTAGTGTAATTACTGACATTTGCTATGCGGTAAAACATCTTAAGCCATTTAAGCACAGTAATAACATAACATTGACGACATAAAGACTGTCAAGTGTAAATCATCTTTTGGAGGCCTGAGTTTTGTTTGTAGGGTCTGTGTTAGCTCCAGCAGACATACCATCAGTTGCTTGGGGTCCCTCTAACCCGAATAAAATTATCTGGGGTTAACCGAATAAAATATTAAAAGTGGCATTGCTGTAGTGAAGGGGTTAAGCACAAATAACTCCTCAGAATTTTTCTATACAGCACTGCTATTGTTTAGTCATACAGGTATATTGTGTATACCTAGTTATACTCTACAGCAGGCATGGGCAACCTGTCCTCAGTCATGGGACGCATTACATTTAGGTATTTTTCTGTGGGTCAAACCACCAGAATTTATATCTTGCCTAACTCTAAAGTAATGTTAATACTGTATTGTATTAGCACGGACAGTGAAACAGTTTATCGTCACGGCCACTTTACGATATTTTCAGTTTACAATCGAGTCTTTTTCCCATTTTTGAGACAAATCCATCATAATAATTTTTTAAAGTAAAATGTTAATGTTTCATGTCATTTAACAGAAGATGAGTGAAGCAGTCTGTGAATACGTAGATTTTTCCTACAGTTACAGCATTTGTATTACTTATGAGACACATCCACCAGAATAATGCCAATGTTAATCTTGGTGCATAAGGAACTACAATGAAGCACCCTATAGGTACATCTGTTTATTTGGTAAAGGTGTAGAAGAGGGTGACCACCAGAAGGAGTTGTCCTAATTGGTTGAATTTTTTCTACACTAATATTATGATATTAAACACAAAAATGGAAACAACAATGCATTGAACCTAATAGAACCTGACAATCTTTTTATTTACTCTATCCTGCTTCACAATTATCCTCCCAGCGCTATTTTTGTTGTTGACCTCGCTGAATCCCTGTTCAAGAGACATTTCCTAAATGATGGTGAACGCTTCCACGTATTCCTCCTCGCCATTGCTGATGTATATCAAACTCAATATTAAGGTAAGTTGTTTAACACATAAATTAACACAATAATGCATAGAACCTGACCTAGCAAACCCAAAGGTTGGGTATGTTAGGTCAGGTTTTATGCATTGTCGTTTCCATTTTTGTGTTTAATATCATATCGGTGTGTAGAAAAAATTTCAACCAATTAGGACAATTCCTTCTGGTGGTCACCATCTTCTACACCTTTACCGTTTATTTTGTTTGTTTGCCTTATTGTTGGTGTAAAACAAAGAAATATGAAAAGATTTCATTCGAAAGTGAATTTCATCTTTGACATCGACCTTTTTTGATAAACATTTAATATTTTCTACCGTCGCTCTCTGAAGTGATAATGCCTTGAAATCATTTGCATTTTGATAGTCCAGTTATTTAACATCATTTTAGAGAATAACAGGTCTGCTTACCAATTGTGAACATTTTGTTTGAATAAATGCACAGCTACACGAAAAATTTCTATGAACCAATAAGCTATTTTTGTATTAGAGGGGTATGACTTATGGGCCAGGTTAGTGTGGAAAGGGGATAATTACATTAAAACAAAACAAGAGTAGGATAGGAGAGTTTCTCCTGGCGAGGCAGGTCTCGGCTAATTGAGGGAACATGCCTAACCAACTCTGAACCACCTCGAGATTCATGAAGCAAAAACTAAAATACTCATCTGAGGCAATTCCTTCACGGTTAGTTACCTCTAAGGGTTAATTGAAATAAAACTACTGTATATTGAAGGACTGTAGTAATTTATTTCTATATTGCTATTCTGTATTTGTACAATTTTTGTGGTTTACAGCCAGTTTTATATACAAATTTATACCTATTTTGCAAGGCTCTTGCCTAGGAGGTTATGTCAAGTCCTATGTGATATATAATAATGTGTTTTCCAAATTCTATAAATTCAGGTGAAATATATACAAGTACTGTATAAAAGAAAGCAGGTGTGTTTGTTGTAATTTAACTGTGCATGTTAAATAGAAACACATAATACAGATCTAAAGGCAAATTGTCACTAATTTCAAATATTGTATACCAGAAATAAAAACAACTATTACAACTCAATTTTTACCAGAGAAAGTCATAAAAATTGTTTGGTGATCAAAGAACTTAAAGAAAGTGATATATATATATATATATACATACATACATACATGTATGTACATGTGTATGTAGTACATACACATGTATGTACATACTTGTACATGCATACATACACAGTCACCCAAAGAAGTCCTGTCGTGAACCACGATTCAGACTCGTGAACCCGAAGCAGTAGACACTGATACATTATTCTGTCCATAAATGCTTCGGAGTCAAGAGTCTGAATCTTGGAGTTCATGGTTAGCGACAGGACTTTTTTGGGTGACTGTACATGTACAATCAAATACAAAAGTTGTATAGTGATTTTGTCTGAAGATTAAATATAACTCGTGAAACATGATGAGAGCCCCCTACCACAAGGCAGAGTGCACTAAAAGTTCAGCCCTTTGGCATATGTTTTCACCAAATTTCAAGACACGACTTTTGTCTTTCATTGTACATGTGCAGTCAACCAAAGATGCACCGACCCCACCCTGGGTCTCGTGCTTGCAACTTTACCTGGCAATACTTGGTAAAGGAAGGCTGCATGTAAAGGTGATTGGTGGATCTGTTTTCGGCTGTATCACTGTCAGGATAATTATTAAACAAACCATAGGTAGAATTTTTTTTTAATAATAAACTCTTCATTGTTATTTAAGGTCATGAGAAGTTTCCAAATGTTTGTATATTTGTTTAAATTATGAAGAAAATTTGATGTGAGAATCTTGTGAACAGCTGTGGTTGTAGTTGAGTTGCCAATTCATTAATATAAATTTCTTCATTATTTAAGCAAATATACAAAAATTTGGAAACTTCTCATGACCTTAAATAACAATGAATATTTTTTATCAAAAGTCTACCTTTCGTTTGTTTAATAATTATCCTGACAGTGATACAGCTGAAAACAGATCCAACAATCACCTTTACATACAGCCTTCCTTTACCATAAAATACTTCTTTATGCCCACTGATACGCAAGCTTCAAGCTATAGGTTTGCACTGCAAACAATAAATTTCATTATGTACATATACAAAGAATATTGTACTTGAGTTGGAAGAGGTAGCCTCTGGCCACTTATTCTATTTTAACAATACACTATGGATATAATGATAAAATATTTAACAATACAGTACTAACAAACATATCAATATCTTGAATGCATTATCATATCTTAGAATCACTTAAAAATAAAATAAAACAAAAGAAATAAAAGTAGTTCCCAATTATCTAACTTGTATTGTGTCAATGGACTGAACAAGGTGGATGTATTACCTACGCTCTGCCAAGTTCTAAACCATTTTAAGCTACTGCGTAAAACAATATATTCCCCTTAAATGCATGCATATCCTTGCCCATAAACTGGCAGTATCTACAAGCATCTCCCGAGAAAATTGTCATTATCAAAATATGAGGTTGCCATTCTCAGTTATGTCAGTGAGGATTATGTACTAATTTTGTTATTAGGGATGGAGGTTTACTATATAAGGCCAAGAGTTAAGGTAAGTCTTAGTGCTAAAAAAAAAAAAAAAAGAAGCTTGATCAACAGACCTCATTCATCTTCAGTCATGCTGAAGTTCCATGTAGACCTCAGTCCAGCTGAGCTCTACAACAGAACCTAAGACAGTTCAATCTCCTTGTCCCAACTTTGCTAAAAAATGGAATGTCAAGGATCAATCTTGATTTATGGCCTGCTGTCATGCCAAGGAGACATGACATGGCAAAGACAGGTCTAATGCTAATGAACCTCTGCACCACACGGGAGGAAACAAAAAGCTACTGTAACTAATAAGGAATTAAAGCACTTACCTCACACACTTCCCAATGCTACATAATATGTCTTACTATCTCCTCATCTAGGCAGTGCCTGACAAAGGTCAGTAAGACCAGATATCCTTCTGAAGATTTCTCATTTAGAACATTCCTCTCAGGAAGACCTATGATTAACAAGTGTCAGCTAATTAAACTGCCTAAAATGAGTTTCAATTTCAAATAGGAATTACATATTCTGCCTTAGGCTTGCCCAACGAAGAGGAAGTCTGAAGGACACCAAAACCTGAGCATGAACTTCCAAATGCAATCTTACTGACACCAGGGTAAACAAGACAATAAATTGTACAATATGAATGGACTCAAGGAAATTGTATAGTTTCTAAGGACCAAATGGCATGATATAAACTTTAGGGTAGTTTTAAATAGGAACATCTAGGCAAGTTCTTAAATACCTGCAAGGCAAATCAATAGCAAATGCTTCCACATTATTAAAGGTCTGGCTGATGAACACTAATATGCTACAAAGTATTAAGAGATTTGTCGTTACACCTGAAATTCATAATTGGGAAATATGTCACATAAGATGGCAAAATAAATTCCAGAATTTACTAGATGAATTTTTACTTGGATGTGCTTCTAAAATGATTCATATTGTCAAGGAGTTCAACAGGAGAGGAGGAAATACTGTTCTGACTAAAGGGCTATTTGCTGATAATTTTTCCCTAACTTAGGCTCTTGTAATCTACTACTGTACTGTACAGGTTGAAGCTCCAACATATGGCAACTCCCCTAAAACAGCACCGTTTTCATAAATTCCTTTACGTGACAAACCTCCTAAAGAATGTATAAAAACGATAAATAAAGATATAAAAATCTCACAAAATACAGTATAATTATTATCCTGACTACTGGGGTTAGTTATACAGACCTTTTCCCATGAAAAACCATAATTTTGAGCAACATATTACCAAAGGCTATGAGAAGATGGGTAAGCTCGGCATTCACATGTACGGTAATGGTTAACACACGAACGAACGAACTCACAAATTTGGTAGTGCGGCGGATAGAAGTCGATAGTGTGGAGCGCGTCGTCTGCTAGTTTACACATTGAATATGACAATCGGAATCAGCACACGAACGCAATATACAAATGAATGGTCTTATCAACATGGCAAGTAAAGGACACCAGTGCAAACGGAGAAAGGATACACATCCCGATTTCGTATTTCATCGATTCCCCAAAGGTAAAGAAAAGTAAGTATTGTAAATATATTTAAAAAATATACTAAGAGTAAGATTTCCATGGAAGATGCTAGGGGCAGGCATTATCATTATTATAATTTTAGTAACTAAGTAATTCTGGATAAATTTCTTCAGATGTAGTAGATGGCAGAGGATACTAGAAGAAAAAGGCATACCTTTGAAGGAAAAAACAGTTTAAGAGTGTTGGGGTATGTGCCGGTTTGGCAGTAGTGTATGAATCCGCCAGCAGGCGGAACGGGAGCAGTGTTGACAATTTGGCGGAAAATCCGCTAAATCTAGCGGATTGAACCTTCAAAATGCAGATGGCTTAGACATTTTGCGGCTAGCGGATTTTCTGGTGCATTTTCACTGGATTTGGCAGAAGTTCTAGCGGATTTCATATACATCATGATGACAGTATTAGTAATTAAAACCTATTCTGTCCTCCCTCTGAAATTAGAAAAAAAAGATGGAAATTTAAAGTAAATAGAATACTGAGTAATCAGCAACCCAACTTCTCACATTGACTCCAGGGTATATTTAGGATACAAATTTAAAAAGACTTGCACCAACTCAAAACTATCAGAATAAGCAGAGTTAAAAAACAGACTCCTTGATAACTTCAAAATCTTGAGGAAAATGTCTATGTTTTCAGTTGTGGAATGTCTCAGAGTTGTGAAGGAACCAATAGTAGAGATAGCTGAACTTTTTGGGTACCATCCAAAAAAATTTACCAAATTGACAATCGGTGACACAACTTAACAATTGTTAAATGGCACAAGACCAAGTCAACAGTAAAATTTTGGATTGAGGTAAAAGATTACCATGATGCTACAGGAGTATATCCTTTTTGTGACCTCTGTGAATTAGTTCTCGGTGTTCTCTCCCTTCCTTACTCTAATGCTGAAGTCGAGAGACTATTTAGCCAGCTAAATGTTGTTAAATCAAAGCTCAGAAATCGGTTGAATAAAAGTTCAGTCTGTGCGATTATTGCAGTGAAAAGTGGACTCAGATGAGTAGGCTTACACAAATCAGTCAACTATAAGACGGGGAGGTGAGGAGTACGCTTCGCTTTCTCATTCCTAGCACTTTTGTGTGCGCTATTTCTACTTATACAAGTGATTATTTCACCATATAGCAGGCATCATGGTGAACACATCCAATAGGAAAAAGAGGATGTTTCAGCATGTTGCAAGAGCCACTGTGGAGCGAACAAGATTGAGAAACGATCAGCGTCTGGTAACTCAGCCGCCAGCTGATATACCCTCAGTTCCTCCGCCGCCTGTCTCGTCACAACCCTCCATGATGTCCACGTCTGTTATTGCTATACCAACACCACAACCCTCAACCTCTGTCCACTGCCTTATCAACACCACAACCCTCCACTGCCTTACCGCCTTATCAACACCACAACCCTCCACTGCCTTACCGCCTTATCAACACCACAACCCTCCACTGCCTTACCAACACCACAACCATCAACAGCATTGCCAGTAACACCAACAACAACCCACAAGATACGTCGGGATTTACTCGAGGGGAAGATTTCACAGCCTGAGAAGTCTTACGAGAATAAATACCTAGTGTCGAGCTCACAGTTACAGGCGATAGTGGCAAGGCTGAAATGCCTAAAGCGAAACTATAGGGGTAATGTTAGTATTACCCCAAATTCTGACATATGGGACACTACTTTGAATGTCATGTGTAATGCCTGTGACACCAAACTTTGCCACGCTCCTCCTGTCACCATAACCACTTCCCAGCAACAGAAATTTACAGAATCGAACCTTCTGCAGGTATACTTCAGTTTAGTGTCTGGAGTGGGACTTGCTGGGCTTCAGAAGATGACTGGCTTCCACCCCAATGCCTTCTCTTCTCCCTTCACCACCCCCATTCTAATTCCCATCATCATCATCATCATCCAGGAGCCTTCTACATACACACCTCAAAGTAAGTGTACTTTTCTACCTTTTTTGTTGACTTAAGGCAATTTTCGGTGAGCTGGAACCAATTACCCAAAAACCCATTGAAACAATGGTTTCGGTTAACAAATTTTTTGGTTAACGAGCAACCTTCTAGAACGAATTGTGCTTGTTAACCGAGGGACCACTGTGTATATATATATATATATATATATATATATATATATATATATATATATATATATATATATATATATATATATATATATATATATATATATATATATATATATATATATATATATATATATATATATATATATATATATATATATATATATATATATATATATATAATTTTTTTTTTGTAAGAAATGGGCAAAAATAAAAAATATTTATGAAAAGAACAACACTTGCTTACTGGATACTGTACGGTGGTCTAAACGGATTTGCTATAGGCTTAACGAGAACTAAGACACTGCATACATAAGCAAGGGGGTGGGGGCAGATTAGATGTTGCCACATTCATCAGGTCTATATATTTATTGATTCAGTATTACATTCTTATATGATCGGTCTCTTATGGTTTATGATTCATCTTGATTAATATAACATCTTCAATAATTATTTTTTCTATTATAATAGAAAAAATACAAAATGTAACATGACTTGAAATTATAAGGATAAGTTGTGAAGGTATTCACTTAGGATGAGTTTGTGTGAGCTTTCAGCAAATAAGCTTACAACAGTCACTATAACACACTGTATAGTATTTGAAATGAAGATACCTTCTACCTTTGAGTGATATATGATGGTTCAATTAAGCTTCTTATACACTTAGAAAACTGATTAATAAATAAACCAGGGTATATATGCAAATGCATAATACTGTATATTACAATTAAGTGATAAATACACTACACTAGTATTTAAGTGATGATAACTACACTATGTTGTGGTAGGAAGGAGCTAAGTCTATCAGCTGTTTGCCCTTTGTAATCAAAACGTTTCATGGTGTTGTGTGTGGGGATTCTTTTTTCAGGAAAGTTGATTCTCTTGAGATAATATTTTATCCCCTGCATGCTGCTCCCAAATATACATTCGTCTTCCACATAAAATATACCCGTAAACTTACTTGTTCTTATTTTTATCTTCAAAAGTATTGTGCATTATATAGTTTTCTATTTATTCATAAGACAAATTCTGTGGTTACTTACAAATAACACTTTACAGTAAATAACAATCACCTCGGTGAAAACAGTTGTTGACAACTAGATTTATGTCTGAGTTTCAACCAGAAGAGTTCTATTTCATATTTTTATCATTGATGTAATAGTCTTTTAATAACTTTGTTATACACTTAAAGACCTTAGTTGTTGAAGTAATAACATAACAGCAACTGATTTTCTTTAAACAGTTCAAATAGGCAATGCTATCTCCACCCCCTCTCCCTAGATTCACTTTTTTCAGACTGGGGTCTGCCCCAATTTGTCCTATTTATCAAGATTCTACTATATGTTTTTTATTATTAATTTTGTTAAATATCAGGCATCCCCCCCCCCCACTTTTTTAAATTGATCTGTGCCCATGCCAGGTATACCCTCCAATACTAAATTTGAGGTGTAAGTACAACTTTGCTGTTATGAAGCATATTTACCCAACGAATGACTTAGTTTCAGCAAGGAAATAGCTGGGGTGTAGCCTGGAACTGAAAATCCAGTAAGGTTAATAACGAACAGGAAAAGATCTTGCTGTGCAAGCTGCTGTAACACCAGGATTTTATTAGCTCCTATTCTATATAGTAAACTTTAGCCTCCCAAACCTCTTTCAGTAGGCTATGGTTGCAACAGGAGAGTTGAGTTCATAGTTTAAACTTTAAATGATGGCGATCGTAAATAGATGATTTGCACCTTTTGTCCCGCAACAGTGGTTATCATCCATATAATCAGGATCTTTCTGTATCATAATTCTTAAGTTTGGTGTCTGATTTCTGCTCGAGTGAACATAATAACTCGTAACAACCTTTCCTTCGCTGCAGTGGTCCCTCCCTGCACCAATAGCATTTTTTCATCATGGCATAAGTACAGCCCCCTTCACTCAGATGAACAATCCACAAATATTCTTTTAATTTGATTCCATAGCATGATTACTATTATTAGTGTCCTTCTGTCAAATGTACACAAACACAGTGTTACCACACTGCACAAAACCTGACAAGCCCTGTCAATGCACTTGTGAAGGGGACTGTACATGTGGAGTTTTCAGACACATCACACAGAAAGACCCCTCACAACAGTAGAGTTGCCTTGACACCCAGAAAAATAAGTAGAATGTTATGGGAATCAGAGTAAGGGTAATGTTGAAGAACTAGTAGATTCACCAAGTGAATTTGGAAATGATAACAATTGTGTGAGCTTCAGCAATGGTGACTAATGAACTATTCCTCAGTGTAAAAGTGCATAGAGACCAGGAGGAAAATGAGATAGAAGTGCTTCTCTACCTGTTGTATGCATGGTACATTTTTTTTTGCACAATCAGCTATTTTGCAAAATTCCTGGCATGCATGCTGGTAATTTTGCAAAATAACTTACAAATAGGCTAAGCAAGGTTTAAAAGAAAAAAAAAAAAGGCCATCCTAACCTGACCTTTCACTTAACCTAACCAGGTTAGGTTAGTTTAGGTTGTCTGTTTGCAAGTTATTTTGCCAAATTACCGGTATGCATGCCAGGAATTTTGCAAAATAACTGATCTCGCAAAACAAAAAACAAAACCATAACATGTATACCGGGAAGGAGTGCATCACCAACATGTGCATGAGATGCTTGTGGTGCAGGAGACTTGAGTAGTGGTGATGATTTGAACCACAATATCATTGTGAAAAAACGATGGTATAATGCCACCATAAATAAACTGTTTGTTTCTGCCCATGCCCATAAACCTGTTCTGTATGATTATTGAAAGAAATATGACCATCTGAGGACACCTGTATTTGAGAAGTATAGGGACAGGTACAGTCGAGGTCAAAAGTTCGCTCCCTCCCAAAATGAAGCAACATTGACCTCAAACGAGATACAAGAGTTAGGGTAAGTCAGTTCGGAGACTCATTTTCACCACGGAGAGTAAACCTTTGTCTGCGACTGTACGAACAGTGTTAACATGATTCAAATCCACATTCCTCATAAGCCCAGCCCTATCACGTCTTAGTCTCAATTATTATAAAATGAAAATATGTAAAAAAAATTATCTTAGATACAGTAACTTGTTTTACTGTACTTTATTTCTCATCTTAATAAATGGTTTCTGTCTTACTGAAAATTTTCATTTGTCTAAAATGTCATGAGAGGAGGTGAGGGGTCAGGGAAGTGATACCTTGCGATACAACTTATCCTTTTATTCTCGGGTCAGATTACAAATTATATATTATATTTTTTATATTACCTGTATTGAAGATGTCATATTACTTATGATAAATTGTACAGCATAAGAGCCAGATCATACGAGAATATAATAATGATTCAATAATAAAAACATGTCCAAAGCTGGCCCACAGGGCTCTCATTAGGTGTACTACATCAAATCTCATCACACCATTGTATTCAGAGAGGCAATTTTATCCTTTTTACAATTTTACCAATTTTTAAAATCTCTAATCTTTCTCCGTCAGAACAAATAGTCCACGTAAAAAAAAAAAAGCCATAATTAAGGGGTTAAGTCAGAGCCAGCCATCAAAGTACTGTATGAGAATTAGTCCAGGTTGCAACCTGTAGACCCCGATGAATGAAAACAGGATTATCTTGGCCACAAGCCAGGCTATGACATGTCAGTAAGATAAATTCCAAATTCATTAATGAGGTCAAATGGTCCCAGAAACAAAGGATTTTTCAATATTCCAAAACCAAAAGTGGTGTACTGATTTTTTCCCCAGAAGATGACTCTACAGCTTTAAAAATTAATGGATGTTTTCAGTTACCTTTCTTAATGTACTTCAACTTTGCACTTAGCAACTTCATCATCACTGAGTAAGCACTTAAAAGTAATTAGACATACTAAATTAGTTTTAAGGTACAGACAACAAATTTATGTTAACTTTCATGAGTATTTAAGAAGTCAATGCTGAATTGTAAATTTTAACACACACAAAATGTCAACAAGATTGCAACCAATAAAATCTTGAAAACCCTGTAAGCCATGAGCTTCAAGAAGGCATAGACAATTTAAAACTTCACCGCGGTACTGCTTAACGGCAGCATTGGTGGCCTCCATGCTTCTATAATTTTCATGCCTTTTTCAGTACCACTCAATTACTCGTACTTGTAAATAGTTAGTCCAAAAGTCCCATTCTTTTCTTGAAAATTATACACTTGACAATGGTCACAAGATAAGAAAATTGGTAGTTTATTTCATAGGTAATGGTTTAGTAATGTCACTGATACAATATTAGATTAGACAAGTGGGAACTGTCTCCATAATGTACGATAAAAATATCCAATAGTCTTAAGTTTTACCATGTCCTAATAAATAAGTAGGGATCATTCTGGGTATGATAGTCTCTCTCATGAACATGACTGCTCAAAGAATAATAAAAATACTCTCTGATAATACTTTACTCTTAAAACTAATAATTTAGAATCTTACTTTTGTGAATTGGTTATCCAAGTTCAACTTTTTTCTTTCTTCCGAACACTCCGTTTACTGCTATATTTGGTCATAATGTCCACAATCTTACCTTTATGGTCAAAAAGTTTGTTCATTTGTGATCTTGCTTCTGTCATCTGATCTTTAATTATTTTTGATCGTTGAATGTTGGCTTTCACTAACTCAGACAGTCGATTTACATCTTTTTCAAAGTCCTGTAAATACGAAAAAAGACACTGAATGAGAAGGAAATTGCAAATCAAAAGTACCTCAGATTCAAAAGTCACAATGCTAATACAGTACCCTGTATGAGAAATAAATTTTCAAACAAGGATAACAATTAATAAGCATCTATATTTTTGGAAAAAATGGTGGGTTGATCCCAAAACACCCATTATTTTGCAGAGCTCAAAGCTAGATGACTCTTATCATACAGTATTTAAGTTGATAATTTACCTAATAGCCACCACACCTAGAGGTGGCTATGACAGGGCAAAGAAGTTGATGGTTTGTGTATGATCTCTTCATTGTTTTTGTCCTGGGCTATTTTGAAGTCTAGTGCCTTTCTTGCTTCCACAGCTTGTGCTGATACTGTTCCATAACCCTACTGCATGAAAAAATAAATTCTTAAATTTGTTGTGACAACATGACAAGCTTGAAGCTGTGACTTCCTGGGTTTACATCTTCCATCTCTATGAGGTCTGCCCTGTTGTGTCTTGGGTATAGAGTTGTCAGTCATAACTCTCTCAGTCTACTGAGGTAATCAAGACGATTTAATTCAGGAATAATCCTAGTAGCTCTTTTTAGAAGTATGGTCTCCATGCTCATTTACAGTAGTCCAAATGGGAACATAGAGGTTCATAATAGAGAAAAAACAATTTCATATTCAAAGGTATGATTTATAATTTCAAGAGTTTTTATTGGTTTTCTTTACTGCCGCTTCAATTTGCTACACTGCCTTCAGTGATTGATCATCATGATGCCTAGGTTTTCCCCTATCTTCAGATTCCAAGACTGTTAATGACAGAGTAGTTGTGATTGGGGTTATTGTACCCAACTTGCAGCCTTACAATATGCTATGTTAAAGAGCATTTGCCAGTCCTGTGGCCATTTGATAAGTTAGTGCAAATCTATTTACATGGTTGCAATATCCTCCTGACTTAACACCTTCCCATACATCTTCAAATTGCCTACAAACTTGATTATGTGGTTCGATATATTTTCATAAATATCATTAACGTAAATCACAAATTATGGGAGTGAGGACAGATCCTTGTGGTACTTGACTAAGAACCTTTTTCCACTCTGAATGTACTCCATTTATGACCATTCTTTGGTGCCTGTCTTTAAACTAATGTTTAATCCACCCCAATAGTTTGCCCATGATGCTATATGCCTGGACCCAAGATGAAAATTGAGCACATGGATTTTTGTCGAATGCCTTAAAAATTCCATGGACCTGTACAACACACCAAATGGTAAACCTTGGTCCATGTGGTATGTTAATGTTACAAGGTATGTGAACAAATTTTGTCAAACAAGATTTTCTCTACATAAAAACTTGCTGTGTTATGTTGATGAGACTGCTCAGTCAGGTGTTGGATAATGATATCCCTCAAATCTTTCTCAAATAGTTTGCAAAAGTGTGATGTTCAGCCCAGGTGATTAGCCAATAGTTTTATGCTGCATTCTTTCTACCCATCTTGAGAATCATGAGTGAAATTGGCTGACTTTCAGTTCCTTTATCAAGGGATTTTCTGAATACTGTAGTTGCCTTAGTGCAGTGCAAATCCTGTTCACCACCACCTTTATCACTTTAGTTTGTGCTCCATCCATTCCAGGACCTATGATCTTCCAGTTTGACATCTTTTTTTTTTCTTTATCACTGATTGCAACGTTCCTGAGTCAATTTTCAACCCTTGGAGTACAGTAACCTTCCCGTTAGCCAGGATACCAGATCACAGGAACTCTCCAAATTATGGGTAGGGGAACAAGTTTCCTCAGATGAAAATCAGTTGCACTTCCCCAAAAAATTCCAAGAAAATCTCTCCCAACCTCTCTCTTCTGAGCCTGGGAAATTTTTTTCTAAGTTCCAAGATATTGCATTATGCTCCAAGCCTCCAACACATCCTCATGTGCCAGATGTGTAGGTGGCTTAGCTGCTGGATCGCTTAGTTCATATTCTGCTGACATTGTAGAAGGATGTTCCTTCGCTAGCTGCTGTTTTTGCTACTTAGGAATACACGCCACTGAGCAGTAGTAAATGTCAATGTATATAAGGATGATATATGTAGCATGGAACCATTAATAAGGATAGTTTCAAATTGATATGCATTCATACATTAACTGACATATTCATCAATCATCATACAATACTAACACAAGCATCCCACAAATCTATCACAGTTTGGGAAAAGCATTTTGGTTCCACTAAGAGCACTGACATATGTACTAGCAAAGGAAAAAACGAAAAACAAAATGTGAGATCACAGAAGAGAAATAGAGATTGGAGAGACTATAGAGGAAATAGGTTACCTTGTATGGTTTCCTTGGGTGAGTTCGTTTTTCTAGTGACCCGAGGAGCATATGAAGGCGATCAACCACTTCGGTTTCCAATTCCACTAAGTCGTCTACTTGACCCGATAAATGAACAATCTGTTAAAAGTTAGGTTTAAAGGTGATTTAAAAGTATTCTTTGAACCCAAAATTAATCATGAAAACAGACTTAAAAATAATGTTTAATTAAATTCCAGCCCATCTTAACAAGTTCCTAATGATTAACCCTTGTGCCCCGGGTGACGTTCCACAACGTCCGCCTATTGTCCTGCCATTTTTTTTTAACTATTTTTGGAAAAGTTGATTTTTTCCTCGATTTAACCCAGCAGGGGGGAGGGGGGGTTACTGCCAGCAGCACCCTAACCCGGGGCTTAAGGGTTAAATGTTGGCACAATATCATAAATCATGTGGAGATTTGTCTGTGTTAAGAACTTTTATGTGTTGTTGGTGTTAAGAGCTCCTAGGTGGTGTTTGTGGTTAGAGCACATATGTGTTGTTTATGGTAAGAGCACATTAGATGTTTTAAAACTATTTATGCATCATATTCGGATACACAGAGACTTAATATAAACCAGTGTATAATGCAGATAACATAACTCTATGTGAAACAAATGACTTATACTGAAAATTTCTTCTTATATATAATGAAAGCATAACCTATGTGTAATCCACTTCATCACTACTGAAAGTGAAAGTAGGTTCCAAACACACCCGACTGTGGCTTTGAGATGGATACACATGTTGCCATTGAATCATGAAATGAAACTGTAAAATTTGTGAGAAAATCATTTCGGTACTCTAATGTGAAAGAAATAAAATAAATATAATATAAAACTATAAAAAAAGAAAAATGATGAGCATGAGTGTGAACAGTATTCTTCGTGGGAGGTGAACTTATGGATGGATGTATCACGCTAACTCCAATGTGAAGTCACAGCATAGCAGCCACACATCACTCAAGTCAGCTGGCTGGCTGCCAGACTCAACATGTCTACCCTTAGAGTCACCCATAGGATAGTTCAAGGGCAGAAGGAGCCCTTTTTAATATAAAATATGTGCTCTATCATTTTTGTTGTTTAGTACAGCAGTTTTGTTCATTTTTGGCATATGTAAAATACAGAATAACAAAGGCTTGGAAGCAATTACCCTTGCACATTGTTAAAACTACATATGACAAGCTGGGCAGTTAAATGGTCCAGTACCTGTACTAAAGACTACTTAAGCAAATTGTGTTTACTGTAAAAATATCTTAAATGCAAGAGACAAGGAGCAATGGTATTTGTAGAAAAACTGTATAGGTCATATTTAAGGTCTGGGTCTGGACCTGTATAAGCTAGCTTAGGCTTAAGCTATTGTAATAGAAGTAGGCCTATGAAAATGAAAACAAAATATATGAAAATGGAAATGCAATCAGCCTCAAAGTTTTTGTATTAAGGTTCCTCTACATGAACAAACAGGGTAAGATTCACAATCAATTAGTAGATCAGGAGAGTAATAACTATACTCTCTTCACACCGTGCTTGCAACTGGGTCAAATCAAAGGAAGCTCATGATTGGTCAAGTCACACCGGGTGAATTCGCAGTGACTAAACAGCAAACACCGCCATTATTTTAATTTTGCCTTTTTCCCTTCAAAATATTTATGGTATCAATGTGTTTCAATATATTAACTCAATGCACCTCATTCTGCCAGTCAATCAAAAGCACTGATAAAATTTGCTCTAGGCTCTGGTGTAAACCTCATGTGAATGAAGAGTAGTCTTCCATAAAATATCCATAGAAATCATGTAAATAAGTTATTAACAGCTATAAATTTGCAACTATGTATTTAATTTCTTACCTTCCATCCATTAACTCGCTGAAGTGCCATCTTCTGGTTTGCGATTTCATTTACTGTCATTCTTTTCTCATCTTTTGGTTTAACATCAGTATGTCTAATAAAGTGGTTATGTCGGGGCTTCCAAGTTTGGCGAAAACTACTTAACAGAGACATTGTGGGTCTGTTAGTGAGGACTACAGTGGTATTGACTGTGTTACCACCACTACCACCTCCACCACAGCTTCCACCACTGCTCCCACCACCTGGCTCTGACCAACCACCGCCACCTTCATCATCACTCCCTTCCAAATCTGGAAAGGTGTATTAAGAAATTTCATAGTAAACAATGAATATTGCTTGATAAATAACAAAATAGACAACTTGAACTGTAATAGTAACAATAATAATTTTCAGAGAATAATTCCAGACAATGGTGGGTGATTATGGATGCCTAATAGTCACCTGACGTCACTGTAAGCACCCGAGTCACTTAGTATCATTATGAGTACCTGTGAGCCATTTAGTGTCATTATGATTACCTGTGAGTCACCTGAGATATTATGATTACCTGTGGGCATTCCCTGGCATCATTATGAACACTTTGAACATTTGTGAGACACTTGCATTCTTTAAGAATATTTGCAGGACACATGGAACCAAAATGAACAAGTGTGACATTTGGCATCATTATGAATATTTCTAAGATAACAGGGATCACTATGAACACTTGTCATTTTGAGCAAATGTATCACACCAGGCATCAATTGAGTGTGTATGAAACATGAAATCACAAATGCCTTTGAGACATTATCATGAACACTTGTGACATTATTATTAGCACCTGTGGGACACCTGAGGTCATTACAAACACCACCTTGTCCCATACCTCAGTTATCCTATCTCCATCTCCCCCCTCATACAAGATTACCCTCTGGTGTGAGGGCCTACTGTAGCCTAACCACAAACCTCTAACCTCCTCCATCTCATGAGTAAAAATGAACAGAGAGAAAGATTAAGAACAGAAGAAAAGAGAATTAAAGAAAGAAAAAGTAAAAGTAAAGAATCAAGAAATATAAAAAGAAAAGGTAAATAAAATATAATTATTGTTACAATACTTTTCTCTTGGAATTGAAATATAAAGGGTGTAACTTAAGTACTTCCAGGATAACAGCAAAACACCAAAATAGCAACCCATAGTTGCCAATTAACTTGCACTGAAAAAATGTGATTGAAAATTTCCAAGCATCATTATGATGAACCATAGATTCGGAATCAGCATGCTCAGGAGTGCCTATAATGAGATTTTAAACAAAATCTAATTTTGGGTCAGGAGAGAGAGAGAGAGAGAGAGAGAGAGAGAGATCCAGCTTCATTAAAAGCAACTGAGACACTTGGTTCTATATTAAGTACCCAGGGTGCATTTGGGGTTACTCTGAGTATATTAGGAGTATTTGTGAAATACAGTATTAGGTAGTATCATGAAATCTGTCTGGTATCCTTACATACAGCAGTGTCATTAACCCCTTCACCATGGGATGTCACTTTCAACGTTTTATTTGGCTAATGCCATACAATATTATTCAGCAGAGACCCCCCTGATGACTAATATCAGTTATATTCCAGCAGTGGTCAATATAAACAATGATATAAATGGAATCATAATAAGCACTTGTCAGTGGTTAAAAACCAACTAGTGACTTTAAAATCCAAGATGATGATAGAAGTAGAAACTTGTCACCGCTACCACTGAGACACCTGTCATAATTATGAGGAGTAATAGTATAACTTGCTTCAACATCACAAAGATTCATGGGAGCTTGTCAGAGGTTGTGGGAGATCCCAATAGGATGGGTTAAGAAGTGTTTAGAAGGCTCAGAAAGAGAATAGTACAGATGAAAATACCACAAAATTGTCCTGGAAAAGAGAGATACACAGATACTAAAATAATTAGAGTATGATAGAATATGACCATCAATGTACGATTAAGTTTTCTCAAGTTTAATTCAGTTTTACTAACCTTGATGGTCTTCAGCCAACTCCCTCTTGTTTTTCTTGAGTGGTGGATGGTCCATGTCATCCTCACTAGAACGGGCTTCCTGCAGTTCATTACCCATTCTGTAGAAAACATAAATACTTAATACCAGGATATTAACTAAAAGATTTCCATTAATTACTCCTAATGGACAACGGAGAAATCTTTCAGTACAAATGGGGAATATAGCTACAGCACATACAGTATGATAACGGAGATAATGGTTAATAACTCAAAGTGCTGTACTAGAATATGTATGTAAAAACCACGTGGTTCTTGTAATACTAAGAGATCCTTAACCCATTCACTACTGGATGCCACTTTTAATATTTTATTTGGCTAACACCAGATGATTTTATTCAGCAGAGGGACCCATCGTATTCAAGGGTTAAGTTCATAGGATGAGGCCCCCTTAGTGTCAGCCTGGGTTAATCCTTTTAGATAAACAGTTCACCACTAACCCACCATACTTAAGTGACAGGGACATACAGTGGCCTGACATGAATGGGGGATGATGTTAAGTGTTACTGGGTCAGTACTGTAGAAAGCAAATTTTACCAAGGAGCACTTAATGTTAATGGACGAGTTGATGGTTCTGGGTAAACACAAGAAATACACTCGCCAGGTTCATAGAGTGGTACGGTATATATAATTTGTAATAAAAGTTTAAAGTCCTGCTATAATAGTCGAGATAAGTTTATTTCTCGAGAAACAGGGCTGCCATTTGCAATGCCGTCACTACCTTCAAACTCATGGCTGCAGTCGGAAGTAGTAGAAAGGATGGCTTCTTCAGACCCCAAATGCCACGTTCAGGTAAGTTTTACGGGTATTTTTTTTATGGTCTAAGTCATGAAGAAATGTGCCATGAAGAGCAGCTTCAAACATAGGTTGGATGGATATATGAGTGGCAGGGGTTGGGGGGTAAATGGGACTGCCCAGTATGGGCCAATAGGCCTGCTGCAGTTTCCTCCATCATTATGTTCTTTTGGATATAAAAAACTCCCATGTTCACACCAACTCAGCTGTCATGTATTCTTACCAGGTAGACTTTCTTTCTCTCTCTCTCTCTCTCTCTTTTTTTTTAAAGTGCATTTACAGTGTATATCAGTACTGTACTAGATGGAGATACGAGTAAATTTAGAAGTAATGATGTTCTGGACTTTGTTTTGAGAATGCCTAATGCTATGTAAATATGACAACATAGTGCTGTTATTGTTTTAGTGATTCTTGAATAAACCACTGGGATATATCATCATTTATTTTAATTAATGGGTAAAATTTTACTTTAACTACCATGAGTATTTGGATGCTATATTGGGTAAATTTTAAGTTTTGGTCATCCCTGTACTTAGACATGCAGACTGGGTTGTTTTTCTGATGGTTTGTGATGTGTTATGAACGATTTAAACCTTCATTTCTATTGGAAATCACTAGTTTTGAGTTACTACCCACCCTTACTGATGTATGTTAAGCTAACCTAAACTATGATCTGTATTTTCTTATGCGATCAAAAAAAATTTTGCGACAGAAATCCTGTAGAGATAATGTGTCTTATTGTTCAAAGAACTTAATCCCATAGTTAGAATCTAAAGGTTCCCCAGATGGCCAAGACCAAAACAATACTAATATTGTTTGGAATGTTTATTACTATGAAATTTGTTGTATGGGCAGCTAATGTCCACTGAATTAGTTTATGTGCTTAGTAATATTTATATATTCAAAATAGTATTAATGTGTTGCACAGTAAAGCACAATTAATTATCTACCGTAATAATATTTATTTACAGAGCCGATCAGCCGAGAAGGTTGGACAACTACAGCTGGCTGCGTCCTGGTGGGCGGCTCGCCCCAGCCAGTGATGTCACAACCAATCACAGGGCTTTTCGAAGTCACGTGACTTTTTAGCAACTTTAACACTTATTTTGTACACTTTTTGGCCCAATTTATTTAAAAATATCATTACCATAGTGAATTTAAGCATTTTCTTTACCCAATGACCTGCCATCTTACGAAAACTTCTGACCACCAACTCGTCCATTCTGGTGTCCTACATACTGTACTCTGTGGTGCAATGTATAACACGTTATACTGAAAATATTGGGGTACTACAGTACCCTCTTCCCACATCCATATACTGGTGTGGCACACACAAGAGAACAGACTAACCATGAAGTATGGGGCGGGAGATGCGTATCTACCAATGACAAGACATAATATTTCCAACAACCAAGATAACTAAATTTCGATTATGAATCTTAAAACAAGGGTCACCAATAATTTTATGTGAATAAGTGAGCTTGCAAATATGGAGTTCGCAGATACGGGGGGGGGAATAAGCATGTGTGTCCCCCACTGAAAATACTCATGACATAAGAATCCTTTGTGCAATAACAAATGACTAAATAGAACTCCTAAATACTTAGAATGGGGGAAGTATGGGAGGATGAAGTCCTAATTAGCTCGGGAAAAGGTTAAGTGGAGCCTTAAATTTTCCAATACCATTTACAGTAGTTGAATCTGATACAAGAGGTTTAAAGCCACAATATAAGTGTAGAAGTCCAATATCTACTATATACTGTACCTGGTACCAATGACAATTTTTGTGAAATAAGAACAGATTAGATTCTACTACGGGAGGGTGTATAGTAGCCAGACTTTTGTTACCAGATAAAAATTATAATAACATACTGATTGATGGTCAGAATACATATTTGTTTTAAACAAAATGACTCACAATTGTTGCTTCCTGGGTTTTTTCCTTGGCGAGAGCCCATCAGCTAAAATTTGAGCAGCCCCGTGCAAACCAGTGACAGAGAGATGTGGTTGTGGCACTGTTAGTGTGGTAGTAGTGATAGTGGCTGTCAAATGGCCAGAACTATCTGTAGCAGAAATGGAGTGTGATGGTGGTCTTGGAAGCACAACTGTAGCATCCTCTGGCGGCTCCTGTTTGATTCCCGGAGGGGTTCGAGTGCCGCTGCCACTCCCCGGTGCTGTGTTGCCATCTAGTTCTTCTATTTGAAGACCTGATAAGGAAGAGTCTTGAGAGCACAAGAACAGTGACTGTTAGTATCCCACATCAAGAACACACACATACACCATAATTTACAAAGCAGAGATATTTGTTTCAGAACAGGAGTCATTTCCTTATTTGATATACTGTACAAAGCAAAGCAATTATCATAGACTTTTATATGCAAAGCAATTATTACATTGTTAAGAAAAATATAAGCAAATAAAATGCCAATAAAAAATATACCTGACCCATAAACAAACAACATGCAAAGCAGCTGCCTCTCAACAGTGAGCAGTTCCTAAATTTAAAGTTGAGTAAAACATGCATATGTTCAAAAATTAATTTGCTTACCCTTAGGACTCTCCATATACTGTATTATATTTGTTACACACCCATGAGCTCAAAACATGTACTTTTCAACAGGTTTCCAACTTATACTATACAGAACAAAAGAAGAGAGAGAAACTAATGAAAGCTATCAAGTAATGATGAGTTTTGCAAATGTTAAAGTAGAGATGTACTGTATACTGTACACGTCACTAATCAGTAGTGGGAAAATGGAAGACATACTGTACACATTAATTATTTCCATCATAAGTAATTATGAAACCGTGATATGAGGTAAATAAACATCAACCAGGGCTAGCTGTAAAGCCAGTCTTTTTTACAAGAATATGTAAAGGTTTCCATAATACCCATTGAAGTCTTTTGTGGACTACAGCAAATGTTTAACAAGATCACCCAAATTAGTTCCTCAAATATTTTTGAAGTTGTAAGAATTTTCCTTTGTTTTAATGTCAACATGCAAAGTTTCAGTTGAAAGCACATATTACAACAATCTGCATTTTACCATTAGCAAGAAGGAAGGGACATGACAAAGTCTTAAGTCCCACTCATTAAATCTGGCATATGATCAAAATAAACTTGTCTGCTTGTCACCTAAAATCTTTCACAAGCTATCTTTTACTGGCTATGCTAAGGGACTTCATATTGTTTACAAGGAAATAACAGTTTCACATTCTATCTGCATTACTTCTAAAATTGTCAGAAAAACAATCACTTTGATGCCATGCTGTCATTCCTCAATCCTAAGAGGCTTTGGGTTAGTAGTTCTTCAACAATACAGTTTGGCATAAGTGAGGAAAAAGTCAGTTTGCTGGATACCATAACATATCAAAATAATTTGTACTTACCAGGTGAAGAATTAGCAGATATGGTTGTGGAGCCAGAAGATGCATTTCCATTACCCCGTGAATCTGGTCGTTTAGGAGATGGAGGGGAAGGCATGGGCAAGGAGAGTGCTGCAGTCAAGTTTTTGGTTGCTTTCAATGGAATTCTGCATGCAAAAAAAGAAGAGAAATCTGATTGTTCAACACATATTAGCATTGTAATCAAAGAAAGTTTCTTATTTATATAAGTGAGAAATTATGAAGCCTGATCTTTTATGCCTATTCATGAAAAACATAAATGCTGTTAATGCAATGTAAGTGAGATGGTGATCATTTGATAGAATAAAGTGAAAGTTACCTGAAGCAAAAAGAACACATCAGATGTATTCTTGTAATATTAAATCGGGAGCAGTGAATCAATATCTCTCAAATGAGCCAAGTCAAGATACAGTGGGGTATGCTATAACGAATCTAATTGGTTCTAGAACCTTGTTCGTTATAGCATTCGTTTGTTATAGGATTAATCCGTTCCAGGCCCCCAAATACAACCACTTAACACTGAAAAATATAATATAAAATTGTAAAAATTGTAAAAAAGTGCATAAATATGCATCTAAACCCCTGAAATAAAGAATAGCATTAATATTTGTAATAATAAAACAATAAATTAGAAAAAAAAAAAAACATTAAATTATGTTCGTTGTAGGAGTTTCGTTCGTTATAGCATTCTCAATTTTATAGGTAAAACCGTTCGTTATAGGAATATTCGTAGTAGGATCCGTTCGTTATAGCATACCCCACTGTAATATATACTACACAATGACTCAATTATTGGCTAATTACATATTGTCAATTTTATATATATATATATATATATATATATATATATATATATATATATATATATATATATATATATATATATATATATATATATATATATATATATATATATATATATATATATATATATGCATATATATACAACATTTAGTGACAAACAACACTATCCAAGAAATTTTGAAGTAAAACATATCTGAGACCTAAACTAGTCACACGGAAAATCTCATATTCAATCAGATGCCATTTACAGAACTAGTAAAATCAACTTCATTTACCCATCATTATCTGGTCGCTTTCTTAAAATAGATGGTCTGGGAGATGAATTGGGTTTCATAGAAGGCATTGGCACATTCCCTTGAGTAACTTGAGCTTCTCCTATTTGTCCTGGCCCATTTACTCCCCCACCACCAGCCATATTTGTATTAGATGGTCCAGCTGTTACACGCAAACCTCCACCTTGCATACTGGCAGGAACATAGTGTGTGGAACTTAAGGTGTGAGGCACTAGAGTTGTTCCACCAACCTGGTACAGTAATAGGAAAGATTAAGTTAAAATTAACAGCTTGTTTGTGGCTGAAAATCTAAAGCCATTACGAGCTTCTGGTAAAAACAAAAGATCATAAAACTTATGTGGACTATTATAAAAATCTGCATATTACTGCAGTACTCTCATATAAACTCAGGGAAAGTTCACAGTTCTGAAAAAAATGTCTAAACAGGATCAATATGCCATTGGATATGATAAACATCCATGAAAACTGGGGATTACAAAATGTTCAAAGACAGTGAATAATCATACTGTTATCACGTGTTGCTATTAATATATACATTATACTCTCTACACACACACAGATACTTCTTTCCTTTAGGGGATCATCACACTGGAACCTTTTTTATAGTTATGGATGGATTTATATGAAATTTTAACACATTAGAATATAATGAATAAACAGTAGAACGTCGATTTAAAGCGATTCAATTTTTTATTATTGATTTAAAGCGACACCCACAATTAAGGACAATGTTTTAATTTAAAGCGAATCTTTCCTATTGTGTGCGAGTCAATCTGGCGCATTATATTTTAAAATTCGTGCCTAATGTTTCTCTGGGCACGCTACACTGTCCTAAGGGCAAAGCTGTACTGTACATGTACTCAAAATAATGTACTAAATGATTACTCAAATTTTTGTCTAGTGCAAACTATTGCATGATTATATTCAAATTAATCACCATCTTATATGAATTCCAGCAATGTAAATTATATTCTCCCCGGTCACTTCTGTGACATTTTATAAACAAAAACTCAATCTAAAGGACACAAATAAATACTTCACTAGACCTTTGGGCCCCAACTGTCAAACGTGTCACTGTCACCCCCCCCCCTCCCCCCATCTTCCCAGCCAGAGTTGGGTGGTTATAGGCTTACAGTTTTTATCTTATATAATATCATACAGTAGTCTAAAGTTAGGAGAATATAATTTGCATTGCTAGAATCCTTGCAAGACAGCGAATAATGTGAATATAAACGTCATATATTTTGCACAAGATAAAATTTTTAGCCCTTGCATAAAATTAGTTAGAACTAAAATTTGTATGTCTCATGCGAACTATAGCATGTTTATATTCAAACTAATCACTATCTTATAAGAATTCTAGCAATGTTAATTATATTCTCCCAGGTCAGTTCAGTGACATTTTATAAGAGAAAAACTTAGTCACTCTTAAGAACAGATAAATAAATAAGCACTAGACCTTGGCATCAACCGACAAACATATCACCTCACCTCCATCCCTCCCCCCATCTTCCCAGCCAGTAAACAGACCATTTCACATCCCTTAATTTTAGCTGTGTTGATTTAGGAATGTTTCTTTTAACGTAATACTACAAAAAACAATGTTTTGTTTATTCTAGAAGATAGGCTGAGGTGCATCTGGGTAGACTGTCAGTCTTTTTAGTATTTTGTGTTTCTCTCAAGTACCAAACTAAATTATTCCATTGAATCAACACTTCGATTTAGTACGAATTCGGTTTAAAGCGACCTCTCTTGGAATGTATCTTGCGTTATATCGGCGTTCTACTGTATTGATAAATATAAAGCAACAAAAATATATCAATAAAAGAATGTAAATACAATGTGGGTGACAAAACACTCCAATTGTTCAGTTCATTACCCTTTTTGCTCAACTCACTACACAAAGTCAGAATTAATCTTATTATCAACTCTTAACAACCACTGCCATTGAAAATTGGAAAATACCTAGCTATATACTTTTATAGATGGTAATATCCCATCTGTTCAATATGCTCCATGTTATTTTATTATTTCAACCTAAATGCAGCAGTAGTTAACAGGTTCTTTTCAAGGGTGTAACAGCTATTATATGATTCAGCTGTGTCAATTTTTAGTCTTGTAATACTTTAATATTCATATAGAGTATTCAACTTCCTTGCTAAATATATTGTTAAATTATTCAATTGTTAATGAATCCAACATAATCTAACCTCCTTATAATACAGAAAAAATAAATAAAATAAATCAGTACAACACAACAAAAGTTTTATATATACCTGGTAAGTGTTCTGTCCTTGTTCATAGTAATAAGGTGGTGTAATGCTGTACTGTGGCATTGTTGTCACTACTCGCTCTCCCTGGCCCACTGTAACACCACTAGTTACTGTAACACCTGCAAAGTTAAGCACTGTAAATAATATTTATACAGCAAATCCTTGGAAATCAGTCACCAGGAATCTTAAGAATCCAATAAATGAACATTTCCCCATCCAATATTCACAATTTACTGTACATGCAGTCTTCACATGTATGAAATTTATAAATTAGTTTAACACTTCACAATACATTATGTATTTTCACTGCTACTTTGGATAGCATCATCAACCAAATAGGGTTCATTGTGCAGGTACTATTCTTTTCCCCACCCAGGGCATCATTCAGGGACTGTCCTTTGTACAATATTGAGTGAATTCTGTACCCGTACAGTATTTGATTGTGTGACTGGATGTTATAACTGCCTATATATTAGTGGAAACCTCAATTCCTGTGCAAATACTGTTATGATGTGTTATCCCTAAAACTGTGGTGTTAAGTAAAAGAACTTTCAAAATGTTTCATTACAGACAAGTCCTTTGTACAGGTATAAGACTTTGTTCTAAGATTGCCAGAATAATATTGGTTAACAGTTCCAGTCATCCTCAAAGGAACTTGTGTTTTCCCCTTAGAGTTCAATTCCCTGTGACAGAGACTGGAGACCTACAGCTTTGTAAACCCTTTAATGTGGTTCAGTTCCCATTAACATTTTATGCACTGTTAAGAAAATGAATTAACCGAGTTGTGTTATCAAGCAGTATATTCATTCAGCAACCTCCTTGGCTGTATCAGAAAAGTACATTTGTTCTTTACTTCTCCAAACACACATAATTATAATCATGTAATAAATTCCTCTTTCCTGGTCCTCTGGATCCCCGCTCAGGATAAAATATCCTAATAAGAATACCGCACATATAGGTACACGCAGTTCTTCACAAAAATGTAACAAAACCAATGAATTGGGTGAACAACATACCAGCATGAGCACGATGCAAGAACACACTAGTGTGAGCAGGTTGACCATCAGCTGCCTGACCTGGGGACTGTGCCCGTACTTGTCCGTGAGATGGCCTTGGTGTAGTGGCTACTGATATTGGTCCCTGGGAGGGTGTTGTGGCTTGCTGAGGAAGAACTTTGGCCACTGGTATTGCTGCTCCACCCATGACACGACCTACACCACCACCTACAACACTTCCACCTGATGGCAGAACATGAAGTTATTTAGAAAAATAATATGAAAGCTGCATTTCAAAGGCTCTTTTTCATAAATAAATATTAAATAACTATGACCGAAATGGAATCACTGTCCGCTAAAATCAGGTATGTCTCATATTGCCTTGAATGTGATCCAACAGTATGTATACACACAAAAAAGTATAAGATTTTTTTAGACTACAACCTCTGTGTTGAACACTGGTAGAATGTTGCTGCTGAACTGTGTGAGTGTTGACCTGAGCCTTCTGGGTAGCTACACCAGCCAAGCCAGAGATCTGAGCCAAAGCCAGAGGTGGTCCCTGTGCTGGCTGTGTGATCACTTTTGGGCCATCAGAAAATGTAACAGTCTGGGCCTGAACACTTGGTTTGTTTGTCTGATGTGCAGCTACAGGTGTTCGCACTGAAAATAAATAAATCAAAATTAAAACTCCCAATGGCTCTGTAGTTATTTGAGACTGTATCATAGTATAACAGAGAAAATTAACTTGTTAAAAATCAAATAATGAATCTTTTAGGCCATTAATCCTTTCACGTGTATATTTCGAGGATCACCGGTCTTCACCTCCAAATATCAGAAAAAATCATTGCAATAGGTTCATAGTCATGTTGTAGCTCTCCCAAAAAACTCAATTTGCTCATATCCCAAGACTAATCAAGCCTGAAATTCTTTCACATGAGTACTTTTGGTAACAAAAAGTCTTCATCCCCAATAGTTTCAGAAAAATTAACTTGACTTCAAACAAAGAATATTTTTTATTATCTCGGTTCTCAACATACGAATTGTTTTAACCTACCAAAAAATAATCATTATTTACGTCTTTTGTTTGTGAAGTGTTTATTGAGAGGTACTCTGTAAATTTCGCTCTTTTTTTTTTGCAAATTTAGCTGCTACCCATATATACTGTATGAAAAGAATAAGTAAAAAGAATGTTTTGCAGTGAGGACTAATAACGGTTTATACCAGCGCTCTCTGTTTACATCACGTGATCAGTTGAATCGCGCGGTTTCTGTCGATTGCTCCGTGATTTTCGCTGTTTTCTCCAATTTTGTTGTGTTAATGATTAACATAAAAGAGGTCTATAAGAATGCAACTATCGCGTTGCAGCCCGCGCCACCCTAGCAACTGCCTGGGCTGCTAATGTGTGCTTTTTTGGGTGGTGCTGCCACCTGTCGAGTCAAGATAATGGCCTCTACCTCTACTGGGAGTCCTACTGGTGCTGGTGGGGATGGAACAGACTCACCTAAGCGGCCAAATAAGGAATAGGAGAAGCGGGACTATCATAAGAGAGTTAAGTTTGCCAAGTACTCGATGCAGGATAAGCAGCGTGTGATTAAGTTACTTGAGGGAGGCCTAAAAACTAGTTTCCAGAAAGCACAATCAGGTCAATAAAGGCAGAATTTGTATCATTTCGAAGTTATAAATGGGAAAATCAGAGGTTGATGTAGAGTGGCCAGTCTATATTGTTATTTTTCCCATTAGTTTATGTATTTGCATTTGGCGAATTTGAATTTGGCGCAATTTTTCCAGTCTATATTACTCGCGAAATACAAGATCTTACTGTACTACATTCAGCCTCAAGTCATAGTTGGAGTTTCAAAATAAAAAAATAAAAAAACAAAAAAACATCAAATTGAACAGTTCTACACATGAGGTGACAATACTCACAGCCTCAGTCCATATCTGTAAAAGACTGTTTTTATATTGCTTCACTTCAATCCCTAGCATAATAATCTTGTTATAAATTATAGTATCTGAATGTTTTTTCTTAACGTTATGTAGCAATGTAATCGGCTCAACACTCAATCTTTACCACAATGTAAAAATTGTAATTACCAATGGGTGTTTTGAGAGGGACATGATGGTCCTGATGTGTCCGCTGCATGGTAGGATGATGTGTCAAAATGGCACCCGGTGTTTGACCAGAAGGGGAAGTCATTGCTATTGCTCCAATATTTGTACCAGCTTGTGATGTAATCTGTATTTAAAAGTCATGAGATAATACATATCATGATGATGCCTAAAACAAGCCATAAGATAAAAAAAATGATCATCCCAAACCATGTTATAAAACCAGTAGAATCTTGTACAGTATCAGTATACCTTACAAAAGACTTCACTCACACTTGAGGGCAGCACAAGTGTGAGTGAATATACATTATTTCCCTCACCCTATCCATTTACCATACACTATATCCATTATCTATTTCCCAATATTTTTGTTCAAAGAACCTTTGCTACTTTCTGTAAATGCATAAATATCAAATGAACACTATAATTACCAAAACCCCAAAGAACTTTCTAAATATGGTATACACCGTCCTTGATACCTTACCTCTCCTGGCATTCCTCACACTTGAGGGTAAATTACTATTAATCTTTGGAAAATCATACATGAAGACAACCATCCCACCAATTATGAACTATCTACTAATGTCTTAATTACCTCTCACTGCTATCATCTTTATCTAGTGAAATACATCCCCTTTCAGTAGTGGCAATCTTTGTCACTTTGGTACAGTCACAAAGCATGCAATCTTCGTTACATGTTTTTTAACCTTCAAAAACTAAACTTACTGATGATGATGTAGACGTGGGATTGGATGCAGTAGTAATTCTAACAATGGCCGGAGGTGGTTGTGCTCTCATAGTACCCTGGGTGTTAAGACCAGGCCCAGCCATGGTGGTGACCAGTGGGTTTCCTGTGTAAATTGCACCAGTAGAACAAGCTGTTGCTCCTGGTCCTGGCACCACACCACGACCTCCACTGCTCATCACAGCACCCATACTAGTTCCGTATTTCTGTATCAACGATGAAACATCTCAATAATCACTAACAGACATCACAACTTAAGCATAAAAATGTATAGAGTAGGGTTGTTTACCACTAAAGAACCTCAACACAAGAAATTAAATAAGCAAATGGAATCTCAATATTCATGGAGTATAAATGAAAATGTTTTAACCTCGTACTCATATATATATATATATATATATATATATATATATACATACAGTGTGTGTGTGTGTGTGTGTGAGACATGGGGCTAAAGCCAGCTGCAGCTTCTGGAAGTGAAATATTTTTGGATTGGCTTTGGCTCCAAAGCCAGAGGTATAGCACCAGTGTCAGCTTTGGATTTTCTTCTTAATACACTCACACTAACCATATTGTGACATTACAGTTGACCTGATCTCTGACTTTTCTGTTCTCACAATGACGTGATCTAAGAGAGCCCAGGTGCATGCTGCAGCCTCAGTGACGTCACAGCTGATTCCTCCTGTGAGTCTATTCTCACAATGACCTGACCTGAACTTTGGACAAGTATCACTTCTGCCTCCCTGCATTGTCAAGCCCAGGTGCTGTTGAATGACCAACAGCACATTTGGAAATCTTGAGATCATTCGTTACTACAATGAATGAATAAAATTAATGATGACAAATAATGAATGAAATAAAACAAAGAAAATGAAATTTACAAAGATAAATTGATACTACAAGTAACCATTTTCAATCTAAAGACAATCAAAACTTACCCCACTAATAATCAGCTTATCTCAAAGTCTTGCTGCAACTTAGAATAGCATATGTATTCCCATCAACGTTTAAGGTAATACAGTAGATAAATATACTGTATAGTAACATCCCATTGTGTCTACTCTTGAAATGGTTACTATTCCTATTTGGTCTACATCCCATTCAAATTATATTTATTGTACTCTGCAGATATCATGTCTATTCTGTAGACAAAACATTAAATAATAAAAAAAGTAGTAAATAACTGAGGATATTGACAAGAAGTTACAGAAGACCAAGGTTATATATATACTGTAGGTATATACAGTTGTAACAAAACACGTGACCTAACACTTGACTCCTGGTTAAGAAATTTTTACCAAATTACACAACCTGTTGTTCCAATGACCTCATCTAACTTACCTCAATCCATTTCAGTTTGATGTTGGTTAGAATTTTTTTTTTCATATGTAAAACAATTCTATGCATTCCTTCATTGAAATGAGGGTCCAGGAACGTATCCCTGTCGTAAGATGGGGACTGTTTGTATATACTGTACAGTATTACTTCTCTACAGGGTATTTCGTATTTCTGTATATTCCCAAAATTTGCAATATACCAAACTGCTCCTTAGATTCCAGTACAGTATTATATTCCTCTCTATACCAAATGAATTCACTATATACTGGACCAAACCCACTACAATACCCTTCCTCAAATATCTTAAAATACTGTATCCAAATACAGTAATATCTCCATTAGCTGGAATCCCTCAAACCCGGAACTCTCCGATAGTCGGAATTGACATATTCTCGGAAAATCGTTCCAAAAGCTGGAAAATTCCAGCTTTGGGAACGATTTCCAGAAAATTCTGAGAAAAATTTTCCTGATACCCGGAAAATTCCAGGGATGAAGGAGTTTTTTCAGGGATAAAGAGATGAAAATCAGATGCATTTTCTGGAAATTCCGAGAAAAATTTTCTGTTACCTGGGGATGAAGGATATTTTTCTGGGTTCAAAAGATAATGTAATGGGCAATTTCTGGAACTCCTGGGAAAATTTTTCCATTAATCGAAAAATTCCAGGGATGGGGGATTTTTATCCGGCTTTGAGAGTGTTCTCGTTACCCTGAAATCTCTCATTCCCGGAAGTACTCTGCACCAATTGTTCTGGCTAACGGAGATATCGCTGTATACCTGTATACAGTAATACTGTTACAATAAAAAATTAAAATCATGATGATAATAATAAAAATAATAATAACTTTACTGTACCCCCTTATGTAAGAGAAATTTGGTTTTTGTTCCACTGCCTTGCCCTTTGTGCACAGAAAAGCATTTTTTTAAAGCAAGGGTATTCAGACCAGGAATTGTTATATCAAATCGTATCATAAAATGTAGTAAACTTTTATTTTTTAAGAGATTGGTGTTTTGGGTTTTCTTATAGCATGCATGGTTTGGTAGTATAGTAATCAAACTTACCCAATAAATATGGGAGTAACTTTTCTCCTTGCACTACTGCATAAAACCTATGATTATTATACAGACCTCAATGACTGTGTGGGTGAATGGTGGATGTTTAGTGGAGATGATGTGGATGTGATGTGGATGTTTAGTAAATATAATGTGGATCTGTGGGATACGTAATCAAGGTCAAGTAAGTCGCAACCACCATCGGTCTAATTGTAATTTCACATCATCATAACGAAGCTCAGTTTCATTTATTAATTACCTTTCCTACAAGTATGGGATAACATGATATGAAACCTTCCAAAGACCAATATTTCTCTCACTCACTAGTTTAAACCAAATGTGTAGAAGGATTATTCAGTTATTAAATTGAAGAGGAAATGAATGTTAAAAAAAAATAATAATAATATCCAGTCACTGTGGGTTAAACCTCACATATTTACATATTAAGCACAGCTACAGAAAGAATTTTTAACACAGGAGTTCAGTGGTTAAATCATTGGTAAGACAGCATACGATATCCACAAATGAACAATGAAGAAATAGGAATTAAACGAAAGAAAAATTAAATTACCTATATGAATAAAAAAAAAGAAAAAAAGGAAATACAGTACATACAATACTCATATACTGGTGTTCCTTGTTTATTGCAATTTGAATTTTTTCTCATGACAGGATTGTGAAAAAGTAAAAAAATTGGTCAAAAAATTTTTGTGGCAAACAAAATTACAATATACAAATTTATGAAAAAACAATTCTTGTACCTGTATAATGAAGAACACAGACAAAAAAGCAAGTATAGTCAAGGAGGACACTGAGAACTGAACCTCATTTCTCCATAGGCTCTATAATACTAAATTTTATGATATTTAACCCTCCCGCGCACGCAATAAGTGTGTATGTTTCCATGACCACGACAAAAGTCATATGGGACCACTCACACAAGGTCTGGCCATCTTCGCTCTGTGGCCAATTTTTCCCACATGATTTTTTTTTATGATTTATACATCACTGACTTTGTTTTTGTTTTGGCTTTAACATAAGCAGAACAAAATGAAGATGTGAATATTTTTTTTTTACTCCAAATAAAGAAGAAAAAAATTATTTGTGTTCCCAATACAGTATCATATCTCTGACATTTTCTCATAAACCAATCAAGGTACAGTATTATAGTTATAGAAGCGTGATTTTATGAACTTTTCAACGGTGTCCTTGGAATTTTGACATGACTAATTGTAGGGAAGGTGGGAGAAGAAATAGAGAGATACGTAAATGCAACCTACCAGCATGGCTGACAGGAGGAAACTGATGGACGGCGGAACTCCATCCACGCTTTGGTATTCTGGAAGCTTCCCCCGCAAGATCATGCAGTCATCTATGACGCAGGAAAATTTGACGCAATTATCTTGAAAACTTTTTGGGGCGAATTCGTGTCACCGATGCAAATAGTGCTACCCGATGATTTGACGCGATTTGTGTCATGATGTGCGAGAGGGTTAAAAAGAAAACTAATCCTACAAACATATGGGACTACAGTATACTGCTATATATTCCATACTAACCTGTGGCTGGACTATAGGTTGTGTGATGTGAACAGCTTTAGGACCTGCTCCCCTCGGTCCTTCCCCAGTCACCATCCCTCTCATGGTGGTGCCTCCAGCTCCCCTAATGGGTCCACTAGGCACCCCGGCAGGCCTTCCTCCAGCATGATAAGTGGTTATGGATCCAGGTGGCTGCCCAGGCCGCGGCACAGGCATGGAACCTCGTGCTACTCCAAGACTGCAAACAATATTAAGCTTATGAGCATGGAATGCAATTCATTTCAGAGATTATATTACTAATTTTTAGTTTATCTCCTTCATTGAATTCCCACAGCAAAGGCCAAACCTAATATTATTGGTCATTCACACAATCCAAAATACATTGTTCTTTTTCATTAATGGTATATTCAACTGCTTGTCATGTATTAACAATTCAATTATATTTTTTTTTGTAATGGATGAAACTCAAGATAATGTTTAAAAAGTTCTAAACAGTGACACACCTTAAACTAGTTCCAGTGACATTAGGATGAATGGCAGGGCTAACTTTGCCAGTGTGAGCAGGGGACGGTGCACCACGATAACATCCTCCACTAGTTGATACAGGCACCACACGCTGTCCTACCACATTGCAACGGCTGATCCAGGAAATATCATAAATAAATTACATCACAAAACCTTTAATACTTCTGCAGATGTAAATCAAAGTAGTTTTATAATGCTTACAAAGAGGCTAAGATGTTAAGAAACTAGGAAATGCTTGTAAAACATATGTCCTCGCCTGGACAAATAATGTTAACCCCAAGGAAAGAAAAGGCAAACACAGAATGCCCTCCGGTGATGGTGGACAGAGCATAAAAACAATGAAAATACAGTAATATTAAATTATGAAGTGTCTAAAGATAAGGTACAGTATTCGAGATTATGTGAAAAACTATCTAGAAAAAGGAGATAAATATTCTTGGCTGTCATAAATGTAGCTACAACTGTATGGGTAAGATATACAGTAGCATCGTACATAGATTGGACTTCTCTGCCTAAGGCCATCTATGCTACATACCACTTTTATGACATGGAAGCAAGCTTGGTAGTTGCCATAGTGAGGCATCTGCATCAGTAGGTAGACAATGTAACATCAATGAGTTGACTGAGCATTACAATACATACCGTAACTAACAACACACACATATACACACAAGCATAATGGCTGATGTGGTAGAAAGTGACCCCAAAAATGCAAGTCTTGTTTGTGACTTATGATCCCAGATTTGAAAAAAAAAAAAAGGAAGAAAAAGTCCTGCGTAAATATTTGCTACATAAAACCAAAGTATTGTACTGTACTGTATTTCATAATGAACACTTTGCATACTTCAATATATGTAACATACAATCTTCCTACCAAGCATAAACATCTTCAAAACCATAGTACTGTACTTTATAATAAATACCTCATGTTTCATTCTACATTTCAAGAAATTGCTACTTACGGTCCAGTAACATTAGAACCTGGCTGGCCAAGGGGCTGCCCTGTTGTCCTCACAATGGGTGTGGCTACAGTTTGTGACCTTGGGGCCGACATATTTGCCACAGCTGCTGCTCCTCGTGGAATATGATAAGCTAGATGAGCGGGTGAAGAAGAGGTCACAATGGCACTATTAGCAGAGGTGCCTACAGGATGAGACACTGTCCGCACAGATGGGCCACTCCCACCACCAGGTCCTGGGGAGGCTAAGTTGAGGGCCGTTGGTGGGCCAGAGGTACGTGAAACCAGAGTAACAGTTTGTCCACCAACACCCATACTTTCTGTTCTGCCCACTGTGCAAACATGGAAAGGGAGACAATAATATAAAGCCTCAAATACACAATGTCACTATCAAAAGAAATTCTAAACCTAGATTAAAATTTTGAATCAGTCATTTAGGAAAATATAAGATTGTGTAAATACTTCACTATGTGACACATCTGACCAAAATCAGTCTACAGTAGGTTCTCAAATTTTGCGAGTTTTTAATTCAAAGTATTTTTTTATTTTGAAAAAAAAAAAAAAAAAAATAGACAATTTCAAATTTCAACGGGTTTGAGCGTCTTCCACGACGATAGTTGATGGGTTGTAGCGGAGGTTTTCATAGGGTCAACTGAAATCAGCCCCTTACAAAGACTGTTACCTCATTACTTAGCAATTACAAGTATTCTCTATACAGGTACCATAAAACAATTGATTAAACTAATATTGTTGATATACTGCAAAAAATATGATTATTTACTTACTTAGTAGGTAAAAAATATAAAATAAACGGCTGCAGCTACACAACCTTTGCTGCTGTGCAGTTTGTTTACTAATGGCAGTGGTGCGGCAGCACCATCTATTGAGGTCTGAGGAATTGCGAAAGATTGTCTGCTGGTCTCAAAGTGCAGGAACTTTTGTCTCTTCACTACCAGACCTTCAGTGGTGTCACAAGCCATTTTCATTCATGCAAATTATCTTAGTTGTTTGTGGCGCTAGCAACGCCATTAGTTCCTTCCCGCCCATGCACTGAGACAGCCAGAACTTTATCTCTTGGTGATCTTGTGTTTAGACGCTCATTTCGCGCCCTTGATATGGCAAGTGTTGAACTAGTAGGTGATGGGGATCAACCTGGTTTGAATGGGAACCCTCCTAAGCGCCCAGAACCGCCAAAGGCATAAAGGGGGTACAGAGTTGGCAAGAAACATGCAAAATATAGTTTGGCTGACAAGGTGATTTTTTTTTAATTAACTTTTTCTGTGTTGTTTTTAGTTTTTAATTAACTTTGTCTGTTATTTTTGTTGGTTTATTAGGATGTTGCTTTATTACAGGTAGTAATTCCCCCCAAAAGTTGGGTAAATAAGGCAAAATTTAGCCAAACATCGAAAGTACCAGACTCAAATTAATTTTCTCCATAGGAAGTTGTATTTAAATTTGGACGATTTGAATTTTGCGAGGTTTTTACAGTCTAAATAGGTGTCCAAATATGGGAGCCTACTGTATACAGTATACACAAAATGTACCTGAATACAAACATGTAATTTCAAGAATAAACTAACCAGGCTTAGCTGTAACAACATGTGCAGTAGCTCCACTTGTTGTTAATATCTGGGCAACTCCTCCAGTTGTATAATGGACTAATGTGGTTCCTCCACTCTTGACTATGCCACCCTGAAATAAGAAACAATTAATTCATAACTACTTAATACAGGGTACAGAAACCTTAAAAAACAAGGACAACAGTAGGGGGAGAGTAGTACAAGATGAGCATAAAAATACAGGAAAAGGGCAAAGCCAATTATTTTTTTTTATGGGAATTAGCCCACATGGGCACAGAGCAAACGACCCACAACGGGGCCTGGGGGAGCGAAAAGGTCTATATATTTGATCACATTGAATCATCTGGACTAATAAGGTAGTGCAACTTGAAGGATATACACCTTATGAAATATGATACACTTTTACTGGTCAACACAGTCTCAAAAAATAAAACCAGTTAACTATACTGTACAGTAAAATAAGGGATGTAATAAGAAATCTCCTTTGTCACAAATTTTTAAAAAACATTAGCTTTCATTTTGGATAAGAGCTTTACATATCAATCAACAACAAAATACTGTACAATACACTGCTTTTAACCACAGATTTATTATTTCTTGTTATTTACAGGCTGTTGAGCATTTAATTGTTAAGGTTGTCCCACCCATTGATGCTATCATTATTATTTATCTATGTGTATCTATTTATTGTATGACTTACAATCCAAATAAGTTCTAAATGATTCGGCCTTTGAAAATATAGTACTCTCTAAGTACAGTACAGTACTCCTAAATGAAAATAAACAAAACTGTGCCATTTTAGTTGGTCAGCTTGCAAACAGGCCTATCAGGCACAACAGGGATCATGCCATAGGTACTTTACTTTTATATTAGAAGGCTATGGAGGTATCAAGAAGGCAGGAGGACTGGATGTCCTAATCTAACTGGGGTGCAGTGACACAAACAATTTTATTCAGTAGCAGCTCGTCCATAGGAGCTGATGTTTAAGTAAATAAGTAAATACATGCACAGTGAACAAAAAATATATAGTGTGTGTATAAAACTGGAGTTATTCAACTCAACTTCTAAAGCAAATGGCCACTCTAAAATAAGGCTGAGTGGTAGTGATAGCAGATAGAATGAAGAACATTAATTCAATGCTCATTTAGAGTCATGTTATCTTCATCAAGGCCCCTTGGTTAAGGATTAGCTGGTACTTACCGATTCCAGGGATCTTGCAACAGTTTTCTGAGCCAAGTCCATTGGTTGGTTACTGATGTCACATGGAGCACCTGAACCACTTAGTGATGTACCACCAGATCCAACCAGACCACTTCGCCCACTCATACTTCTAAATATCTGTGAATATTGAACCAGTTCAGAGTTGATGGTGCAGTCCTTAAATTATTACATGCAAAAGAATTTTGAAAAGTAATATCATTCATATGTGTTTGTATGTGCACATATATATATACTGTACATACATGCACATAAATACTTACACTGTACATAGCTAAAATTCATACTACATCGAAGGATCTGACAAGTTCACCTGCTACACAGTACATTACTAAGATTCGATAACAAAGGTCTTTAAGGGTGTATTCTAAATTATCAAATACAACAGTCATCAACAAAAACTCAAGAGTAGTGCACTTCTCTGGTTCTCTCAGAGCATTAGTTTGGTTTTGCATGGTTCTGTCTACACACATCCAACAAGGTTATACAGGACTGTGCTGCTCACGTGATTATAGGTCTCATACTGTGCTGCTCTCGTGATCATTTTTGTGTGCCCTTGCTCATTTTGTGACTGTCATCTAAACAAAATACAAGTGGTAGTGAGTTTAGTGAAAAGAGGCAGAGAAGAGCGATGACTAAACAATACAATGGATTTATTAGATCGGCCATTGAAAGGAGACAGGCTTCCATTGGTGACTATTACGGGATCAACAGGCCAAAAATAGGATAAATCAATCAGAGTACCATTCTCATATCTGAGGGTTGGCGACCACAGTCCATCACTAAACATTCTCGGGCTGTTTTTACCAATCCTCCAAGAGTTTTGTATCTCTCTGGGTACCCAGATTTTTATTTCATTCATCCATCCCAGTCTCTGCCCTCCCCTGGCCCTCATACCCTCAACTTTGCCTATTAATATTTCTGTTATTATCCGCTCATACCTAATTACAGTGATATCTCCGTTAGCTGGAACAATCGGTGCAGAGCACTTCCGGGAATGAGAGATTTCTGAGTAACGAGACAACTCTCTCAAAGCTGAAAAAACCCTCATCCCCGGAATTTTCCGGGTAACGGAAAAATGATCTCGGAAGTTCCAAAAATTGCCTATTAAATCATCTCACGAACCCGGAAAAATATCCCTCATTCCCGGAATTTTCCGGGTAACGGAATAATTTTCTTGGAATTTCCAGAAAATGTCCCATTTTCATCTTGCAAACCCGGACAAAAAAAATCCCCCAACCCCGGAATTTTCCGGGTATCAGAAAAATTTTCTCAGAATTTTATGGAAAATGTGCTCCTCGGAAAATCGTTCCCAAAGCCGCAATTTCAGTTCCGGCTCTCAGAGAGTTCCGAGTTTGAGGGATTACGGCTAACGGAGATATTACTGTATATGATCAAAGTGTTTCATCTTTTCCTGTACATTTCAAGTACAGTATTTCTCTTGAAGTTTTGCTAATCATAGTACGGTACATTTATTTTCCTGTAAATTACTAGTACATAAAGAAAAAAGAAAAAATATGGAGAAATGTTTTTGCAAGCGCTATAGTGTCTTTCTTCAGGAAATTAACGTAAAGTTAGCAATAAAAGTTTCTCTCAGAAAAATAAATACAGCAAGTCCTCGCTTAAGGTCGGGATTACGTTCCTAAAAATGCGACGTTATATGAAACAACGTTAAGCGGATCAATTTTCCCCATAAAAAAATATATAAAGTACAGGAGTTATGTTCCTGAGTCTCCCTTTACCCCATGAAATACATTACATATACAGTACAGAAAATCATTGCCATTCTATAGAAAATAGTGCATACATAGAAAACTACTAAGTTTGTATTGGTACTCACCGATGGGCGGAGGTGGTAGAGCGAGTGTGTGGTGGGTAGTGAAGCAGAGGAGGTGGATGGTGGGAGGGGAGGTGGATGGTGGGAGGGGAGGAGTATGGCGGGAGCAAAGGAGGGCGGGAGGGGAGGGTGGCGAATCACCGAGACTCTGCACCGAGTCGAGAGAGGGTGATGCGCCGTAGAAAGTAGTCCGTGACGACGTAAAATGAGCAAACTTGTTTATTTTTGAAACAATTTGGCATTAAAGTTTGCACCTCTCTGGTTTGCAGTTAAAGGGTATTTTCAAAGGTGTAACTGCAACAACTATACCCTTCACTTCCGAGAACGCCACTTTTAATATTTGGTAAAGGTGGAGCAGACCGTTATCACCAGAATTCGTTTATATATTTTGTTCATATTTTCCACAGTCGTTCTTTGGATGATACTTTGTAAGAGAAGAAATAAATTATTTACTGTAATTATGACACTGTAGAATCTCCCATGGCGACCATGATTTGGTTCACATCTCTGTTTGTATATCAAGAAACCAATGACGGTCTCATTTGGCGTGTTTATTACGATTTATATTGGATTGAATTCGTTATTTTTCTAAAGATGTTGTTTGGATGAAAAGACAATATAAATGACAATACACAAGTTAGGAAGTTAGGTGAGGTTAGCTAAGGTAGATTAGGTCAGGTTGTAATAGGTTGTGTGCACTCATGTTTTCTTTTACGTGTTCAGTATCATGTAAATGTACCTCCTTACGGTGATGCTACTTTCAGTGTTTCATTGACATTTTACATACATTTTACATACAGCCTTTTCATAATTCAACCATCTTTAACAAAAGTGATTCTGAAGTAGAAACAAGATCATATAATGATTGTAAACTCACTCGCATTTAATTTTCCATAGGCATGACAGCAATTCAACAGTCGATGGTTGCAATGGATGATGCAGGACTAGATCTTTCTCAATGGTAGACTTCACAGAGCCAACAAAACCTAACAAAACATTCCCAGGTTATGTTAGGTGGTGCCCATCATACAGCTTCAGCAGCTTTAACTACAGGGTAAGCATTAATCATTCCTATCTAACCAAATTTAAACAAAAATTTACATGATTTAAGTTTAACTTGGTTAGGGTTAGAAAGACAAATGCTAATTTATAAACCCCACATTCCCAAGGTATAACCAACTAGTCACTACCAATAACTTCAGAGCTTAAATATTTCTACTGGGAATTTTCATGAAAAACAAATACTGTACCCTGTATAATACAATACAATGTTGCTCACTACTGACTTGTTCACAAATGATCATGACAACCACAGACCGGGCCTAAGTCAGCTAATCATCACCCAAAGCAGTTGAGGTTCATTAAAGGAACAGAAAATGTTAAATGAATGTGATCAGTGGTGAGCTACACAGCGTCCTGGAGGATTTTAAAGAACAGAAATCTGGTCAGAGATGAGCTGATGTGGCCTATGTTTCATGTCAAGTATTTTCTAGTGCCTTAAGGACACCCTATGAATACCGAACCTTTGTTCCACTTACGAGTTAACCAGTGGTATTCAGCAATCAATTCATTCACTTAAAAGGCCACCCTGTAAACTCAGAGCCCAACATTTTATCGTTATAATATGAGACCACCGCCACTCTGCACTCTGAAAGAAATTTGTTTGTAATTTGGCACTACAGGAAGGTCAGTAATTTCATATTTTCACTTCTTGTAGTCTTTACACATTAACATCGCTTCACACAAACACCTGCCTAACTACAGCAAACCCAGCAACACGATATTATATGTAATTTGATACTAGTTATGCACTAACCCAGATGAACTATTTCAAAACTGAGCTTCAAAATGTAATCCCTCCTTCGTTAAACCCAATTTTTGTTACCTACACACATTAAAAGTAGAAACTTGACCTTACAGCACATACCTATATCTATCCTGAAGCTATCTACCCAAGTGCACGTCCTGTGACTATCTTACATGACGTACAAATTGTTAAAATATTTGGTAAAAGGTTCCTGCAGCACACTCAGGTTATTCCGCCAGACGCTCAACACTCAGCTGGGAATAATGGCGCATGCGCAACAAACCCTAATGTTGTCACTACAAAAATAAACAAAATAACAAAATAGCCAAACTAGAAGAGAATAAAAATAAAATAAACCATATGATTAGTTATCCCATAAAAACTGTTACATTACTTCTCAAGTCTGATCAAATCTAGCACAAGAATAGTACCCAGCTGATACAATGATACTGTATATTAAACAGCCGTAGAACAAAAGAAAATTTATATTTATTATTTATCTGAATAATAAATCACCTTATTTAAACAAGAAAAGTGCTGCAATTGATACGCAAGAAAATTAGGCTGAAATCTTACGCACTATTGATGGCAACACTATTAACTGACGTCAGATATGCGACTGCTCACTTTACCTTCACCATATAAATACCACTGTATTTTAATTGCCATAATTGAGGATTCTTGACGAAGGCACCAACACCTGTATATTCAGATCTTAACCTTAGTTATCTATTTTCATGGGTCCAGTTTTGGTTTGTAGGATATCATCTTAATATTAGCCTTTTAGAAAACTTAGAACCATTTTACATGAACCCACAAGGCTTTTCATTTGAATAATTCAGTGTTTTAAGTTGAATATGAATAGCCTTAAAAGGTAATGAAGCTTGATAGCATGTTTTTTCCTGAAAAGAGCGAAAATTAACCAAAGTACCTGTACAGGTATAACATCTCGGACCATTGTGAGAAGGTAAATCAAGAAAACTATAAGCTATAATAATATAGTACCTAGTAGAGCTTATAAGAAGGGCGTTCGCGCACCTTGGTGGTCCGACACTCCTAACGCTCCTCAAAGAGAGGTGATTTCCCGTTTGTAGTTATGTCATCCCGTCTGGTCTCCGAGATAATGCTAGAGACCGTCAGCAGAAGACTAATGGGCCAGTGGTTGCACCATGGCACCTCAGTTATCCACTGTCATAACACTCTCTGGCAGGTTATTCCAAGAGTTTACAACTGTATTGCCCATTATAGACTGGCAGGTCACTACCTACAATAAGAGAAGTATCATTTGCATACCATATATATGACATTACCACTGACATTTATTCCTTCATCACTTCTTACAAGCTTTCTTTAAAAGTCCTGCGAGATATATTACATGATGCAAATAAATCACTGTAGGTGCGTGTGATCCATGTTTAAGCTGATGACTACATAAAAAAGATGTGAAATACACAAAAGTGCTTGGGAACTTCGTGTTTTCTTTTTTCCTATGTGGTTATCAGCATGTTATATAATAATGGAGATAGACCTTCCCTAATGTTTATATCAAATAATTATCTTGAATTTGCTGTATCAACCCTTTTCTCACAAATGTTCAGGAAATGAGCCAAAGACATTTTGAAAATATTAATTAAGCTTTCACTCACTCACAGCAGCTAGATGTGACTTTCGTAAAGCGTTTGCATAATATTATTCAGCGTTGTTTCTCTAAATAATAGACAAGCAATCACATATCGGTTATTCACCAGTCAGATGCTGGTGATCTTGATGACACGACTATGACAAGAGAACAGCTGAAAGAGCAAGTTGTAGGTCGAGTGTGGACATAAGGAGAGCGGGAAATTAATCCAACAGAAAACGATACTTCTATATACAGTCGGGGTCAAAAGTCTTGAACACTTAGCAATACCTGGCATCTACCTGTGAGTTATACATATATGATTGGGATATACTAATAACACTACTTGTCATCACATATGCCTGAACCACAAAATAGGATAAAACTCTCCTCAATACCTAAGATCTTCGGGTACTTACATGCCAAATACTATCAAGTGTTCAAGACTTTTGACCCCAACTCTACAGTATCTTTTCCCACAAAAGTAATAGGTGTAGCAAGCACAACGTACTACAGTATATGTATCAACTAGTAATGGCCACAACTCAAATACATGGTTAAAAACTCTCGTTCTTATTTTTCAAAATAGATACAAGCTTCGCCGAACAATTTTCAACTCACTCTTATCCTCACACTGTTATACATAATCGAATGTAAATGGTAATTAAAACATGACACACTGCATGTGCAGTCATACATTATAATGGTCTTGTCATTATTATATGTATTACTTTTATACTTTTATCCTCTTCACCACTGATTGGCTCGTTAGCCGCTTGGGCGGTCACGTCTCGTTACGCACTGTTGGCAAGTACTGGGCATGCACTGGCTCCTGAATGTATGTGAACCTGCTCCAGTGCTTATCTAGTCTGGTCTTGAAAGAGCTCACACTCGATGCCGTCACAACACTCTCTGGTAAATTGACCCAAGAGTTCACAACTCTCACTCTGAGAAAGTTACCCCTTGGGCTTGCGGCTTCTTCAACCTTGAGATGTGACCCCCTGTGGGGCGAGCGTCCGCCAGCTCCAGGTAAGGGTACTCGACTGAGTAGTGCCCCCTGAGATGCTTATACACCTCGATTAGGTCTCCCCTTGCCCGTCTGTAGTATAAGTTAGACAATTTCAGGCGCTCTAATCTCACAGGGTAGCTGAGGTGCCGGAGTGCAGGCACCAGTCTGGTGGCCCTCCTTTGGACATTTTCAATCAACTGACAGTCCCTAGCATATCTCGGAGACCAGACTGGGTGACAGTACTCCAAACGGGAAAGCACTTCACTCTTAAAGATCGTTACGAGGGATTTAGATATCTGAACGACCTTCTTAAAAGACCTAATAATTTAGTTGCCTGATTTACCATCTTCTCGCAATGGCTCGAGAACTTCAGCTCATTGTCAACGTACACACCTAAGTTCTTTTCACATTAAGTCTCCATTAATGAGACTGAATGTGAAAAGGACCCAGGTGTATGACTGTATTCCTGGACTTGTCGCTGTCTACTTGTTGCTTCGACCCCCCCCCCACAAGATTACGGATTCAGAAAGGTTCGTAAGAATAAACAAATCTTAACAATACAACAGAGTTACGTGTTTTGATGAACCTTACCGATGAGAAATTATTCTCAGTTGAACGCCTTACTGTTTACCATTGTTTGTATACCGGACTGTACACAGTCTCCTACATGGTTTATGTACATTGTATACTTGTGTGTTGTATTGTTTATATACATACTGACTCAGTAGAATTCTGTATGACGATTTTACTGAATATCTATCTATATACGTATATCTAACATGCACCAATTAATATCAACCCACAGGAAGCGTATTTAGAGGAGCATTGTGTCATCGGGGGTGTGCAGCAGCTCAGGGTTAGCTAACAACCGCCAACCATTATTACACACTACGCACACTGTTAACACAACCTTATATTGAAGGTAACGTCTTGCGCGTTAAGCACAATAAGCTATAAATTCGTTCCAACTTTCTTCAAGTTCAGAATCATCTCTTAAAAAACAAGGATTTATAAAATCAGAGATATGAAAACATCACTTGGCTTCTTCTGGCAAGAAAACTACACAGAAATCGTTCAAGTATATTCTTGTTATTAAGAAGTGGCAATGTTATTAATATATAAACAAATCAATTTCTCTCTGGCCTCTGAATCCAGCGAGAACTTTCTAGTACACCGCGACGCTGCCGGACGTACGATGAATGGAGTGGCAACAAGGTTCTCTGTATCATAAAAGAAAACAGGAAAATAACCAGGGATTAAAATAAAGAGAGCTGGTTAGGTTACAATATACAGATCACCCCCAAAATACTTATCATCACCATATACTGTGAGTCTGTGACCCCTAGTGGGACGGGCACCCGCCAGTTCCAGGTATGAACACTCGACTGAGGTGTTTATGAACTTCTCTTAAGTCACCCTTTACCCGCCTATAGTATAAGCTAGGCAATTGCAGGCGCTCTAATCTCTCTGGATACCCGAGGTGCCGTAGCTCAAGCAGTCAGGCACCAGTCTTGGGGACCAGGCAGAGTGACTGCTTCAAACGGGGAAGCACCTCACTTTTGAAAAGCGTTAAGAGGGATGGACCATTAAGGTAACTGAACGCTATTCTTATAAGTCCCACTAGTTTAGTTGCTTTAGTCCCCTTTCTCTCACAATGGTCCGAGAACTTTAGTTTATTGTGAACATACACACACAGGTCCTCTTCACATTCGGTCTCCGTTAACGCCGTTTCTTCGTCCCGTTGGGATATGTGATACGCCTCCTTACTGTTGGTACGACCTAGGTGCATCCTCTTGCATTTCGTGACACTGAATCATAACAACGATTCCTTTGATCACTCCTGAAGCTGACAGAGATCTTTCTGTCGTCCCTTCACAGACCGTTTGCTTCTAATTTCCCCGAATAACTTGGCATCGACCGCGAGCATTACTATGGAGGAGTGTATGGCTTCTAGCAAGTCATATCACACCACCACCATCATCATTATCATCATCATCGTCATTATCATCATCATCATCATCATCATCATCACGTCCACTTCTCACAACACTAAACATGGTAAACACACAACATAACTACATCAAAAACAAAAATTACAAAAGTTATGATTACAAAATGAACTTCATCGGGTAGTTATCCACTTTATAACGCTATTACAACTTTTTTCTTATACGTAAAAGTAAGAAAAACTCCAAAAGTATAAGTTTGAGTTTCGTAATTAACTCCATACTATGTTAAATAGCACTACTCTTACATAATAACATGTAATAAGTCTACAAAACAAACACTGTATAACAAAATCTATTCTGTGGTGTACTGTAGGTATCGGTGTTTGTTAGTACGTCCGTCCGTTAAACATCGATACGTGGGGTGAAGGTCCCCGTGTGTGGTTATAAGAGGGTTACACACAAAGTTCGTTATAAGGGGGTTTTATATATAAGGGTGGCTATAAAGGGGTTACATATATTAGACGGATAAGATGACTGGCAGAGAGAGAGAGAGAGAGAGAGAGAGAGAGAGAGAGAGAGAGAGAGAGAGAGCTGGTTGACAACACCCATTTACCACTTGAGGGCGATACTGAGGCTCTCTAGTGGGCATTTAACAGGTGTGTTTATCATAGTGTATTGCCAGGTGGGTGTGGTGGTGAGGGTGGGTCACATGTGTCGTGTAGTGGGTGGTGAGGGTGGGTTACATGCGTCGAGTAGTGGGTGGTGAGGGTGGGTCATGCGTCGTGTAGTGGGTGGTGAGGGTGGGTTACATGCGTCGAGTAGTGGGTGGTGAGGGTGGGTCATGCGTCGTGTAGTGGGTGGTGAGGGTGGGTTACATGCGTCGAGTAGTGGGTGGTGAGGGTGGGTCACATGTGTCGTGTAGTGGGTGGTGAGGGTGGGTCACTGGGGCAGAGTGGGTCGTCAAGATGTGTCAAATATCACTGACGGATTAGGAGAGATAGTCTATTAAGGGCGTTCAAGGAAGGGGTGCCAGACTGGTGCCGGCACTCAACACTTCACTCACCGGGTGACTTAGTAAACCTGCTGGTGCAGACTAATTGACATTACTCAGTGTCTCTGAGGTCGTGCACTGTAGGAAAATTAATATTCTTCTCTATTTTTCCTTTTTTTGGCGAGGGAATCATGGAAATAGTTGAAGCTGGCAGAGAATGTAACACTCGTGGAAAGAGTCAGTTAACATTCACGTACGCACGCAGAGCCAGATGCTACACGCCGATCAGCAGGACAAGAATTTAATAAACAACATTCAAGAATGCGTTTTTGTTTGACGTCGATTAAATTCCTTTGTAGCATCTAGTTTTCCGTAAAGAATATCAATCTTGTACGTGTGTGTCATTAGCTAATGGCCGTTTCACTAGAAGCTAAAAAAGCTTCAGCACACAAAATTATCAGAACTCTCTCGGAGAAAGAGTTGTGAATTCCTGGAATTATCTACCAGCGAGTGTAGTGACAAACCCAAGTTGGAAATCCCGAAAGACCAGGCTTAACCAACACTGAGACATGTGCAGGTATACATTCAAGAGCCCGTACACGCCCAATACATTACTCACCAACAATATGCAACAGAGAATTTGACCAACCGCCTGACGGGTTAGTAATATGACAAGTGGCGAGGAGGATACAAGAGGCAAATCTGTCTTCAATCCTTCCTATGACCGAAATTAATCTCCTTCCCGTTCCTATTCATGAAATCTGTCCTTTCCCGATACCTATTCTCAACCTTTGTTCATATTCTTCAAATCTGTCTCCTCTCATCTCTCTTCAACATCTAGCTCCAGATTCTCAGAAGGTCAGTCAATAACTTATCTTCTAACTGGAAATGTGAGAACGTGTGTGACTGCCTCACTTAAATGACGGCACAAAGATAGCGTCGAAATTGGCGTCGGTATTATACTTAGAACTCTATAATGTAGTTGTTAAGAGGACCGCGAACTTAACGATGGAATTTATATACGAAAATCCAAACTCTGGGATAAGTTGTTTTACTTCCAGTTCGAAAAGAAATTTTATGTTCGAATCTCTGAATGAAAATCCTAACTTTGGAGCAAAAAAATGTGTTCAGTCGTAGTAAATCCAAACAATGATTTTTAGTACAGGGTATTGGAGTGAGTGGTGAGTGGTTCAGGTGCCATTATTACACGAACAACACGGTGCTGGATCGTCATTTGGCAACTACTACCGCGTTGCCACCTTCATGGTAACGATACATAGGCCATCGCTCAGCCCTTCCTGCCTCACCGAATCTTGTATGGAAAATTGCATCCTTGTTCCTGGAAAACCAATTGATGGGATTTTACAAAAAGTTCATATATAAGATTAAACTCGTTCATTTTCGAAAAACAAGTTTGAGTGTAAAGTATTAAAGTATACCTTTAGTTTGAGGTTTAAGTTAAAAGTAATCTTTGAAATGGCATAGAAGCAAATCCAATCCCACGGGAGAGGGCGCGGGGCGTGGTGTGCACTGAGGGGAGCAACCCTACCACTACTGCCGCCGGCACACACACACACACATACACACATACACACACACACACATTCGCTCATACTTACGCTTCAAAACACTGCACTAATACCTTACATTTGCAGATTAACGCGGTGATATCGTGTACATCAACAAAATGGATTAATATATCCTAAATGTTTCCAATTCTAATGACAGAATCCCATGAAATGTGGAACAAAGGGGCAAAATAAGAGGATTATCTTGCAGGGGCAGCCCGTGGAGGAGCGGGTCCTAACTGATCAATTGGAGGCAGTGTGGCTGGTGCAGTGCTGGGGTGAGGGTGTGTCCGCGCGCGCTCCCGGCCAACAGCCTTCGTCTTCGCCACACGACTTCCCCCACCAGGACAGAGGTGAGTTAACCCTTCACGTCAACACCTTCGTCTGGTGCGTTACTTCTCCACACACACTGAGACTGCACCACCTTCCTACACTGAGTGGGACACACGTTAATAAAACACGTGATAATGTACACCAGCTGACATTTAAAGAGTGTTGTAGCGACCCGATGGTGTTGTGTTGGCTGCCTGTGTCACGCCCGTCCGTGTTTCTGTCACCGCAACACTGACTGATGGACACGGTAGTGGTGCCTACAGTGGTGTGTCAGGGTGATAGTGAACTAGTGATGTGCTTCGGGCAGGTCCTGTCACCATCATGCTCATCACCACGACTACCACCATCACCCTCATCAACATCACCACCATCATCATCATCATCATTACCATCACTGTCACCACCTTCGTAAAAATGGACACACACAATAGCCACTGAGTTCTGCTGCCACCAGGTCAGGACCCCTGTGTGTGTGTGTGTGTGTGTGTGTGTGTGTGTGTGTGTGTGTGTGTGTCACCAGAGGATTAAATTATATCCCTCTTAAGTTTTTACCATCATTCTCAAATTGTTAAACTGTACTCAAAGGGTTAAATTATCGTCCCCAAAGGGTTAAATTATTGTCCTCAAAGGGTTAAATTATATTACTCAAAGGGTTAGTTTATTTTCCTCTAAGGTATAAGCAATAATCATTAAAAAGGGTTAAATTAGCATCATCAAAGGGTTAAAGACTCGTCCTTAAAGAGAAAGAGAGAGAGACGGAGAACTATGGCCTCATAATCGTAACTTCTCGGAGCTGGCTATGTGGAGTGCATGGGGAGGGGAGGTGATGTGAGGGAGAGAGAGAGACCATAGGCGAATAATTTTTCTAATTATATTCTATCTTTTTTATATTTTAACGTTATTCTATGCTTTCTCTTTCTACCCCTCTCTCCCTCTCTCTCTTTCTCTCTCTCTTTCAGGTGACGAGTCTTGTTGTGCCTGACGTCAAAAAATTCTCCTCATTGACTTAAAAAAAACTCTCCTCAAACAACCTAAACTCCTTCCTTTTTTCCTCCCCCCCCCAATGGCTGTGTTTTTCTCTAACACTCACCTGAAACACAAGGGCAAGACATTACTGGAGTCTCATGCGTCTAGGAGCGGGAAAAAATTCAACCCAGGTCCAAAATACAGGTAAAGAGCGGACCTGTAATCACCTGGCATTTTGTATACAGGTCGACTCCCCCACCACTCCCCAACCCCTCCCCCACCACGCCCCCAACCCCTCCTCCCACCACTCCCCCAACCCCTCCCCCCACCACCACCACATCACTCAGACATGGTTGTAACACGTAAGGCATCCCACTCTCTCACACGTTTCCCCCCATCTATAGTTCTTGCTATTACATTCAAGTAACAGCAATTTTTTTTATCTTCCATTTAAGAATAATAACTTTAGAATAATCGTTAAAATTTAATCAACTAAACCTTTATGAAATAACTATAATTAATAAGATCTTCAGAATATAATAAATACAATATCGTAAAAAATGTTAGGGAAAATCGCAATTTGATCGACAACAAGCTCTTCAAAAAAATATTTCCACGTCAAATCCAATAATAAACAGGAAATAACAAACCAATAACCAACGAGTCCTTCACGAGCCTTCATTAAACCACAAACCAATAACCAACGAGTCCTTCAATCCTTCATTAAACCACAAACCAATAACCAACGAGTCCTTCACGAGTCTTCATTAAACCACAAACCAATAACCAACGAGTCCTTCAATCCTTCATTAAACCACAAACCAATAACCAACGAGTCCTTCACGAGCCTTCATTAAACCACAAACCAATAACCAACGAGTCCTTCAATCCTTCATTAAACCACAAACCAATAACCAACGAGTCCTTCACAGTTCTTCATTAAACCACAAACCAATAACCAACGAGTCCTTCACAGTCCTTCATTAAACCACAAACCAATAACCAACGAGTCCTTCACAGTCCTTCATTAAACCACAAACCAACGAGTCCTTTAGACCTTCAACAATCACTGGAGGTAAACCAACTTTCAGCAGGGGCGAATAATGTTCCTCAGCCAAGCAGTGAATTAAGGCTGGAGGGAAGCAATTAAGAAACCAGAAATACACGCACTCATTAAAGGTCTGGTATCCTTCTGCTGTGTGTGTCTGAGAGAGCAGAGAGGGAGAGGGAAGAAAGTGAGAGTGAGAGAGAGAGAGGGAGAGAGAGAGAGACGAGTTTCTACATAGTTAGGAATTCTCAAAGTTCCTGCAATAAACTTTCTCTCTTAAATTAAAAAAAAATATAAATAGATTTTAAAGAGATCGTGTTATATTTCTTCTTACTGTGAGATGTGAAAATGTACCTGACATAAGCTACGACATAAAGGTGAATTCACCCCCATTGCCCAAGATGTGAGAACGTATCCACAATTGAGTTAAGGCAATAAAGTTTGTCTTGGTGAATCAGAACGGAGATTAGTGAGGAGGAGACGCCGCCAGGGGGTTGGTTACCTTATTACGATGGTCTGGAAGTGAAGGAGACGAACAAATGCAATTTTATGGTAGGAAGGTAGGGTATTGGAACGTGGGTGTGTCAGGGGGGTGGAGGGTCGTGGTTATGGGAGGAAGACGTGGGTTTGGGGGAGACGTGTGTGTGTGTGTGTGTGTTCAATTATCTTGGGGATCAGTCTTAAGACCCTCCATTGTAACACGTAAACAGGTTGTATCATGTAGACCACCTTCAGTATATTGGCCTTACCCTACCTAGTATTAAGGTAGTGTTAGGTTAGGTTTAAGTTAGGTTAGGTTAGGTTAGGTTAGATTGGGTCGTATGTTTAATAAATGTAGAATTATGATTTAGAATAGACTATTGGCTGTTTCACGTCACACCTCCCCCCCCCCACACACACACGAGGTATACAAATGGAAGTATTGATTATTAGGTAAAACTTTCGTCTCACCATAAAGTATAAACGGCAGAAAGTTTTTGTGCTTTCGAGGAAGTTGGTGGTGAGGGGAGATGGTCGGCGCCTCCCCTCACCACCCAAGACTCTTAATTAAAAGCAAATTACTTCCCCCTAAATACACCATAAACCTCATCCCGGGAGAATAAGGTAAAGTAGGTTTCTGTGTCCGCCATGGTGAGTGGTGAGGGGCCCTATGAGTAACTTGACTCGGAACCTGGTCTAATCTAACTCGGAACTTGATTTAATCTAACTGGGAACTTGATTTAATCTAACTGGGAACCTGAATAAATGTAACCTCACATAATCAAGACCCTGACCAAACATAACCTAACCTAACTCAGTCTTTTCTTCCGATCTTACAACCTAAAAATAAATAACTTGGACGTCTGGCTGCGCGAGGAAAGATATTTAGCTCCATCATGTTTATTCATCCAACAGTTTGCTGGATTAACATATAAACTAACATCATCCATCAAGGTGTTGAACAGAGAGGGGGACGGGGGGAGAGAAGGTTCAGTCAGCGATCAAGTGACGGGGGGAGAAGGTTCAGTCAGCGATCAAGTGACGGGGGAGAAGGTTCAGTCAGCGATCAAGTGACGGGGGGAGAAGGTTAGAGCGATCAAGTGACGGGGGGAGAGTTCAGTCGGCGATCAAGTGACGGGAGAGAAGGTTCAGTCAGCGATCAAGTGACGGGGAGAAGGTTCAGGTTCGATCATGCGATCAAGTGACGGGGGAAGGTTCAGTTCAGTCGCGATCAAGTGACGGGGGAGAAGGTTCAGTCAACGATCAAGGACGGGGAGGTTCAAATGAGGACAAAGGTTCAGTCGGCGATCAAGTGACGGGGAAAGGTTCGATCGCGATCAGTGACAGGAGAAGGTTCAGTCAGTGACGGGGGGGAGAAGGTTCAGTCAGCGATCAAGTGTTGTAACGTGTGAGGTGACGATATGGGAGGACATACTATACACCTGATGGAAATCAATTAAGGTGCGATAGTTAGTGACTTAGAAATCTGTCTCTCTCTCTCTCTTTCACTCTCTTCACTTTGTCTGTCTGTCTGGTATAGAATTCCTAGACACTTACAATAAATGTTTCTTGTTATCTTTGTGAGGTGTGCTTGTCTGCGCGTCCATGAGTGTGTGTAGCGCATGAGTACGCCTGAGAGAGAGAGAGAGAGAGAGAGAGAGTAGCAGTAAGAGCAGGGGTGTGTGCCTGAGTCATGCATCATACATAATATATGATGAGGACGGGTGATCCCTTCTGTACCTATGTGGCTTGTTGCTGTTGTGGCTGGCTCTCTCTCTCTCTCTCTCTCTCTCTCTCTCTCTCTCTATCTTTATATCCTTATGCCTTTCTCTCTCTTCTCATTTATCTCTATCTCTCTCTATCTTTCTCTGTCCTTATGTCGTTCTCTCTCTTCTTTATCTCTCTTTTTATTCTTATTTATCTCCCTCTCTCTGTCTTTGTCTCTCTCTCTCTCTCTCACTCCCTGTCTTCAAGTCATTCTCTTTCACTCTCTCTTTCCTCGTGATTTTTTCTCTCTCTAGTCTCTGATTCTCTCTTTGTCCTGGTCTCTCTCTCTCTCCCTTCTATCTTTCTCCTTCTTCTCCCCCTGTCCCCGTCCTTCTGTCTCTTTCATGTTTCCCTCCTTTGTTCCCTCCCCTCCCCCTCTCCTCCTCTTCACCTTCTCTTTGTCCCCGTCTGTCTGTCTGTCTCTCTCACTTTATCCCTCCCTCTCTCGCTCTTTCTCTCTCTCTCTCGCTCGCTCTAGACAAACAAAGCCTTTGTGTCGATTTCACTTTAATGGAATTTCATTCTACCGTTTCATCTGTCTCTTTGTTCTGTTTCATCTGTCGCTGTGTTCAGTTTCATCTGTAATTTTGCTCTGTTTCCTCTGTTTGTTTGTTCTGTTTCATGTTTGTTTGTTCTGTTTCATCTGCCTCTTTGTACTGTTTCATCTGTCTCTTTGTTTTGTTTCATCTGTCTCTTTGTCCTGTTTCATCTGTTTCTTTGTTCTGTTTCATCTGTTTCTTTGTTCTGTTGCATCTGTCTCTTTGTCCTGTTTCATCTGTTTCTTTGTTCTGTTTCATCTGTTTCTTTGTTCTGTTGCATCTATCTCTTTGTCCTGTTTCATCTGTTCCTTTGTCCTGTTTCATCTGTCTCTTTGTACTGTTTCATCTGTTTCTTTGTACTGTTTCCTTTGTTTCATTCCACTTTAATACCTAATTTATTTTGCATTACAATTATCATTCTTGTTGTATTTTTCAAGTAACAAAGTTAAACCTAACAGCCTATTTTTTTCTCACCAGCATATAACTTGCACATGCGCACAGACTCCACCTCTTGATAAATTTCCTTTCGCGGTATTTTTTTCAGGTATTTATTTAACGTGGTATTTATATTACGAGGTATTTATTTAACGTGGTATTTATATTACGAGGTATTTATTTAACGTGGTATTTATTTTACGCGCCACTGGGTCTCCCTTCGCCCCGCCAGGCAATAACAATTGACAAGACCCGCTGTCCTGGGCGACGGCCATCACTGCTGCTGCTACAGGTATAGAAGGGAGGAATGCCACGCAGGGATGGAGGGAGGGAGGGGAAGGGACACCAAGTTCGAAGGTAGAAATGAAGGGAAGGGACGCTACACTTGGAGGGGTAGAGGGCAGAGGGACGTCACTCAGGGAGGGATTGGAGGGAGGACGTCACACAGGGAGGGGCTGGGAGGGAGGATGTCACACAGGGAGGGATGACAGGACACACACAAGACGGAAAGGAAGACACAAGAACAGTAATGAGGGAGAAAAGGGGACACCAGGTTGCTTAGTCCCTTCTTTTTTAATAAATATTTAAAACAGATAAGGCCATTTGCAATCACCGGGTACTGTAAATAAATAAAAGACAACTCATAAGGAAATATCTAAATGCCTTAGTAATATTCTGGCAGTACAAATGATTTTTTTATTGTTGCTGACACAGGTATTTTTATTATGTCGGCTGGGAACATGAAGTTATTTATGGTGAGACTTTATTGTTGACAGAGCAAACAATATTTCCAACGAGCGACCTGACCCAGCACTCACCCTCACCAGCGAACAGTGAACCAGCTGACACAAGAGTGGACAAACACCCTCAAAATCACCTGAAGATTAAACACCCCAACATATTTCACTTTAATATTAACCCCGCTAACCTAACCTAACCTACCCTAACGTTCATTGTCTGCACCTGAGCGAAAATAAGAGACTGTATCAAGTTATACTACAGTCACAGTGTAGTTTCGAAGCCATTTTATGCGTAATACCCGTAGTGTAGCTTAAGTCAACCATTAGATGTACTATATCTTACTGTGTATTAGAGGAAAAGTTAAAAATTTAAATAAATATATTGTATTTTGTTTAATAATGATGTGTTAAATTATTTAGCTAACCTACACACATGACGTCGATACTGGTAAGCTGGAGGCCGATATTGGCGAGTAGAGTCGGTGAAGTGTAGGCCGATATTGGCGAGGTCCAAACTTGGTGAAGTGTAGGCTGGCGAGCTGGAAAGCCGATATTGAGCGTATTGACGTGTTATAGAGGTCGATACTGGCGAGCTGGAAACCGATATTGACGTGTTATAGAGGTCGAGATTGACGTGTTATAGATACTGGCGAGCTGGAGGCCGATAGCTTGACGTGTTATAGAGGTCGATACTGGCGAGCTGGAGGCCGATATTAACGTGTTATAGAGGTCGATACTGGCGAGCTGGAAGCCGATATTGACGTGTTATAGAGGTCGATACCGCCGAGCTGGAGGCCGATATTGACGTGTTATAGAGGTCGATACTGACGAGCTGGAGGCCGATATTGACGTGTTAGAGGTCGATACTGGTGAGCTGGAGGCCGATATTGACGTGTTAGAGGTCGATACTGGCGAGCTGGAAGCCGATATTGACGTGTTATAGAGGTCGATACTGGTGAGCTGGAGGCCGATATTGACGTGTTAGATGCCGATACTAGCGAGCTGAGGTACGAGTTATCCGTCCAGCTTGTATGAAGTATTTCCCTAGCTCGTGTGGGCACCTGAGACTGAGGCCACAAGTGCTGGCGTGCGGGAAATGTGGTTAAAATACCTCTAGTGGCAACATATATTGATTCACGTGACCGACCTCCATGTTGACTCCCTCTCCTCCCTCCGACCTCCATGTTGACTCCCTCTCCTCCCTCCTGTTACGTCACCAGTTATTGTATGAAGAGTGACGTCACCAGGTAATTTCTTAAGAGTGACATCAGAAGCGGGTGTTTGAGGCCCCAAGTGACGTCATAGTATACGTCACAGCTTCCAATTATAAGAGATGGCACAAAATGATTCAAATGTCCGAATATTGGTTTTTCCTGTTAAATGTTGTTATTGAAGTGTTCCACAAGTGTCCCACATCTCGCACTTGTTAACACTCGGCATCAAAAACTTTCCGATATAATATTTTGGTGTGTTTGTGAGGGAAGGTTTGTTGGTTGATGGGTTAAATTAATTTTATTGACATTTAAGATTGATATGACACGAAAACACGACCATAGGATATTATTATTATTATTATTATTATTATTATTATTATTATTGTTGCTATTATTATTATTATTATTTGTTATTGTTGTTGATATTGTTATTTTTATTGTTATTCCTGTTATTGTTGATATTGTTATGTGTGGTGAGTTTCGTGTTTTCTAAAGTTTATGAACTATTGTGATTAATATGAGATCCAACAACGGTCTATGGGTTTTATATTTTTGGCGAGTTTGATTTTGTTCTTACTTTTATTATATTCGTTGTAGACATCACTGTGAATAATACGAAACCACAGCGTAAGGGTATTGATTCTAGCCTTGTATCCGTCCTTCCATCCGTCTGTCCACTCTCTCATCCAACTGTTCACCCGCCTGTCCATCCACCCACTTACCCGTCCACTCATCCACCCGCCCGTCCATCCACCCGACCACCCGTCTTCTCCAAATTCCATAAGCATAGATCACTGACACTCTGTAGGCTTCCTTAACTAGACATCCCAGCATTACCTCATAAGATTTCTCCATAACTCTGAGATTAAACTTTAGCACCAGAGGGAACATAAGATTACACGGTACAACTTCACCTTTGTAGTTTATGTGGATTTGACCTTTTTTTGTGGTGGACAGGAGGATCAATGATGGGATAAGATACTGAGTGTGTGGTAAAGTGTGTGTGGTAGGTGTGGAGTGAGTGAGTGTGGTAGGTGTGGAGTGAGGAAATGAGTGAATAGGTGTGGTGGAGTGAGGTAGGGTGTGTGGTGGATTGAATGTGGTTAGGTGGTTTGTTGTTGAAGTCTCTCTCTCTCTCTCTCTCTCTCTCTCTCTCTCTCTCTCTCTCTCTCTCTCTCTCTCTCTCTCTCTCTCTCTCTCTCTCTCTCTCTCTCTCTCTCTCTCTCTCTCTCTCTCTCTCTCTCAGGTGGTTGTGTGACGTGTGGCAGTAAAGGTGTATTTAGAGGCAATACCTGAACGCCCGACCATAAGGTTAACTAGCGCTGGTTGGTTCACAACACCTGGTGGACTGTGTTTATGAAGCTGCCCCTCTCACTCCCATTCATAGCACTTCCCCTCCTCTCACTCCCCACTCATAGCACTTTCCTTCCTCTCACTCCCACTCACCCTTCCCTCCCTCCTCACTCCCTCACATAGCACTTCCCTCCCTCTCCTCCCACTCCCCACTTCCTCCCCCTCACCCCTACTCACTGGCCTGCCCCCTCCTCTCCTCCCACCCAGCATCTTCCCCTCCCTCTCCACCCCGCTCTGCCTTACCTCTCACTTTCATGACCGACTTCTTTTTCCTCAGCCTTTCCTTCTCCTCTTCCTTCTCTCTCTCTCATTTTACGCCCTCTGTCTTCTTTCTTCTTGTCCTTACCTCACTCCCCTTTTTCCCATCTTCTCACCTCACTCTCCCCCCTCCCCCCTTCCCCCCCCTCCCCACCTCCCACCCCTCCCCAGTCGTCACGTGAGGGTTACAGAATATCTCTCTGAGTATTTTCTTCATGACATTGTGTAAAGATTTTTGACGTTTAATGTTGAACAATGTTTTACTACAGTCTGATGACACTTGTTATTTTACCGCCACACAGACAGACGGACAGGTGAAAGACAGATGAGTAGTTAGACAGAAAGATATGAATAGGCAGACATACAGACACAGAGACAGGCAGACAGACAGACACATAAACACAAAGGCATAAAAGGTAGACAACAGACACACACACACACACACACACACACACACACACACACATACACACACACACACACACACACACACACACACACACACACACACACGTTAAGAGAAACGAGGGTAATTCCTTTTAACCTTCGTGTAAGACTGAAAAAAATTAAAACGATGAAAATGTGAACCAGAGATAATTACAGAGGAAATACAGTCACTAGGATAAACAATATGGCTTCTGTGGATGACCAAATACTTAGCAACAACCTAAGCACATTAAATTTAACCTAACCTAACCAATTCTAATCTAATTTAACCTAACTTAACCTAATCTAACCTAACTTAACCTAATCTAACCTAACTTAACCTAATCTAACCTAACCTTACCTAACCTATCCTAATCAAGCTTAACCTTACCTAACCTAACTTAATCTAACCAAACCTAATCTAACCTATCCTAACCTAACTTAACCTAACCAAACCCCCCAAGTAACGTTAGGTCAGTTAAACTTGAGTTACAGTAAAGTAGGGTGTCTATTATTCAGGTGAACCAAAAAATTAAGTTTATATATACCAGTGACGGTGAAAAGCTCAAAAACCTAGAGAAGCGAGAAGGTCAAGGACTAGAGAGAGAGAGAGAGAGACCAAGCAGTGACCAGCAGCCAACTTGCCAGACACGCCCAGCCCCGAGTAGTGTCTGACCTGTACGCTTGTGTTTACTTACTACAGCAGCCCGCAGACATAACCATCGATGTAGAACAGACATAACTGGCTTATTATCGCCTGCCATCAAAGTGGAGTTATTATGTAGGGTAGGAATAGGATATTGGACGACAGAGAAGATACATAAACACCACAAGAAGACAGAGGTTTAAGTGACTTGTGTGAGGGACAAGAAATACCTCACCAGTTCCCTCCTCCCAGACAACAGCGTCACGCACCGCTGTGTAAAGTCAACTTGGGAAACATTTTGCTCCCTGTGAGAAGTTTAACTGCTTTTCTCTGTAAGAAATCCTGACTACAAATTTCTCACACGGGAGGAGAATTCTGACGAGGTAATGAGGAACTTTTTCTTTGTATTGAGACAGATCGAAGGATAGAACATACTGGTGACCTTGAAGAACATCTGTCTATTATATATCTACGAGAACACTAGTTAACGTTATGGTTATGGTGTGAACTTTGTGTTGTAAATGATGAGGAAAATGATTGTTTTGGTGGTCGTTTAGTGAAGACAACATGCGAGCTCCTCACCTGCCTTTTTACCAACAACACAACACAACACAACACAACCCAACTTCAGGGGAGACTGTCGTGCAAACACCCATCTTATGTACCGCGCGTAATGGAGTTTGTGTTTTATGGAAACTTATTACTGTCAGACGTTATGTTGACACACCCGCTGGTTATGGCTCCTATTTCATGAGCCCTTCCCACATATGTGACGGCTGTGTGGACGACGAGACCAAATGTCATCTTCAATGTGTTGTTTACTCTTGAACGTCCTATAACTATTCAAAGGCAGAAGGAGATTATCAAGACTGTGTTTCAATCCTAATTAAAACAAAACTCAGACATCCTTCCTCCCCTCACCACCAAGGCTGGCCTCAATACCTTGTAAAGTACCAGGTGGTTGAGAAAGTCACCCTGACCTCCCTCCCATAACTCAGGTGCCTCCCCTCACCTGCTACTGTGTGCCTCTCCCCTTTATACCTCACTTTTGTCTCCCTGCCTTTTAGCTCTTCCCTAAAGAGGAACGGGTCACGGCAATGCACCAGGTAATGACGCTAAACTGGGCTACTGTCCCCAGAGCACTGTGTGGATTATCTTTCATTAACACGAGACACACACAGGAAGATATATATAATATTATTTTTATAAGGAGCACCGGATTTAGGAGCCGACATTTAAGAGAAGAAATTTCACAGTAAACATTAAATGCACATATATCAACATGTAGAAATATATATAAATAGGTGTTTTTCACTCTCTCTCGCCCGAATGAAGAGGGTAGAGTAAAGAGTGCACACACACACACACACGCACACACACACACACACACACACACACACACACACACACACACACACACACACGCACGCACGCACGCACACACACACACACACACACACACACACACACACACACACACACACACACACACACACACACACACACACACACACACACACACACACACACACACACACACACACACACACACACACACACACGCACGCACACACGCACGCACGCACACACACACACACACACACACACACACACACACACACACACACACACACACACACACACACACACACACGCGCACACACACACACACACACACACACACACACACACACACACACACACACACACACACACACACACGCACGCACACACACACACACACACACACACACACACACACACACACACACATTCTTCCTTCATCCACTGTCACCAACTCTCACATAAGTTAGTACACCCCACCACAAGATTAGCATAGTGGCGGGAGAGCCGGGCTATCAAGGTAGTGGTGGTTATATTTTGGGCAACACTGTCCTGCCATGGTGTACTGAAACCCGAGACTGAACCTTCTCATACAAGTGGTCTTATTTACTTATATTTCACACACAGCCCACACCTCTGGCCCTCGACAACCCCATCCCATACACCAGTGCCACAGATAGGGGAAGGAAAGTACATTCTTTGGCACTCCCTGGGCAGGTGCCAACTCAACACATGTGGCACATATCAAGCATCCCTCCATGACAACCATACAATGTCAGTAATGTCCGGCTAACCCGCCATTAACGCTGATTTATGATTCGTTCCACATTAAGATAATATTTTTTTTTACCATAATGATGATGTATGATTCGCTTCACTGTACTCCATTTTCATTCCACAAGATTACTCCGTATTTCGTATTAACATCTGGTGGTATAAAAGAGCGTTCCGGGAATATAATTTACTGGATGTGTGTTAATAATTAGTGTCCAGCAGAGTGAGGGGTCAAGAGCCGCTGTTACCATAAAGAGGCGAGTGTGTGTGTGTGTGTGTGTGTGTGTGTGTGTGTGTGTGTGTTCTGTACTTAATCCCTCTATTGTGACTCCTACACTGGTGCGTCACTCTGTTGTGTCGACGGTCAAATATAGTGTTACGACTAATATACTCTGTTGTGACGATCATGAGCTGTGAGAGTCATGTATAGCGTGAACCAGCTCTCGTGCCGCTCACCATCACCCACTCACCTCATTACTCTTACAACCTGAACCCATCATAACTAATTATCTATTAACTAATAAAATGTGACTCCTGGGTATTATCACACAGACACAACAACAGCAACTCCTCACATAACTTGGCACATAGTTCTGGTGCTGGGGAGGAGGTCGATAACTCAATTTATAAAAAAAGAAGTCATGTTATTTCATGAGTTGGTATTGTTGATCGTCAGGGAGGTCTGTGATTGGTTATTGGTACATGGTTATACGTACTCCTTCGTCATTACTGTTAATCGTCAGTAAAGTTTGTTGGGAGTAATGAGGTAACCTTTTAGATCTCTGGTACTTAGTCATCGTCAGTATTTATAGTCGCTACGTGTGTTTGCTGGTAATGATAAGGTACTCGTCCTTGCTGGGCCTGTGGCGGCTAGTCGTAAATATTCCTCTGTCAATATTGTCAGTCGCCAGCGGAGTTTGTGTGTTGAAAAAGGGGGGGTCCCTCTTAAGCCCCAGGTTACTCTCCCCTCTCCTAAAGAGGTTCGTATAGTACCTTCTGGGCCTCCTGCACCTGGCTGTGGTCTTCTACCTCCGGCAACCTCCCAGTTTCTCCTGAAGGTGTTCGTCGCTTACCTTCAAACGCCTCTTGTATAATTCCCACACTCGTAACACAGGGACATTATCGCCTTTACCAACATTGCGTCACTTTGTTACGAAGAACAATTTTGAGGTGTTTTAGTTGTAATGTGGCCACGCCCAGGCTGTAAGATGGACCACACCATCAGCTTTACACAATGCTAGGCCACACCCTGTCTTGTGCCTCGCCTTAACACATGCTGCTGCTCCTGCCGTCCACCCACCTCCCCGCCATCCTTCTTCCTACCCCACAACACCTACTACACTTGACATTATTAGGGACCTGCCACGCTTTACCATAAACAGATGAATTGTACCGGGAACTTTCCCCCCGCACACTCATTATCCTGTCACTTTATGTAACTTGACAGAACCTATGACCCTTCAGGCATTTACTCCCTTAATGCATGAGTCATGAAGGCAAGCATGAACTCCACATGCTTCCCTGTTGGACCCTGTAAGGGCTTCTGCGCTTCGCCTTGCACAGGATGTAATGGGGTGCCCAACAAACTAGTATCCTCGCGGGGCAAATTGTAAAATTCGTAATTGTACTCTCACTATGTCTCTTAAATTCACTATCGCAATCCTTTACGCGTGTTTGTCTTGGTCTAAGTCTCACTGTCTGTGCTGCCAGTCAGGACACTAGCTGGTGTGGGGTGGGGGGGATTCTATCGTCTAAATATTAGCCCCTCCAGCTTACTTCATCTAAAGAGTAACCACTCTAACCTAACCTAATCTAACCTTACCCCCCAAGAAGCATTAAGGTGTTCAATCATCAAGTGTAAGATGGAGAGGAAGGGAGGGGGGGGGGGCGCTAATATTTAAGTGTGTAAGTAAACAATGTGGAACCGGAGGAGGGAGTGATGTGAACCTACTCTGTCCTGGCAACACATAATGTGAAGTTGTTAGAGTCACGCGACGCCACAATAAACGTGAGTATGTCCCATCATTGTATTTACCGGAGGTGGACCCCCATATGACTCCCATCCTCACCTCACCCACCACCTACCCCTCCCACCTCCCATCACCTGACCCCCCCCCCACCTTCCCTCTCACCACATGACCCTGTATGTGAAGTTGTCCCCTTGCATATCTACACACACACCTACCTACATGCCTAAACACACACATACACACAGATGCACGTATACATACACACACACACAGAAGTAAGTACAATTTGCTGCAGGTCTTAACCATTATTTCAGGAGGTGCAGCGCGGAGATTTAATATGAGGGGAGAAACTGTAAATGAGGGGAAGTAATGTGGGGGAAGAAAGTGCACTCTGGGTCTCTGTTTATTATGTGAGGGGAATAAAGTAGAATGTAGGTCATATGAAGGGAAGAAAGTAGACTTATGGGAAGTGTGTGTGTGTGTGTGTGTGTGTGTGTGTGTGTGTGTGTGTGTGTGTAAAACGTAATAATAAAATAAATAGCTGTGCCCCCTGTTGCTTGTTATTACTCACACGATCTTTACTGCATGATAGGTCACCCTCCCTACTCCCCTGTCCCCAGCCCCAGTACCTACCCTAAATCACCTCCCCTGTCCCCAGTACCCCGCCACGCCCTAGTACTCCAGCCCCTGCCCTGCCCTGCCCTGCCCCCCCCGCCCCGCCCGTCCCTAGTACCAGTCCCTCCCCAGAGTAATAAAGAAGAATGCAAATAAAATGACAATAATAATAACATAGAACAATAAAATTCACATTAACAAAACATTGTAGTAAAGAGAAACGTGACAGAGGAATGTTGAGGTATTTCTGTACAAAGGGCCACACGTGTCACCCTCTGCCTGTAGTAACACCTATTATAAACATTGGACCAGGTTATTATTATTATTATTATTATTATTATTATTATTATTATTATTATTATTATTATTATTATTATTATTATTATTATTATTATTATTATTACCTACAATATACCGGGGAGTGAAAGAAAGGGTGTGACGTACAGTTTGGTATGATGAGGGTGTGGCTAGACTAGGGGGTGTGGGTAAGCTGAGATAGTGGGTAAGCTGGTGGTGTGGCTAGAAAAGTGGTGTGGCACAATAAGGGTGCGGAAATGAAGGCGTGTGACGTACCGGTTTGGCATGGGGGTTTGGCGAGGCTGGGCTGGGATGTGGCTAGAATGGGAGAGGGGGGGAGGGAGGTGAGGGAGGTGTGAGAGTACTATCGTGTTCACTGCCAGTACCACCAATGGCTTCACGAGGGGTGGCACACACACACACACACACACACACACACACACACAGCATGACTCACATATCTCCCCTACCTATACACGTCTACACGACCGAATTATTTAGCAGTGTAAAAATGTAAAACTGGATCAATATTCACTTCACACTGTATTGCAATTTGTATTTAATTTTCGTATTTTCATTTTCATTCATTCATTCATTCCTTCATTCATTCATTCATTCATTCATTCCTTCATTCATTCATTCCTTCCTTCATTCATTCATTCGTAATTATCATATATATTTAGTTATGCAATGTCTTTATTTATTCATTTCTTCGTTCCATTATTCATTCTCTTTATTTAATGTTGATGTGAGAGATAGTGAAGGGAGATGATGGGAAGAATTAGCGATAGGGAAATGGTGAGAATTATGGATGTATGAGTGACAGGAATGAACAGGAATTAAAAGAAATTGATAAAGATGTAAACTGAGGAATATGGTTGAGAGTAAATATGAATAAAAGAAAATAGAGAAATAAAGAAGAGAAATATATGATAACTTGTAGAGAGACGGAAGGGAAGGGAGAGAGAGAGAGAGAGAGAGAGAGAGAGAGAGAGAGAGAGAGAGAGAGAGAGAGAGAGAGAGAGAGAGAGAGAGCCGTATCAATGGAGGCAAAGACGTGTGATGTTCAGGAGAATTGTTGAAGCGACTTTAAATTATGATCAATTGTCCTGGTGTGTGTATGTGTGTGTGTGTGTCACCGTCCCGTGTTGACAGTAATCCTCTCTGGGTGGCTCACTGCACACAGTTCCTCCTCATACTCACATTCACACTCACGCAAACACGTTCACACACACACACACACACACACACACACACACACCTACCTACAGACATTCCTCGATAAAAAATAAACAGAGAAAAACAGAGGAGCTCCATCAAGGCAGGCAAGTCACAAGAGACGATACGACGGCGGATATTATGGACACGTACGGTATGAGGGCCCCTGAGCATACACCCCCCGGGGACGTGATATACATACATAATACATCGATATGCTGGCATGGCTCTGAGTATGCTGCACACGGCCGGAAACGGATATACTCATAAAGAAACGGTTAAAAAATATTCTGGCTACTGGTTAAAGCGATAAAATATGTCCATTGCGGATATCTCTTAAAAGTATACTGAGAGAGGATATATTCAGTGAAAATATGCTGACAACGGAAGGTCAAATTATGCTAGTTATACACGCAAGCATGCACGCAAACACGCACGCACGCACGCACGCACGCACGTACACACATACACACACACACACAGGGAACTAGATGAAGCGAGAACCAAAACAGGTCTGTGGGAGAAGTGAAGATGAAGAATTTTTGTCACACTACCTTCCCCGGTAACACCAGCTGATCCTGGTAACACTACATGGCCCTGGTAACACCACCTGCCTGGCCCCGGTATAACACCACCTGCCTGGCCCCGGTAACACCACCTGGCCCCGGTAACACCACCTGCCTGGCCCCGGTATAACATCACCTGCCTGGCCCCGGTAACACCACCTGGCCCCGGCTCCCACTGACAGACACTTGACATAAATGACAAAAAGTACTTCTCGAAAATTCTCACATCAATCCTCTCTCATTAATTCTCTATCGTCAATTCCCTCTCATCAATTCTTTTTCATTAATTATCTTTCATCAATCCTCGTTTTCATCAATTCTCTCTTTCATCAAATTTCTCTCTCATCAATTCTCTCTCATCAATTCTCTTTCATCAATCCTCTCTTTCATCAATCCTCTCTTTTACTCTCGTCATTATCAGTTAAAAGATAAGAATAATAAACTATCCTCTCCTGTTATCAGTACACAATGTAGCCAGACACGACGTATTCACAGTACCTCTACAGTATGTGTAAATTACTTTTTCCTCCAGTTATAATTTCCTGCCAAAACAATACAATAAAAAATAACTTATTATGTTAATAGTACGTAGGATAATAATAATAATAATAATAATAATAATAATAATAATAATAATAATAATAATATTAATAATAATTAAAAAATAATAATAATATATACGATACTATTAAAACCGTTTGTTCTCACATTTTCATAACTATTTCGCTGAAGGATAATAAAAGAGGAAATAATTAAGTTAAACAGTGAAGGGAGTAATAATGACGATGATAAAAGAATAGTGTGAAAGATGACTAAAAATAGGTGGATGAGTCAGCTGAGCACCTCGTATGACCCGCGTTCAAAGACTCCACCCACCCCAGCTGATGCTTGCTCGGGAACCCTGCAGCCCTGAGATAAGCTTCCCTATTGACCTACACATTGCTAAAGAAGACGTCATTGGCTGGTGTAAAACGATGATTGGTTAGGACTCCCTTTTTGTGTTTTTTTTTACGTAGATCATGCAAAAAGTGCCTCAGTTGCTTTTACCTTACAGGGCAAAGTTAAGTAATATGGTGGTAGGTGACCTGAGGTGTGTTGGGGGAATAAATACGTCTAAAATAAGCAAATTAAGTGGACTGTAATATAAACAAGAGGTCAATGATTATATATTAAACACCAATATTAGAAAAAAGTAAATAAAGTTAATTCCTAACATATAAAAATTCTGGTAAATAAAGATGAAATCCATTTTTTATCGAACTTAATCAAACTCACTCATACACGGAGACGACTCAAATTGGATAGACAAACTGACAGACAACCCTTACGTGTACTAAGACTTGGATATTGAAAGATTAGGTAGATTTTCATAAAGGAGAGAGAGAGAGAGAGAGAGAGAGAGAGAGAGAGAGAGAGAGAGAGAGAGAGAGAGAGATCTTAATAGCTATATGTAAAGTAGAAGTAACTTGCACCATATACAGGTGTGATAATCAATCAGCGTCTCAGTAGCAATATAAGATCCCATCACATTCAGGTAACTGTGAAGGCGTGGGGGGCTGCCGTATGCCATAATAGGCGTGTGGTGTGAGGTGGGCGTGGTCGCTAGTGTCTGGGGCTGGCGTGTGAAGGCGTGGCCACACCTAAACTCGTCTCAACACGTCGCTATTAAGTAATGTATTAAATGATTATGAGTTTTAGTATTAATTGCTTAGCTATACGTCACTCACTCACTCACTCACCCATTCAGTTATTCACTCGGTCACTCACTCGGTTTATCACTCATTCACTCACTCACTGACGGAGAAACATTAGTCACGCCTCTCTCTCTCTCTCTCTCTCTCTCTCTCAATATTACCGAAATCAAAGCAATACACGTAAAAGTTTTGTGGTGGAGAGAGAGAGAGAGAGAGAGAGAGAGAGAGATAAGTTAATTACACCTAACCACTCCAGGCTGGGTGTCGTCTGATTGGATGGATCACTAACTGGTCCATTTGACTTTAGCCTTTTAACTGGCATAGATGGTTAATGACAATGATCAAGGACTGTTTGACTGGGATGAGTACACACACACACACACACACGCATCAGCAGCTTATGATTTTACACCACACCACCACCGCCACCACTGACCACGACCACGACCACCACCACTACTTAATGATCACCACCACTACTACACGACCACCGCCACCACTACACAAACCAATGACCACCACCTCACCACTAACCACGACCACGACCACCACCACCACTACCACGACCACTACCACGACCACCACCACTACCACGACCACCACCACTACCACGACCACTACCACGACCATCCAGCTCTTGTCCTGTGTTGTCCGGACTACTCTCACTATCCTAAAGGTTACCTGTCCTCTGCTATCCTTTACCCATCCTGCTATCCTGAACATCACCCATCCTTTTGTCCTCTATCCTATGTTATCCTGAACCTCCTAACCCCCACCTATCCTGTTATCCTGTTCTATCCTCATCTATCTTATGTTATCCTGAACCTCCTAACCCCAACCTATCCTGTTATCTTGACCTCCTACCCTCACCTAGCTTGTTATCCTCACCGATCCTGTTATCCTGCCTTCCTATCCTGTTATCCTGCTCTCCTATCCTGTTATCCTGCTCTCCTATCCTGTTATCCTGCTCTCCTATCCTGTTATCCTGCTCTCCTATCCTCAGCTATCGTGAAGATTGCCTGTCCAGTGTTGCCATCCCGGAAAAATAAAGAGATCGTTCTGGGGTGAATTAGTTCCGTACAAACAATTACAGGTTGTATATGGCCTCAGTCAGCGAGTTCTGGCTACACTGTTTTCTGTGGTCCTGGTACTATAGTTTTGGTCCAGGTAGATGGATAGATAGATAGATATATAGATAGATAGATAGATAAAGATGGATAAATAGATAGATAGATAAATAAAGATAGCTAGAGAGATAGATATATAGATAAATTGATAGATATAGATAAATAAAGATAAAGAGAGAGAGAGAGAGAGAGAGAGAGAGAGAGAGAGAGAGAGAGAGAGAGAGAGAGAGATACACTGTCTTGTATATATAAACAATACAACGCTCACAATACTTTAAAGTAAAACAAAAAAAAATTATCTTACTATACAAACAACGCCAGCACGAGCACTCACCAACATCTGGCGTTCGTCTTTCGCCGCCTTCAGCACACAGCCATGCATGCTTTCTGTGGAGGTAAATAAACATTAGTTATAACCCTGACCTATATGTCTTTCACTGTTTACATTATTCATTGATAATTCATGTTATTCTAAAGGGGGTTTCATCCTCTAGGGTAATTATTTATTTTTCACATCTTAAGATTCTACATCATCTTCACTACTTTATGATTTATAGAAATGAATAATAATAACAAGTGTAAAATCTGCAACGTACACAGAGAAATCCTTTCATGGGAATTGAGAGAGAGAGAGAGAGAGAGAGAGAGAGAGAGAGATAATTACTAAGATAGAGTTACTGTATATTTACACTGCTTAGAGTTACTGTATATTTACACTGCTTATCATTAAATGTTTACCAGGCAACAGGAGGAAGTTTTAAGCAGTCATATCTTCCCCGGCGACCCATCGTAAAATATGTACCTAACAGCAGGGCGGCTCACGGGATAAAGTTCCTCGGGGGTTGTGACAGCTAAATTGTCTTCATATTTGGTGTTTTTAAAGACGTTACTGATGATAGGTGGTCGTGAGAGATGACCTCCCCCCTTACCCCTGTCCTTCCCTTTCCTGTCTTTACCTTTCCCTGTCCTTCTTCCCTTTCCCAGCCCCTGTTCCCTACCTCCCCTCCTCCCTTCCCAGCCCCTCTTCCCTTCCTAAACCCTCCTCCCTTCCAATCCCACCCCCCCTAGCCCCCCCCCTCCCTCTACCTGAAGAACACGTCGCCTGTAAGATAATTTTGCAGATAATGTTACACCTGGACAAACACACCTCAAGGCTCTGGTCGTCACTGGACACACGAGAACACACCACCCAGCCAGCTGACGAAGTTTGCTGACCATTAGAGAACCTGAAAACCCCCGAGTGATTCCTGGATCATGGAAGAATGAGTGTACACAAAATTTATGCCGATGAACAAAATCCAGACGCCAAGTGTGGGTCCCGGTGATGGGTAAAGAGTCGGGTAAAAAGTGGGTGAGTCATGGGATAGTCAAGTAGACGAGGGGCGTGGCGCTACAGTGACATTACTGGGGCTGGCTGGCGCAATCACCACTACTACCAACACCTCCACCATCACCATCATCACCACCACCATCATCACCACCACCATCATCACCACCACTACCACCACCACTATCATCATTGAATTTATTTTTATAGAGCAACAGCGAGGGAGAAATTAAAAACTATTTGCATGATCTCGTGGCAATGTCCGTTAAGCCGCTAAGAGATATTTTATACCAAACAACAGAGGTAAAACATTGAAAATAATATATAAAATAAATTATTATCATTATGGCAGTTCTCATTCTGTTTAAGCTTATTTTTATAATTAACACTATTACTGAACACCTGTTTTTTTAGCGAGAATATTAACGAATTTTAATTTTGATTATTTACAAACTTAACGTCTTTTTTTAATGTTAATAACAATGAAGTTTAATCATGTTTGGTTTTGGCGGTAAAATGAACAATTCTTCACTTTGGTCATATATAAACATTGTATCTAGTTTTGGCGGGAATAATAATGGGTTAGTGCTTGTGTTTTATAACTAATGCATAGGTTTTGGCAGACATGTAAATAAACCTAGATTTTTTTTAATAATTTACAAACTTAAGAGTGGTGGAGAATATTGGATTAGGATGAACCTCTCGCCGACAGCTGGGCGGGTTTGGCCTCCACGTCACGCCATAGCAGACCCTCGCCCTTGGTGCCGCCCTGCATGACTCGTTACACTCTCACCTGCACCCTTTTACACACTACACCTCCAATAACTACCTATATACCAAGGTAACTTTAACCCCTTGAGTACGATAATTTAACCCCCCGAGGACGATAAACGAACACATTGAGTATGATTTAACCCTTGAATACGATGACTTAACCTCTTGAATACGATGACTCAAACCTCTTGGGTATGACTTAATGATGCTTTCATTTTGGACTGGGCATAAGTAGTCACAGTTTGAAAGAATTATAGATAAATTTCACGAATAGTTATAGTGAATAGATACATAGTCTTATAGATAGACAGAAGGATAGGTAGACTTTGGACAGATGGACAGATTGATACCAGGAAGATAGATGTCTTTTTAAAATACGAATGTTTACATAATTCTTGGTTGAGTGAACGTAAAGAAACACGAAGAGCAGCTGTAGTATTGTGTGTGTAGAGAGAGAGAGAGAGAGAGAGAGAGAGAGAGAGAGAGAGAGAGAGAGAGAGAGCACACCTAGTCACGCCACCATCACTCGCACATCATCAGCTAATCCTCATAATAAAGGTAACATTATCTCAACATTACCAAACATCACTTATTTCTATTTTTAGTCTAATTTCCTCGAGTCATTCCGTTGATTTATTTACGATACAATTTCATCCCAGAGGAGGAGAAGCGGGGGGAAGTCACTGTGCCTCGTGGGAGGACTTGAGAGGCACTTGAGTCTAAGGGCGTCGCTCACAGTGTTCCTGCTGTAGATTACCCGGGGTTAAGGTATTAGGTGTTTATAGGGTAGGACTGAGGTGAGGTCTCCGGCTCCCTGGCACTTCTCACTTACCTTAGTTAAGTCTAGGCTCAGTCGGGCGTCTAGTCTATACCATTACCTTTCCTCCTCTCTCACTATCTCTCCCTCACCTGCCCCACCACTACTCTCTTTCTCCCTCTCTCTCTCCCTCACCTACACCTCCCCCCTCATCCCTCCCCCAGTTGCCTCAGTACGACGCCACTTGTAGCGCTAACCGAGAGAGGAACATAAACACAACTTTATTTAGTCATTATATCAAATACTGCTGATGACTACTGCCCTAAAAGCTACATAACGATGCTCTTCTGTTGATTCGTGTAGATTCAAGGTTGGTTTAAGGCTGTAAGTACCGTGTCATGTACGTGTTTTAAGGTCGATTAAAGAGAATGGAAGTACAAAGACCCTCGAAGACTTTATCAATATTTCTCGTGTCACTTTTTAAGGGTTACGGTGTGGACTAAGAGCAGTGCTACTATTTTTATTTTATACCTTGCCTATTGGGAGAACGAATATACCACTCAGGTTGTGTGTCTGTCTGTCTGGCTAAGGTTAGATTTAATCCGTCTTCTTTTCACACACACGCTCTCTCTTCTTCGTGCCAATCTCGAACCCTTGACCTGATCTCTTAACAAGTCACAACAGGTCACTCAACCACCACGGAGACAGATTATGATGTATCACGAGAGAGGAACATGTCTTGCTTATGTCAGGTGATGATGATGATGATGATGATGAGGTCACCTTCTATCCTCACCATCACGTGATTGTGAGAAAATAATGATGGATTTGTAACATGATCAAAAACACAGGCCAACAAAGCCACGGTTATCCTTATAGTGAGGCCGATGGTCTTATATCTACTAACATCACCTGGGTTACTATAGTGTTATAATGATCTATAGAAAATATTGAGATAAATGACGTAGATATATGGTAATGAGGGTAATCATCCAGGTACTATGTATAGGTGAGATAAATTAATTACTTCATTAAGCCCTCATGAACACAAGTGAAAGAATGTCATTAGTAGTCATTACACCTGTACCAGCATATACTACATCTGTCTCATACACCTGTACCAACACTCACTACACCTGCCTCAAACACCTGCACTTGGATCTTGACGTCATCGAGTGGTCATTGAATTTCTATTTTTAGTACAGTTTTCACACAGCACAGACCCGACCTGAGAATCAATAGAGAACTTTGTCTGACCTGACCTGACCTGACCTGACCTAACCTAACCTCACTTAACGTAACTTAACCTAACCATATAGCCACCATTGATGACGTGAAACTGTTGCCAAAATCCAGATTAATCCACAAAACTTCCTCAAATGAATTCCTTATAGTGTAGTAAACCAGGTCTTAGGTTCACATGGTCTCAGGTTCACACGGTCTCAGGTACACACGGCCTCAGGATCACGTGGTCTCAGGTTCACACGGTCTCAGGTTCACATGGTCTCAGATTCACATGGACTGAGATTCACACGGGCTCAGGTACACACGGTCTCAGGTTCACACGGTCTCAGGTTCACACGGTCCCAGGCTCACACGGTCTACACGATGACTATCTCTCGTAAGATCAGAATTAAAAAATACCCTTAAGTAGTTGACTAAAGCTAAAATACAAAAAATTACCATCTAAGAATAACATCATAATTACACTAAGACTCTACCTGAACTAGATACCTTCCCTTAACACCAGATAAAGTAAACATTAAGAAAATCTTGTAGAAAAATGTTTGACGATGATTTTGTCTGTTAAGGGTGAACGTATCTAGAGGTAGAGTCTCAGTGTACTAATGAGGGTCATATGAAGATTAACTCCTAAGCTACCTGAGCTAAACAAACTTAATCTGATTTAACCTAACCTAATATAATCAAAGTTAACCTAATATAACCTAACGTAATCTAACGTAATCTAACATAACTACTAATGATTATTTTTTGGAGATATAACTTAAATCTTAGGGTTTACACCACCAAGTTTCAAACGACTTTTAGAAAATCACTTGAACCCCACATTGGTAACGTAAGGGTTTACATTAAGGTTCACACGACCCTCAGTGAACCCGAACCCCACATTGGTAACGTAAGGGTTTACATTAAGGTTCACACGACCCTCAGTGAACCCGAACCCCACAGTGGTTGCCTAGGGGTTCAAACAGCGGCAGGAAGTCATAATTAAAGGCGCGCTTATGCACATTCCCGCCAAGTTTTTATCCACAGTCGTTCAGTTACCCTATTTACACATCCACCTGGGGTCCTGTGTAATAAAAATAATAATAATTAACGGTTTATTGAAAGAGCTTGGCAGCCAGAAGGCTGAAAATATACAGTTACATATTTGGGGAATGGGTTTCGAATCACAAATAATATACAAGTAACATAAGTGATACAAATATGATATATAATAACTAGATGGGGAAAAGCTCAAACTACGTGTGTGTGTGTGTGTGTGTGTGTGTGTGTGTGTGTGTGTGTGTGTGTGTGTGTGTCCTCATGCGTTCCCCTCAAGAAGTGTGCACGCGTGTTTATTTTTATAGTTATCACGGTAAATGCGTGCATGTCTGTATATCATGCTCTGTGTGTGTGTGTGTGTGTGTGTGTGTGATCTTAAAAATACGGAATTAATGGAAACTCGTGACACTGTGCACCTGGCGAGACGAGATGATGGGTAATCAGCTTCCAATTACACACACACAGGAAAGACCATACACCCTTATTATACTCACACACATCAAAACATTACATTCATTAGTAAATTAAAACACAATGTATACATGTATATTTTAATCATACAACTACACATACACATACAGTATAATACAATCCCAGAGTACACTTGAGATTAAGACATTCACTTACATTCGCACAGTCATACATGTGGGAGAGTGTGTGCATGTAATGTACTTTAGGGGGACAACAGTAATTTATGGTCACGTGACAGTGTTGTATCCCTTGAATAAATCAATATTCACCACACGATACTGTTCTAGTCCTCTTCCTCTGGGGTGTTTAAGCTTCAGGTGATCCTAATAAAAGAAGAATCTATTCATCTTTGTTATTTTCGCTAGCCTTTAAAGTTAACAATAAGCTGATAGCCAAAAGAGTGATAGGTCAGCTTTAAAAGGGTGAAGACAGTGGTTGAAAGCTTAACCCGTTCACATATAGCTTCCGGGTTGGTGAACTTGGGGTCTAGGTGAGGAACGTGAGGAAGAGAGAAGGTGAGAGAAGGTGAGATGTTTGTATATTTTCTCCCCATGAAGGTGTGAACGCCAAGAGACATCAGTTATACGTACCAATATATTCACGCTACTTTAGGGTGTTGGTCATGACAAACAAACACAATGATAAGTACATAATTCGCCCCCGTGAAAACTCGCTCCTGTACAAATTCGCCCTCATACAAACTCGTCCTCGTAAAAACTCGCCCTCGTATAAAATCGTCCTCATACAAACTCGCCCCCATACAAACTCACACACACACACACACACATCGCCAGCAAGAGCAATCAGTAGTGCCTGTCGTTCCCCTCCGTCCTGTGATGACACTTTTATGATCCCCCGTCAGATAAACGTGTTCACCTACTCTCTGCCTGCACTGACGTTCACCCACCTACCCTCTGCCTGCACTGACGTTCACCCACTCTCTGCCTGCACTGACGTTCACCCACCTACCCTCTGCCTGCACTGACGTTCACCCACCCCCTGCCTTCTGCCTACAGTGGCGTACAGGTCAAGGTAGCATGACTCAGGAGGCTGCCACAGAAGACCCATCAATTGACATTTTAGTACTTTATTGACCCAAAGTTGCCTTGACTTGACCTTACCTGATAACACACAGTAACGCAGCCTGTGTGTGTGTGTAAACATAAGTCACTCATATAATCTTCACTGGCATGTACACCTGTCATGATGAAGTACACCTGTAATGAAAGGGTGCAGTAGTAATTATATCTGATGACACCACACCCTCCTAGTGCTAGCAACACCACACTACACAACACTAGTACTACAACAAGGTGACCCACACAACACACTGAACAACACTAATAACACCCACCACACAACACAATACCTCTAAGGTAGTCTACTGAAAAGCTATCAACCCACAGAGACCTCTTCACCAGCAGGCAGTCGCGGTGATCCATAAATAATGAGGAAAAAAAATCCATATCAGGTAAAAACATCCACGAACTCTACACCACATCCCCGCGAGCCTGATGACCAGACAGGTGAGGAGGGAATTCAATAGAGAATTGAATACAGGTGAATGCTGGTTGTATTATACTATTCACAACACTAAAAGGGTGAAAAATGTTATTCGTGTACAGAAAGGTTAATAATGTATTTTGTATTCTATATTTTGTTTACCAGAGCGTTGTTAAAAGGTTTCCAATGGGGGACGTATGTAAAAAAAAAGTTTGACTATTACTATGGCAGATGTGAGATTAAATGTTTGTGTTTTGTGATTGTAGTGTGTGTGTGTGTGTGTGTGTGTGTGTAAAGCGAGATAGATGCAGAAAGAGATAACGAAAAAGAGAAAGACAGAGACTAAGAGAAAGAGAGTTAATTTCATTACCAACACACAGTACAGAAAACAACATACCTGATTCTCTTATATAGATTACCTCCACCTGACACCCTTCTCAATCTCTCCTCACCCCCCAAAGAAAACAATTTATCCCACAACAAACTAAACCTAACCTAACCACAGACAAAAAAAAAAAAGATATTCTCAAGTAAAAAATATTCAGCCACGTTTACCCTGAGTTAGAGAGAGGTAGTGAGGGTTAATGAGGGTTAATGAGGGTTAATGAGGAGTGAAGACTATAGTAGCTAACTAACTTTAAATGTTTTATAGTTTTGTTCCTGTAGCCGTCAATTGGGTTACTTGTTAACTGCTCGTTACCTATGCCTACACTCACAGAAACACACACACACACACACACACTTTCAGGTCCTACGGGTGCTAATGGTTCTATTGGCTGGGTTTGGATGTGGGTGTGGGTTAAGTGTAAGTGTGTGTGGGTGGGTATAGGTGCGGATGATCTGTGGGTGTGGATAGGGTGTGTAGGTGTTTGTAAGGTGTAGGATGTAAGTGTGAAAAAAGCGTGGGTAGGGTGTAGCTGTCGTCATGGGTTGAATGATAGGCCTAACCTAACCTAACCTAACCAAAGCTACCATGCCTTAACCAAACTTACCCTATCCTAACCTAACCTAACCAAAGCTACCATGCCTTAACCAAACTTACCCTATCCTAACCTAACCTACCAAAGCTATCAAGACCTTACCCTACCCTACCCTATCCTAACCTAACCTAACCTAACCTAACCTAACCTAACCTAACCTATCCTAACCTAACCTACCAAAGCTATCAAGACCTTACCTTACCCTATCCTAACCTACTAAACCTATCAAGCCTTACCCTACCCTAACTTAACCTAACCTAACCTAGATTAAATCAGCATCAGGATAGGTTAAGCTTAGTGATTTATTTCCCATTACAGAATCTACTTAAAAAAAATCATTACTTTGAAAAAAAAAATAATAATAATTGAAAAAAAAGTTTGCAAGAGACACACAAATATAAATAATTCACCCTTGACAATAACGACTCGTGATCATAATAATTAATGTAACTCGATCTCTTTATAAATGCTTATAATGTGTATGAGGGACGTAACACACACTCATAAAAACAATTTATTCTAAACCTTTTGAGAGCGTATATTATTGTGCGTACGGGAGCTCAGACGTACCCTTTAATACCGAGTTATAATCTTGATACACGTAGTAATTATGTATAGTGTATAACATTTACTAATTTAAACCCCAGGATGATTGTGCCTCTCCGTCCACGACCATCCTGAAAAAACAACAACACCGGATCACATGAAGATTAGACACCCTAAGTTTATTTCACCTGAGGATTAATTAAACACCCTAGCGCTAACCTAACCTAATCTAATCTAACCTAACCTATTCTAACTTATTCTAACCTAATCTAACTTTATCCAAACTAACCTAACCTAACCTAACCTTTCAAGTTAGATTAGATTAGGTTACAGTTACCGTGATTAAACTTTAGGTGAATTAAGCTTAGCCATCTTTGCTAGGCAAATTAGTTTGATATTAGTTATTCATTTAACTTGAGGCTTATGTTAGGTTAGGTTAGGGTTTAATTCGGACATTTAATCTTGAGGTATAATAAGCTGGGGGGGGGGGCTATTCTTCAGGTGACCCCAAGCAACAATGTCATACGGTCTAACTCGGGAATCTGTGGAGTACGAAACAATTAATTTATAGCAGTCTGAAATCTCGCCTCGTACATCACAGCCTAAGCCAAATTGTGCAGTTTTAAACCCCGAGCAAGCAAATAAACTGCCGCCACACTGCCAGTTTAATGCAGACCCCACCACACGCACCTTCTTCCTGCACCTCGCCACGCCCCACACCCCGCCACGCCCCGTCCAGCATCACCCCACACTCCGTGACGCCCCCGTCCAGCTGCGCCTCGCTCCCCGTCACTTCCCGTCCAGCCTCGCCTCCCCCCACGCCCCGCCCCGCCCGCCTCCTCCCACGCCACGCCCCGTCCAGCATCACCTCCCACACTCCGCCACGCCCTGTCCAGCTGCGCCTGCCCCGCCACGCCCCGTCCAGCATCACCCCACACTCCGTGACGCCCCCGTCCAGCTGCGCCTCGCTCCCCGTCACTTCCCGTCCAGCCTCGCCTCCCCCCACGCCCCGCCCCGCCCATTACCCTGGCTTGACCTCAACTCACTCATGGCGACCAGCAGAAATTCCCTTCCCTCCGGATCATGGATATCGTGGACGATTAATGGGATCACCTGAAGATTATCCCCCTGGTTATTTTCCCTGATAATTAAAACGTTAACGATAACCTAACCTAACCCAACCTAGCCTAATATAACTCAACCTAACCTAACCCAATCTAGCCTAATATAACTCAACCTAACCTAACCCAACCTAGCCTAATATAACTCAACCTAACCTAACCCAACCCAACCTTAGCCTAATATAACCCAACCCAACCTAACCCAACCTAGCCTAATATAACTCCAACCCAACCTAACCCAACCTAGCCTAATATAACTCAAATCCCAACTCTAACCCAACCTAGCCTAATATAACTCAACCTAACCTAACCCAACCTAGCCTAATATAACTCAACCTAACCTAACCCAACCTAGCCAAATATAACTCAATCCCAACCTAACCCAACCTAGCCTAATATAAACTCCAACCTAACTCAACCCAACCTAGCCTAATATAACCTCAACCTAACCCAACCCAACCTGTAGCCCAATATAACTCAACCTAACCTAACCCAACCTAGCCTAACATAACTCTAACCTAACCTAACCCAACCTAGCCTAATATAACTCAACCTAATCCCAACCCAACCTAGCCTAATATAACTCAACCTAACCCAACCCAACCTAGCCTAATAATATAACTCAACCTAACCTAACCCAACCTAGCCTAATATAACTCAACCTAACCTAACCCAACCTAGCCTAATATAACTCAACCTAACCTAACCCAACCTAGCCTAATATAACTCAACCTAACCTAACCCAACCTAGCCTAATATAACTCAACCTAACCTAATCTAATCTAAACGAATCCTTAAGTTAGGTTAGGTTAAAGTTAGGGTGCTCAATCTTCAGGTGAAATAAGCAGGGAACTAATCCTCAAGTTAGGTTAGGTTAAAGTTAGGGTGTTCAATCTTCAGGTGAAATAAGCAAGGAACTAATCTTAAGGTCTGGGTGGAGGCGGTGTTTACTATACGATGAAGGACGTCCAGGTGTGGTAATGTGTCTGAGAGAGGAGAGAGAGAGAGAGAGAGACTAGCACATATAGCTTCACCACAGCACTTCATTTAAGAGAGTGGGAAAGATAAAGAGAGAAACAGAAAAGAGGAGATAAAGAGAGAGAGAGAGAGAGAGAGAGAGAGAGAGCAAAATAATGATAAATGATGTTGTAGTTGTGGTGTGTGTATGTGTTAACCCTCCCCTACACCTACCTCATTTCTCATCCTGGTTGTTCATACTACCCATACCTAACCTAACCTAACCTAACATAGCGAAACTCACTCCTTACCTAATCTAACCTATCCAACCCATCTCTAACTTAATTCTAACCAAAACGAACCTATCTCCAACCTAGTCTAACCAAAACGAACCAATCTACAACCTAGTCTAACCAAAACGAACCAATCTCCAACCTAGTCTAACCAAAACGAACCAATCTACAACCTAGTCTAACCAAAACGAACCTATCTCCAACCTAGTCTAACCAAAACGAACCAATCTCCAACCTAACACTAACCTAACCTACCCACCTACTATAGTGTATGTGTATCGTGTAGGAGAGGACGGAGGAGCCATTGTAGTAATCAAACCACCACCTCTTACTCTTCCCTTGTACTTTTACCTGTTGATGGTAATTTATAACTTACCTGTTGATGGTAATTTATAACTTACCTGTTGATGGTAATTTATAACTTACCTGTTGTGAGTTACTGGTAGTGGCCACTTTACCCAACATTTATACTTAGAGGTGAGAGCTAAATAATGTGCTGTAAGTATCATTCTGTTAGACTCAAAGATGATTATGGGGTGAAGGACAATATATTACTACTGAATACACAGAACTCAGGTCGATGTGGGAGTTAAAACCAAGAATCGTGGAGTTAGATTCTTAAAACGTTGACAAGGTTGATAATTCTCTTAACTGAAGATGTAAATGTATTTGATTTATTGACTTTAACACAAATTTAATATCTGAAAATAATACTGGAATTATATCGAAACTTTCTTAAATGATACGTTCACCCAAGTCAAGAGACAAAACAATGACAGAGAAATGTTGGGTAAATATTCTCTATTCTTGAACTGCATGATGGCAAACTCTCTCAGATGTAAACAGTAAGACGCCCCCACGACAGCCATCATAAAAGGGTCCAAACCTCTTCATCACCCAAGGCTCAAGACGATCTATCATAAGCCCAGGACACACACACACACACACGATGGCTCTTTGTGTCATCTATAACAAGTGACGAACTCATAATAATAATCTACACCTTACATGGCACACTTGACACCCACCTCACAGGGCCCTACAACACCCTCCTCCATCACACGAGCGACACTTATCCTCTGAGTGAGCCTCTAGCTGATAGCAATGGGGTCACGGCAGACGATACACAACACGGCTTAATGCTTCACCACCCATAAGTCTTGTGTCTATAATCTGAGACATAAACAAGAAGGGAGTTTAATCCTCTTTAATAACAGAAACTATCAGGAGGGGGTTTGATCCGCCTGACCAACACCGTGATATCTTGCCGTTTGATCTATAGTCTCAACCTGCAGAAGGAACAACCGGTTTCTTGCTCTTTAAACACTAAGACACCACAACCCGTTTTCTAACACCATAAACACTAAGGAACAACTCTTTTTCCTATACCATAAACACCGAGACACCATAACCCATTCCTTCACCACCTATGTCACTACACACACACTCCGAGGTTTACAGTTTTATATATGTAAGTTAACACTGTGGTGGAATAAGACATCTAAAGCACATTAAAACCTAATCTAACCTAACCTAACCTAACACGCACCACACCCGCATGGTCTCACTGCCTCCATGACTTGACACTGCCATGACGTCGCTTCTCTCGTCATGTTCCCCTCATTATCATTAAAGAGCTCACTACTACATCCCCCCTGTGTGTGTGTGTGTGTGTGTGTGTGTGGGTGTGTGTGAGGCCGGTTGCTGGGTTAGGTTAAGTTAGGTTAGGTTAGCTTAATCTTCAGGAATCCCTAAAATGCATTCCTATATTAAAGGTTGCCATATTTATTTATTTTATTACAAACTACTGTAGTGACAAGTACAGTATTATCCCGGATTGTGAACTCTCACGTCATCAATGTGAAAGTGGAGACAACAACAGAGGCAAAGTTCAGTAATTAAATCATAATGACCATCTGTTGGCTGGCTGGTAACATTGATGACTTAATTGTGTTGATACAGAAGAGAGTAATTTACTAACGAAGACTGGCACACTATGTTTACACGGTGGAAATAATAACGCGGTATTTAACACGTAAAGAACAATAAGTGTTTGTAGTGTCAGAGTCAGAGGGAAATGTGTCTTTACTCTGCCATCTGGTTGTCGGTATAAAACAAAAACAAGTAATTATTTCCACACAGGAAGTTTCATTCACTGACTGGTTAGTAATGATCACTTTAAGGTGGTTTTTATATTACACACAGATTAGGTTAGTTTTTGGGGGAGTAAGATAACGCAGCTCCTCACAGTGAGTCACTTACCCCGGGGCGAGCCACAACACGTCCTCACCGCCGCCCCGGGTACACTCACCGCCGCCCCGGGTACACTCACCGCCGCCCCGGGTACACTCACCGCCGCCTCGGGTACACTCATCACTTGGGGTCACTCACACTACAGTATAGGTAGGGGTGAGGGAAGGGAGCAACACATGTCATCAACGGAGGCGGGTGACGTCGACACAGGAGTGGCGTCTACCTCACCTGGCAGGTCACCTGGTCACACCTACACAGGTACCTGGATCACGCGCACCTACAGTAATTTATTTGCAAGTACCTGTGTGTGTGTGTGTGTGTGTGTGTGTTTCACTAGGTAGTCAGCAACTGGCAGCCTTACACCTGCCCTACCTTCGTTGTTGTTTAGAAATACTTTTGCTTTACTCAACAGACTACGTTTAAAGAGTCCATGTCTAATATTTATATATATATATATATATATATATATATATATATATATATATATATATATATATATATAAAATATAGCCAGGTAGGTAAAACATAATCTGATAATGTCTCACATCAAAAGGCTTGACTTGAAAATCTCTCTACATACAACCCCCGGGATGAACTCACTTGGGATCACTGTTATGTTTAGATAGTCCTCCATCACTCCACTCGTCACTAGTCAGTTTTTTACTTTTCATTTTATCGAATTTCACGATCACTCAACACCCAAGGCGAGAACCTGCTATTGTATAGTCAGTCAGTGATGGGTCCGACTGTCACCGATGAATGACCTTCAATTATTTGAGTACAACACAACCGTCACTGTAATAATAACTATAATAATACTGTAATAATAATAATAATAATAGTAATAATAATAATTATAATAATAATAATAATAATAATAATAATAATAATAATAATAATAATAACAGGAATTTCATACTAATTCAAGCTAAAAATATATGTACTTTCATCCACACGTCTTACTCGTGACCACGTATTGTAAACACCAACACTAACATTATATACCAAAAAATTAAATATTGACACAAAGCGTAGTAATTTTTTCTTTTTATGAATTATTAATGGTCGTGATAATAATTGGTATATAATCGATGAAAATAGCAGATTACGGTTTCCTTATTATTACTTTTGTTATTATTATTATTATTATTATTATTATGGACTAGAACAGGGGTCATTAGTCACCAGTTGTGTATTAAATCATATAATGGCTATTCCTGTGAGATGGTTCCATTATCCTCAACATGCACAGGTTGGCCCCAGGCACCCAGTGACTGAGTGCCACACGCAGCCCCCCCAAAAGGGTCAATTGCTCCGGCTGTCTTGACTTCTTACCTGACCTGACCTGAAACTAACTTAACGTTAAACTAACTTAATCTAATCTAACATAACGTAACTATCACCATCCCTCTCCACTGTGTGTGTGTGTAATGAAGGAGTCACACTGTGCCTCTCCCCTTAACGCCACAGTAACGACCATACACTCACTCAGTTCACCCCATCAGACACACCTGATTAGGGCCTCGGCTGCCCTCCATACACACAATCAATAAATCAACATCCAGTTCTTCACTTATATTTACCAGACCTAAACATGTAATGCAAAACTTTCACCTCAACCAAACAGAAAACAAATCGTGGAAAAGATTACCAAGAAAGCCCCATGTTTGGAGAGCGTTTAGGGTCAAAAACATTCAGAATTCTTCACTTGTCATCGGGTAAGGGATTCACGACTTGTTCTTTGCCTGGATATATTTTAACCTCCATCAAAAGTTAATGCAGTTTTGTGAGACAGCAACAGTAATAAGTGCGGGGAATCGAGTTATCTGATGGGCAAGTGAAGACGCTATTTGGCCTCTTAATCTGAGTTGTTCAAGACTATAGGGCAAGATGAAGCGTGGGCGGGCGGTGTTCTTACTTCCTCATGCTGTTGAATATTACCTTATCTTTACGTCCTTTCACACCTCCAGTAATAACTAGACTCATCAAAGGCCGTAATAGCTTCTCCCGCCGCGCCGTGAGGTACTATACGAGAGAAGACTGGACAAACTTTGAGAGAATCAGGATATCTTGTAGAGTTGTGGATGTATAGTGAAAAGCCAATTAACCAATCCACTACAATTCGTAATTATGGGATCACCTGAAGATTATCCCCATAGCTTATACCACCTGATGATTAAACACCCACACGTTACCTGGGGTTTAGGTTAGGTTAAGTTAAGTTAGGTTAGGTTAAGTTAGGTTAGGTTAGGTTAAGTTAGGTTAGGTTAGCGTTACGGTGTTTATTCGGCAGATGCAACAAGATGGAGGGCTACAGATGGAGAGACACAGACATAGAACCGTCTTCAGGTGGTGGCTCGCTGGCCCACCCTCACCTTCCCCTATGTTGGAACAGGTCACAGAGTGCACGTCTACTCCTGACACTTTTTCCTCCCCACCTATAATCTCCTTATTCTGTCCTCGTCCACACACACACACACACACTATAAGCACCCGATTGTACAAACAAATGCACCCACACTTGAGACACACGCACGTTTCTTAAGAGAGGCGTGCGGTGCGTGCGTGCCCACACATAGTGAGGGTGGCGGGGCTGGGTGGGGCGGGCAGTATCGACCCAACTGGGCTATGGTACGGCGGCTAGTAAATATTGCATCACCGCTCATGATCAGCTGACAGCACGAACCTGGAAACTGGGTCACGCTAACCCCAACACTCACTGTTCTTTTGAGTGATTATCATCTCAGGATATTATACAGCAGTTGTTCTTTTATATAAGTATTATCTCTTCTTCTTTTCAGTAAATATCCCAAGTTTATACAATTGTTATCTTTACCTGTTGTTCTCGTCAGGAAATATCGTGAATGTACGCCATCTTATCCCTTGAACCAGTGTTATCTTATTTGCTGGTCACCATGGTCCAGCTGGTCATCATAGTCCAGCTGGTCACCATGGTCCAGCTGGTCATCATGGTCCAGCTGGTCACCATGGTCTAGTTGGTAACCATGGTCCAGCTGGTCACCATGGTCTAGTTGGTAACCATGGTCCAGCTGGTCACCATGATCCAGCTGGTCACCATGATCCAGCTGGTCACCATGGTCCAGCTGGTCACCATGGTCCAGCTGGACACCATGGTCCAGCTGGACACCATGGTCCAGCTGGACACCATGGTCCAGCTGGTCACCATGGTCCAGCTGGTCATCATGGTCCAGCTGGTCACCATGGTCCAGCTGGTCATCATGGTCCAGCTGGACACCATGGTCCAGCTGGACACCATGGTCCAGCTGGTCACCATGGTCCAGCTGGTCATCATGGTCCAGCTGGTCACCATGGTCCAGCTGGTCATCATGGTCCAGCTGGTCACCATGGTCCAGCTGGTCACCATGGTCCAGCTAGTCATCATGGTCCAGCTGGTCACCATGGTCCAGCTGGACACCATGGTCCAGCTGGACACCATGGTCCAGCTGGTCACCATGGTCCAGCTGGTCATCATGGTCCAGCTGGTCACCATGGTCCAGCTGGTCATCATGGTCCAGCTGGTCACCATGGTCCAGCTGGTCACCATGGTCCAGCTGGACACCATGGTCCAGCTGGACACCATGGTCCAGCTGGTCACCATGGTCCAGCTGGTCATCATGGTCCAGCTGGTCACCATGGTCCAGCTGGTCATCATGGTCCAGCTGGTCACCATGGTCCAGCTGGTCACCATGGTCCAGCTGGTCACCATGGTCCAGCTGGTCATCATGGTCCAGCTGGTGTAAAATAAACCTTATGGTAGTGTCTCAATCACTTGACAGCCTCACACATATTCCGCTTCACTAAAACAATATTTCTGAACACACGGTTGAGTCTTATAAGTAATATATCCCAATACACTGAAACACTCCCGGCAGATATATAATGCAGTTTAATTAATACACTAGAGTGATATCTGTATAAGTATTTCAATAATTTCATGTAAATAATGAATTGTGTATAGGTGTTTATTTAAATTTGGGATGACTTATACTGCCTTAATAAGACTCAGGGTTATAGTGTAGTGTAATAAAGTAATTTTAATGAGTATTGTTTTTTTTCTTTCAGGAAATACGTCGAGGTGTGAGGGCGAGAGCGTCACCATGCTGAATGTGTTGTGAGGGAGAAGTGGTGAGTGTCGGGAGGATCCAGTGTGAGGGCCTCACCTCACGGCTCACACACACCCGGCGCCGCTATGTGCCTGGACCATCCTCACGCCGCAGGAATCCCCCTGCCGCTACTGTCTCTCACACCGCAGAGATAAGGCGTCTTCTCACTGTGTTACCCAGCACAGGAACAAGGAGGCCTACCCCCAGCCAGGTCGCCCCTATAGGCCTGCCGAGTACAGTCGAGGCCACTGACTCCCCCTCCCCCTCATACTGAGAGGTCATCGGCCGTGTGCGTGTCAGCCACTACCGCTATGACCTGTAGAAGGGCAACAGAGGCCCGCTGGCAACACAGCTCTGATACTCGTCGTTATTATCTACGAAATGAGTTTTTTCGTTAAGTGAAGTTCTCCATCAGCAGATCACACAGGGTAGATGACGCAGTTATACGATAGGGTTAAATTGGACAAAATAAATTAATTTCACATTTATTTTTTATGATAATCTGACAAAATCAAATAATGAAGGTAGCCATCCCAGGAAGAGCTATCAAGATGCAAGAGCACTTCGGATCATCAACAACACAACTCAACCCACTGTTAAGACACGGGAAGATTCCCTTCAACAACATAGAGATCCGGCCCACCATAGACTACTTAGCTCTCAACTCAGCCACTCAGAGCGCTCACGGCCTCGAAGACTCCACCCACCTCAACAACAAAGACTGGAAGAGAACCACAAAATTCTACAAAAAAGAACTAAAAGCGAAGGGAAACATTCGACCATCAACCGCAGTACGACGACACGTGAAAAAAATATCAGAAGAATTTACTATGACTCAAACCAAGTACGAGAACTCCGTCAACACGAGCGGCTCAGTGAAGACCTCAGAAGGTAAAGATAAATTCACATCAGCATCATCAACATCTTCCTCTTCATCAATAACAGTGAGCCAGAAACTACCGCAGTCCAAGTTCTCTAAGAACGTCTTCTCCAAAATCACGTGTTCTAAATGTGAATCTTTAACAAAAGTGTCGAGGAAGAACACAATGGCGCCTCTCGTTACCTCAGCCGTGACCACCACAGCTAAGACGTGTAACTCCGCCTCCAAGAGTCACTCCGCCAAGAGTCAGAACAATAAGAGCAAAAACAGTAGTGGGTCGTGCAGGGACTCTGGCTCCCCACAGAAGAAACTCTCATCATCCCTGAGTCCCCCAGGGTCCTCCCCACGTCCTCGCCACAGACACCCCAATGGTCGGTGTGTAGCGGGTGGAGTAGCAGCAGCAGGAGGAGGAGAGCCGGGCCTGGCACCTAACAGCCCGGCACTGCCCAGATCACCAGGGAGGAAGGGGTCCTCCACCTCCCTAGGGGGAATCTCTCCTCGCTCAAAACAGATGTCCTCCGAGCAGATCAGGAAGGTGAAGGTGTTTACAGAAAGAGCAATAATGGTAAGTAACCACACATACATTATTTATCACGTAAATGTGATATATATATTGCACTTTCTTAAACATTATCTCATAACAACATGAAACATTTTTCACGGTGTAACTAATGTATAGTTATCATGATAATATTTTCCCTGCAGTAACACTATGTCACTCTTCTGTGCAGGAGGGCCGCGTGTTCTCCATATTCGGGTACTTCCCCGCCATTAAAGATGCACTGAGGAGACGTGGATGGGTGGAGAAAATACAGCACAGTGTTCCTTACGTCAACCCGCACCCCAACAACTGTGTGTGTCCTCACGTGGGCTACCAGGCGTCCTTCACTCCTTCCATCACCACCACCGCCGCCTCCAACCACATCTCCACCAGTAGTGGGTCATCAGCACAGCCAGGTCGTAATGGGTCAGCATCCACCCGCAGCGGCCAAGACGAGGAGGTCAAAGGTGACATAGAGGATGTCAACGACCCCGCCCAGGACAACACTGCTGCTGACGACGCTGTTCCACCACAACAAACATCATCAGATTCATCACCCCTCTCCCCAGATAAGTCATCATCACCACCACCACCACAATCATCATCATCACCATCATCCTCATCTTCATCATCACCTTCGTCCTCATCATCATCATCATCATCATCATCAGAAACGGACGAGGAACAACAGAAAGTGATCACTGCCAACCAAGGTTCTTCCAACGTAGAAACTAATATAGTGTCGACCAAATATGAGAATCCTCCCCAGCCTGCCGCCGCCTCTCACACACCAACTATACCCACTTCCAGTCAAGAGGCTCAGGTACCGGGGGAGTCTTCCAGCATTACAGAGGGGACCGGTGATACTAACCCCACTCAGCTTGTAAGTAACCGTGATAGTTTCAACACTGCCATACTAGGGCCTTCTGAAATACGGAAAGGACTAGCATCATCCATAACGGAGAAAAACGCCACCATATTTAAGTACAGTACAACACACATTCCAAAGAAGACAAAAGACAACGTGGACAACACCGATAATGAGGAACCACTTGTAGAGGAAGAAACAAACTTGGAAGATGTGAAAGAAAATGAGGAGGGAGAGACTCAATTAAAGGGAGATGAGGAGGGTGGTGATGAGGGGGAGGAGGGGACACAGGTCGCCCCAGAGCCGTATTGCCCTTATATTGAGTATGAACTGTGTGATATGGACCTCCCTTTGGTGGCCAGGCTGCTGAGGAACGTGGAACCGAACTTCCTGTGGACGTGGACCAGGGACTCTATATCCTTCAAGCACCTCAGTCGGGAACAAATGGTCAACCGCTTCCCCAACACCCCCTTCACTACCAAGGTAAGGAACCCGCAACTTGCTGACTCTACAACTCTGTCCTAATAATAACATAAAAATCCCAAACAGGTAATATAATGCTTTTAGTCATATAATTAAATTTACCTGTGTGATCTTGAGGTGATTTATACATTCTAAACTACAGTTAAGAGTTTCATCACTAAACACAAACATAAATAATCACTATAGTTTTAACGTCATGATTTATGTTTTATGATTTATAATGTTTACTAAACTGTTACCCGGGACAGTTTGGGTTATATGTTAAAGCGGTGTTTTGGTGGAGGTCGCTAAGTTGACATCTGAGAGACACGTCATAATTCCTGCCAGACACATGCCAGGGAGCGTGTTAAAGGGAGATAACACTACTGCACACCTAGGAACACCCATCTCCCTCCCTTCCTTCACTCCTTCCCTCCCTCCTTCCTTCCCTCCCTCCTTCCTTCCATCCCTCCTTCCTTCCTTTTCTCCTGACACAAGTTGACGAGCGGCTGGTGGCTGGGGAGAGACCGTCAGGCGATCATTGAGTGCTCTAGATTCACCTGATTGATGAAAGTTTGAGGTGATGTTTTCCTCTTGCTCGTTCTCCCCTTTAACGGTTATTGTCAAAGTCATTTTTCTAACCTTTATGAAAACAAGTACAGTATACAGTCCATGTCTTCAACCTGCGGCTCTCACTGTTCTCAGGGTACAATATTTTACACTTTTTACACCATCTATTAAACTATCTTCTAATTATTTTACACTTTTACACCATTATCGACTATTTATTTTACACTTTTTACATTAAACTATCTACTAATTTACCAAAGAGATTATTTCAATTTAGTTGTTTTCATTGTAATAATCTAACTTAATGTGTAATAGCGAGGTGACAATACCGATAAACTGTCACACAACAACTGGCAGCATTCTAGACCAGCGCCCCTAGTGAAAGATTCGTACCAAACAAGTTAAAACAAACAAACATACATACAAACAAACAAACAAACGAACAGGACGGGTGTGAGATATATATAGCACTCAGAGGTGTATCATAATGACCTAATGAGGGTTAACACGTCATGCTTGGCAATTAGAGGGTCGAGGAGCTGCTGTGGAGTTAATATAATGCCTTACCCATCCACACAGCCCCTACTCACAACCACCACCTTTGCAACCCCCAACACAACTCCTACATACAACACAACCCCTACACACAACACAACCTCTAACACAACCCCCAACACAACCCCTACACACAACACAACCCCTAACACAACCCCTACACCCAATCAACATTAAAAAACCTTCCATTTTATAGTTTTTCACACATCTATATAATTATACTGGAAATTTTGGATACATATGACTAAATATATAAACAATCTCATACATACATACATACATACATACATACATACATACATACATACATACATACATACATACATACATACATACATACATACAGGGTGATCATAAAAGAATGCCCAGGTTTTATTGGATAACTATTTAGAATCTAGACTTTCTTTTTGGATGACTCTGTGTGATGTATATTAAGATATATTGGAATGTGTGTTAATGTGGAGAATGATGTTGAATGTGAGGGAATGAGTGTAAGTAACTAGGTCTATGAATGTTAGGTTATGTTGGTCCTCTGTGTTAGTTGGGTGATGATGATGATGATGATGATGATGGTGATGATGATGATGATGATGATGATGGGTGATAGTAGTGGTGATACTTAGGCAAGGAGGCGAGTTTGGATACCATACTTCTATCACCACCACACATCTACCCTCTCCTCGCCACCACTGTCATCACTACATCTCCACCATTTCCTTCACCACACCTCCACCCTTCCCTCATCACAACCACCACACCTCCACCCTTCCCTCACCCTCCACCCTTCCCTCACCCTCCACACCTCCACCCTTCCCTCAACCTCCTCACCTCCACCCTTCCCTCACCACCGCCCTTCCCTCACCCTCCACACCTCACGCCCTCACCATCCACAACCTCCACCCTTCCTCACCCTCACACACCTCCGCCTTCCTCACCCACTCACCTCCACCTTCTCTCCCCTCCACACCTCCACCCTTCCTCGCCTCACCTCCACCCTTTCCTCTTCCTCCACACTCCACCGCTTCCCTCTTACTCACCTCCACCCTTCCCTCACCCTCCACCTCCACCCCTTCCCCTCACCCTCCACACCTCCCACCCTTCCCATCAACCTCCACCTCCACCCTTCCTACCATCCACTGCACCCTTCCCTCCCCTCCACACCTCCACCCTTCCCTCACCCTCCACACCTCCACCCTTCTCTCCCCTCACACCTCCACCCTTCCCTCACCCTCCACACCTCCACCCTTCCCTCACCCTCCACACCTCCACCCTCACCCTCCACACCTCCACGCCCCTCACCCTCCACACCTCCACCCTTCCTCACCCTCCACCTCCACCCTTCCTCACCCTCCCACACCTCCACCCTTCCCTCATCACAACCACCACACCTCCACCCTTCCCTCACCCTCCACCCTTCCCTCACCCTCCACACCTCCACCCTTCCCTCAACCTCCTCACCTCCACCCTTCCCTCACCACCGCCCACACCTCCACTTCTCTCCCCTCCTCGTCCTCAGTGCCCCTCGAGGCTAACAACCCACTTCCTTCTTCATGTACTTGTGCTGCCTCAACACTGTTACTCCCCCGGCAGTACCGTGAAGGATATCTTAAAGTAAAATAACAGCAACACGGCCACGACCCTCAGGTTGGCTCCTCCCCAAGGTTCTCGATCCTTCCCTACATTGATTCCCAGGTGTAAAAATTTTCCACATAATATATTAGGGATCGTCGAGGTGAATTGCCTCAATCCTTTACCAGAGTTTCGTCTTAAAACAAAAGAAAAAACATGTGTTTTGTAGAGTTGTGTTCAGCAGCGTCACAAGAGATAAACACAGGCAGTACCGTTGAACTGAGGGGATGGTAAAGAGTCTTACATAAAACACAAACACTGAGAACAAAGTAAAAAATATTGCAAAGATTCCAAACACCTCACATCAAGCGTCAGGTGTTTGAGATACATCCAGCCACACTCCCAGGGTCAGCGCCCCCGCCACATATATTGTCTCACACGCCCAGCAACATAATCCCTGGTTAGGAGGGATAATAGACGCGACCACACAAGTGTGGGAGGTGAGGGCCACTAGCCGTCATGGCAGGACGAGTCTTCAAGATCGATCAGCTTTAAAAGTGGTGTCGGGTGGCGGCGGTGGCACACGTCAGGCAGGTTCTCCTGCTGGCGGCGGTGGTGATGGTAGAACACGTCAGGAAGCTCCTCCTGGTGGTGGTAGAACACGTCAGGCAGCCCCTCCTGGTGGAGGTAGAACACGTCAAGCAGGTCCTCCTGCTGCTGGTGGTAGAAACACGTCAGACAGCTCCTCCTGCTGCTGGTGGTAGAACACGTCGGGCAGGTCCTCCTGACGGTGGTAGAACAAGTCAGGCAGGTCCTCCTGATGGTGGTAGAACACGTGAGGCAGCTGCTACCAGTAAACTACTCAGTCAACAAACATGAACTTTACTCTTCAAGCGACCACCACTTACTAGCACGCGACCACTCACCCACCACAACCCTCCCTAGATGGTGGATGATGAATGGATGAGTAAGAGGAAGAAAGAGTGAGTGACTGATAGAGTTAGCTGATGGAAGAAATGGATAAACAGATGAGTCGGTGTTTAATGGGTGAATGGATGAGTAATGAGTAAACAGAAACAGGGATGACTGATTATTGTAGTGCTTATTTGGTGGATGTTCTTAGCCTGGTCAGTGAGAGAAGCAATATGCTCTTTCTCTTTATTTCTCTCTCTTTCGTCTGTCTCACTCTCATTTTCTCTCTCGTTTCGGTTTTCTTTTCCCTCCATCCATCATTTTTTCTTATCACACTATATTTCTTTCTTTGTTTTTCTCCACCCTTTTTTTTTTACTCTCTCTCTCTCTCTCTCGTCCCCAGACTAACACACACACACTAACATCATTTTCTCCCAGTCGTCATATCTCCAGCCACCACCACCTGTCTCTCCACCTTCCCTTTACCTGAAGTTCATTTCCTTTCCTATTTTCACCTATTTCTTCACCTTATCTCCTATTTTTACACCCAATTCCCTTCCCCCCCATTATTTATTACTTATATTATCATTACATATTTATTCAGTTATCCCTATTCTATTTCTTATCTATCCACTTCTTTTATTACCTATTTTGTCATTATTTATTATATTTTTACTACTATCTACCAATTGTTATCTGTTTCAACTCCTTATTCTCAATCTTATTATTGTTTATATAGTTCATCATTCTAATCTATATTGTCATCTTATCATCTGTTGTAATTTTCGCGCCAAAATATACACAAGTAGTTCAGGATGATATAATTTTAGTGATCTTTTGAGGTGTGTCAAGGATAATATCAATTTAGGGACCTTTTGTGGTGTTGCGTCAAGGATGATATCAATTTAGGGACCTTTTGTGGTGTTGCGTCAAGGATGATATCAATTTAGGGACCTTTTGTGGTGTTGTGTCAAGGATGATATCAATTTAGGGACCTTTTGTGGTGTTGTGTCAAGGATAATATCAACTTAGGGACCTTTTGTGGTGTTGTGTCAAGGATGATATCAATTTAGGGACCTTTTGTGGTGTTGTGTCAAGGATGATATCAATTTAGGGACCTTTTGTGGTGTTGTGTCAAGGATGATATCAATTTAGGGACCTTTTGTGGTGTTGTGTCAAGGATGATATCAATTTAGGGACCTTTTGTGGTGTTGTGTCAAGGATGATATCAATTTAGGGACCTTTTGTGGTGTTGTGTCAAGGATGATATCAATTTAGGGACCTTTTGTGGTGTTGTGTCAAGGATGATATCAATTTAGGGACCTTTTGTGGTGTTGTGTCAAGGATGATATCAATTTAGGGACCTTTTGTGGTGTTGTGTCAAGGATGATATCAATTTAGGGACCTTTTGTGGTGTTGTGTTGAGGATAATATCAATTTAGGGACCTTTTGTGGTGTTGTGTCAAGGATGATATCAATTTAGGGACCTTTTGGTGTTGTGTCAGGATGATCATATCCAGGGACCTTTGTGGTGTTGTGTTAGGGATAATATCAATTTAGGGACCTTTGTGGTGTTGTGTCAAAGTTGATCAATTTAGGGACCTTTGTGCAGGGTGTTGTGTCAAGGATGATATCAGGTAGGAGGACCTTTGGTGTGTCAAGGATGATATCAATTTAGGGACCTTTTGTGGTGTTGTGTTGATGATATCAATTTAGGGACCTTTTGTGGTGTTTTGAGTCCAGGATGATGTCAATAATATTAGTGGTGCTGGACGTCAAACACCCCACTGGGTCATGAACTTATAACCTAACCTGAAGGTGAGGTGTTGTCAGGCTGTGGTAAAGACGACAGCTGCACACACACACACACACACACACACACACACACACACACACACACACACACACACATATCATCTCTGTCAATCAACACAACTAATACATATTTACAAACACTTGCAATATCAGTATGAAAATTTGTCCATATATCATGTAGTTAATCTCCACGTAATTGACCCGTGTGTTGAAGTGTTAATTAGTGTGTTGGTTAGGTTAGGTTAGGTTAGGTTAGAACGATGAGGATTGACCGGAACTAGATGAGAGAGGAAGGTCATGGCTAGAGAGAAGCTGATTGGTGTACAGAGATGTGAGTCTTGCTAAGATCAGCCAATAAGGGGTGACTTGATGAGGCTAAACAGTTAAACCAAATAAACCTCGTTATAACCAATGGACTTGGGAAGGTTTAAGATACCACAGTTTTATGTCTAGACCAAATGGACTTCCCAAGACCAGACTTAATGGACTTGCTAAGCTGAAAATACCACGCCACACCACACCACACCACACACACACACACACACACACACACACACACACACACACACACACCTACCAAAAGAAATAGAACAATAATCCAAAACAACACGTGAATTCCATGACCAAAATGCAGACACAATAGTTCATTTTCTTTCACACAGTTTTAAATCACCACTTCTCTGTGTTCTTCGTGAGCTGACACACCTAAAGTAGTATTTTGCCTGACAGGAGACGCGAGTTCCACAGGCTCGTCTTCAATAGCTGTGTCTGTCGCGGTAATTGAGTGCGTGTTGCTCTGATTGACGCACTCTGACTCCTGAAAATATTCCCTCGCTTTCATGAACTCTTTTTTTTTTTTGGATTTTGTGATATAATTTTAAAGGAACTATTTCATTTGTTAATATAATAATTAAGGAAAATATCACCTGTTTTTAATATTCCAGTAAAGACGTTTAAAATGTAATTCCCTTATTTTTCCGGTAGTGACATTTACAGTATAGTATAACTTTCATTTCGTATAATTTCCACATACAAAATAAATTTACCATACAGTATAAATATTTACAAAACCAACTTAGATTTGAGGAAGGCTGCCATTTTATCATTACCCCTTTAGTCTTCTATATTCCCCCGTACTATTTCTTCCCCTCGTCTCTGTTCTTGCTGTTATTCTCCTCTCTTGTCCAGTTCCCCAGTATGTTGTGTTGTTTACATAAGAGAGATCAGCTATTGTTGGTTGAGTGTCTGTATGTCTATAGCCCACCAGCTGATAGTTCCTGGACGAGAACCATTACTACCACCACTATAACTATCCTCCCTCACCACCACTATAACTATCCTCCCTCACCACCACTACTATCCTCCCTCACCACCACTACTGTCCTCCCTCACCACCACTACTATCCTCCCTCACCACCACAACCCTCCCCCACTCCATCTTTGTTGGCTGGAATGGGGGGTCGAGAGGAGGGGTCATAGAGGAGGGGACGAGGAGGGAGGGGGTCCTAGAGGAGGGGGTCTAGAGGGAGGGGGATCGTCAAGGCTTCACTGTCAAGGCTTTTAAGAATGAGTCTCAGTTAATAACCAATAAATAAAGAACCTGTGGGCCAGAACACACCCCCCCCCCACGCTGCCCCCTCCCCTCCTGCTGTATTGTTGTCATAAATACTAGGAGGTAACAGGAGGGGGGGAGGGAGAGGGTGAAAAAGAAGGGAAGGGGAGGGGCAAAGAAAAGAAAAGAGGAGGAGGGGGAAGAAGAGGGAAGAAGAGGGAAGAAGAGAGAGGAGAGGGGGAAGGGAGTGGAGAGGGGAGGAGGGAACAAAACAGCATTATCATTGGCTACTGAAGAAATTTATCATACCTACATATTATTATTTTATTACCATATGAGCAACAACTTAAAACCAAGATAAAAAAAATCAGTTCCTAAAAAAAAATAAAACAAAAAGATACCGGAAGTGTTAAACAAAATTAATCCTGGTCGGCCAAGCTTAATTTTCATAAAGCAAAGCGTTTAGAAATACTGCACTGCTCTAATAAATAAAAATAACTTTGGAAAAAAAATATATTCTGACCAACCAACCTTTTTTTTTCACCTATAAACGGGATTACTGTATAATTATCATTCATATTTTTCTCTGATATACCACATCATGCCTAAAATACCACAACATATCTAAAATACCAGATACCTAATAATACCACAACATACCTAAAAATACCACACCCATAAAAATACCACAACATACCTAAAAATACCACAACACACCTAAAAATAATACCACAACATACTAAAAAATACCACATACCAAAAATATCACAACATAACTAAAAATACCACATCATACCTAAAAATACCACATCATAACTAAAAATACCACAACATCCCTAAAATTGGCTCACATCCCTAAAAATACCAGATACCTAAATACAACATACGTAAAAATACCACATCATACCTAAAATAATAGATACCTAAAATACCAGATACCTAAAAATACCACATCATACTTAAAAAATACCACATCATACTTAAAATGCCACATCCCTAAAAATACCACATACCTAAATACCACATACGTAAAAATACCAAAGCACGTCGCCACACACACACACACACACAGGAGGTGGACCTCACATCACCACACACACACACACACACACACAGGGAGGCGATCCCAGCACATCACACACACACACACACACAGAGGAGGTGATCCCAGCACATCACACACACACACACACACACGCAGGAGTGTGGACCCAGCACATCACCACACACACACACACACACACACACACACACACACACACACACACACACACACACACACAGGAGGCGGATCCCAGCACATCACACACACAGGGAGGTGGGACCCCAACACATCACCACACACAGGGAGATGGACCCCAACACATCACCACACACAGGAGGTGGACCCCAGAGCATCACCCTCACACTCACAGGAGGTGTGGACCCCAGCACATCACCACACACAGGAGGTGGACCCCAACACATCACCACACACAGGGAGATGGACCCCAACACATCACCACACATGTGAGGTGGACCACACAGGAGGTGGACCCCAACACATCACCACACACAGGAGGTGGACCCCCAACACATCACAACACACAGGGAGGTGGACCCCAACACATCACAACACACAGGAGGTGGGACCCCAACATCACATCACTCACACACAGGAGGTGGACCCCAGAACATCACCCCCTCACACACACAGGGAGATGGACCCCAACACATCACCACACACAGGGAGGTGGACCCCAACACATCACAACACACAGGGAGGTGGACCCCAGCACATCACCACACACAGGGAGGTGGACCCCAACACATCACCACACACAGGGAGATGGACCCCAACACATCACCACACACAGGGAGGTGGACCCCAACACATCACAACACACAGGGAGGTGGACCCCAGCACATCACCACACACAGGGTGATGTACCGCAGCATATAACCAACACAGTAATTACTCAATAATTACCCTACCTGGACCAGTAAATGAGAGGGAGTAATACCATCATACCAACTGTGACAGCGTTGGTCTAATTCTCGTGTCGGCCGCAGAAAAAATGATAAACCACGGGGGTAATTTTTTTGTAGCTAAATATAAATGTTCAAACGGGTATTACACAGATCTTGACCTTTGACCTAGTATCCCTTCACGGAGCTTGACCCTTCTGACCCTGACCTTTGACCTAGTATCCCTACACAGAGCTTGACCCTTCTAACCGTGACCTTTGACCTAGTATCCCTACACAGAGCTTGACCCTTCTAACCGTGACCTTTGACCTAGTATCCCTACACAGAGCTTGACCCTTCTGACCGTGAACTTTGACCTAGTATCCCTACACAGAGCTTGACCCTTCTGACCGTGACCTTTGACCTAGTATCCTGGAACTAGCCTGAGGCACTGATGACACAATGATCAATTTTGACCGAGTAAAAATAAATGAAAAAAAAAAGGTTGGTATTTTCATAATTACAACAAACTATTACTACTACTACTACTACTACTACTACTAGTAATAATAATAATAATAATAATAATAATAATAAGAAGAAGAAGAAGAAGAAGAAGAAGAGCTACAACATCACCACCACCACCACCACAACAACAATCACATCAGCAGATACAACCCCAGGGACAAACAAACTTCCTAAACCATAACTTTACCAAAATATATGAAAATTGAAAATAAACCTCTGGGAAGATCTATTAATTCACAGCATTATGTAGCTCAGGGAAATATATTACAAAGCAACCTACGTATAATTAGAGTCTGTGTGTAAATTTATCCTCCATAAGTAAAGATTACAGACTCCGCTCAGCCCTGGTCTTTGATGTAAAGTTGTATTGAGATGATGAAAAATGTGACGTGTACTTGATCCTAACCTAACCTAACGTAACGTAACGTGACGTAACCTGACCTAACCTAACCTAACGTGACGTAACCTGACCTAACCTAACCTGATCCAGATATTTAGCGTGGTAATATTAAATAATGAATGTATACAGAGTTTTATAGAGAGAGAAATATTGACACACACACACACACACACACACACACACACACGATTATCTTGTCCTCTCTGCACGCTAAGTAAATTATAAACCCTCACACGTTCATTATTTAGTAGCTGATAAGTTTAGGTTAGGTTAGTTTAGGTTAGTCCAAGCATTATACCAGTGAGGTGTATCAGCGCTGGTGTCTGCTGCCCATAACCACCGCTTCTTCATCTAGTCTAAAAATACGGCGCGGGAGACATGTGGAGCGAGTGACAGGCAGAGAATATATTCCTGGAGGAGGTTATTGTGATCACTGTGTGTGTGTGTGTGTGTGTGTGTGTGTGTTATCAATCTAAGAATTACTTGAAAACTGACCTAGCAGCGAGGGTGATATTTATTCCCACATAAGTTTTTCATAAGAACAGCAACAGGAGTCATAATTATGTGAAGTAATGCTGAAAAAAAAAAACGTTGGTTATCGAACTTATAATATATAGCATTATTATGATACTTCTCACCTCATGTTAACCCGCGAAGTCTTTCTCAAGTTTGTGATAGGAAACAAATATTGTACAGAGGAAGGGACAGGGATATTTATGTCCCATTACACGTCGATATGTAATGACGGGAGAGTAATATATGTCACATTATCTGTCAACAGTAAACACCTTATTGGATCACCTGATGATTAGACACCCCAGGTTATTTTACCTGATAAACACTGACCTAACAGAATGTAAATAAACCTAACCTAACCCTCCAAGTAACATTAAAGTTGTTAATTATCTGCTGACATAAGTTACTGGGGTGGGGTTGTAATCTTCAGGTGACCAGGTGGGCGTCTCCCTTACACAGATCATCCGTCTGGCGTGGCTGCAGGGTGGTGGTGGTGGCGACGGGCGAGGCACAGACTACTTACTTCACATAATTGACCGCGTCCACCCTCCACTCTTATTAAAACTCCTCCATCACAAACTTCGTCCCATATTGCCTCTGAGTCACGGCATTTTTATTGTTTTATAATATTCTTCTTCTCTGTTCTCTCTTTTCTTCCGTCTTGATTTTCTTTACACCTTCCCCAATTCCCCCTTCTTCTTCTTTCCATTTCCAGTACTCCTTACTTCCTTCCCTTTTCTCTCTTTCTATTTTCCTTCCCATCTACTTCCTTTCCTTCTCCTTCTCCTCCAACGTTTCCCCTTCCTCCTTCCCTTTTCTCTCTTCCTGCTTCCCCCTTCGCCTTCACCATTCCCCTCTTCTTTTTTTCCTTCCCCTTCTCCTCCACCATTTCCCCCTTTCTCCTTTCCTTCCCCTTACACCCTCCTTATTCCCCTCGTCTCTTCCTTCCCTTCATCCTCCCCTTCCTCCTCTTCCCCCACATCTCTTCTATCATCCTCCTCTTCCATTTTTTCCCTTTCCCATTCCGCTCTCCCTACTCCATTCTCCCGTCTCTCCCATCTTCTTTCCCCCTCCTTTATTACGTGAAGGAGACGTACCTTAACAGAAAATGGACGTTAATGAGGGACTAAAACGTAATAACCAGGAGAGCCGTACAGCCACCACCACCACCACCACCACTACCACCACCACCACCACCACCTTCACGGACCCTGGCGCCATGAGGAGTGATGAAGACCTTTGGTAACACTCGTCTCACGGGTTAGGTTAGGTTAGGTTACTTAACATTTGTTTATTATAAGGCTAGATTTCATAAAAGGTGAAATTGTAATAGCACCATATATGTTTTTTTGTTTTTTTTACCATACTAAATTCATTTGTGCATTAATGGGTGCCGCGGCCGAGTAAATACAACCCTCGCCTGCTGTCCTAATGGTCGTTGGTTCGAGCATTAGAAACCCACAGTCGACCTAGCTATAAATATGTAACTAACTCTACCGTTGGGGAATTGTAAATAGTCAAGTGCAGTACTGGCCACGTTGTGTTGTTTACGCACAGCTTCTAATGAGACTAAAGGATTACGTGACCCATTTTCACCTGAGAACGAAACATGAGAAGCGACAACGACGGACTAACACACTGGTTATAATACTCAGTGGTTGTACCTGTGTTGGTCTACTCTAGCGTCTATCTTTGGCTCCACACACAACCCCGGACCCTCCTGACCTCCTTACAAAACACAACATTCCCCAAATACTGAGAAATATGGTCCTATGAAGACAGTCTCCAGCCAGATGCTTCTTCAGTCAACTCACAAAAAATCTGTATACGTTAAATTGTATCCCCAGGTACTAAGTGAATTATCTAATTAAGGTAGAATCTCAATACAATTTTGATATAACTTTGGACGTTTATGTGTTTTAGTAGCCAGTATAGCACGTTCTTGCATCTCCAGTTACAAGGAATATTCAACTTGAAAACCTGAGAAAATCCGGGTAGAAAATTTTGTAGTTTGACTCGTTGTTGAAAAATGCAAGTTGAGGCATTTAGTGTAGTGGAAGATGATGCACGCGACTCGTGACCAACAATGATCCGCCAACAGGTAGCAGTGGTGGTGGTGGTGGTGACTTTTAATTATATAGCAGCTAGTTCCCCGTGCGTGTTGTCTGCCCTGCCACACCCACCACCCAAATATACAGGGTGTCTCAAAATATATAAACATACACCCCACTTTATACAAATTCAAGGAGATTGCGTGAACAACTTGATTGAGAAAAACAATATTATTTTCACTTGTTGATATGCGAAGTCTCCACACACACACACACACACAAACAATAACTAAAACAACCCGTATTTAAACCCCTATTCATTTCTTCCTATTTCCACCGTACGTAAAAGTCCTACCTTTCAAAAAAAAAATCTTACAAAACGAAGATTAAAGCAGGAAACAATAAACAGGAAGAGGATGTGAAGAAAGATAAGGAATAGATAAGAAGAGGAAAGAGAATAAGATATAACGTGGATAACCCGAAAAACATCCTCAAGTAACGCAGATAAATGGAATGAATAGAAGAAGAAGAAGAAGAACAAGAACAGGAACAAGAACAAGAAGATGACAAGAACAAGAAGAAAACAGAATGAGAAGAAGAAAAAAAACAGAACACCAACACAAAACAATAGCAACAAAATAACAATAAGAACAAACAGAAGAGGAATAAGAAAGACAACAATAAACAGAAGGAGAATGTGAAGGAAGAAAGATGGAGAGTAAAGAGCTGGGAAGAAGGACCTTACAACTGACTTTTATAAGTTAAATATATGTTAGGGGGATTGTCTTACCACGAGAGAATTCACTGACAACACACACACACACACACACGAGAGAGAGAGAGAGAGAGAGAGATAAACATTTAAAAACAGAGGAATAGAGACAGACAGAAACATACACCATTGGTTATTTAATTAAGGAACCATTACCACCACTATAAAGACACCTACGCCTGCACCCTGACCACTTTAAACACACCAGTTCTGACACCTTCAAGATATCAACACCTTTAAGTCAACTTTAAAGGCACCCAAATTCTCGACGCCAGTAAACCCGTGTTGTTACCATCATAAACCAGCGCCTTTAACTAAACCCCAAACAGTTATAAGGTTATGTTATAGAGTTGTGGTTATAGATCCAGGTTGTGGTTGTAGAGTTGTAAAAATCAGGTGTGATAAAACTGTACAAAAATTAGATATTTATGACACCAAACATAAATTAACCAGATCTATCTAAACCTAACTTAACCTAATCCATCCTAACCTAACTTAACCTAATCCATCCTAACCTAACTTAGCCTAATCCATCCTAACCTAACTTAGCCTAATCCATCCAAACCTAACTTAGCCTAATCCATCCTAACCTAACTTAACCTAATCCATCCTAACCTATACTAACCTAACCTAACCAAATGTAATAATGTTTTTTTTTACTGTTAATTGAATTTAGTTAGATAATGGAGATGATGATAGGTGGAGAAGATAAGAAGAAGAAGATAGGAGATTATAGAAGAAGAGAGATAAGTGAAGAAGATGATAGGGCTGGATACAATGGTTTTAGTCTACACACACACACACACACACACACACACACACACACACACACACACACACACACACACACACACACACACACACACACCACACACACACACACACACATACACATACAGAGGAGTAGGAATGCGGGAGAGAGACACACAAAATAATACTAGATAATATAGCCGTAATAAAGCCCAATAAAGTCCAGTAAAGTCCAATAAAGTTTAGTAAAGTCCAGTAAAGTCCAGTAAAGTCCAGTAAAGTCCAGTAAAGTCCAGTAATAAAGTTCAGTAAAAATAAAGTTCAATAGAGTCCAAATAAAGTTCAGTCAAGTCCAGTAGAGTCCAATAAAGTTCAGTAAAGTCAAATAAAGTCTAGTAAAATCCATTAACTTTCAATGAAGTCCAATGAAGTCCAATGAAGTCCAACAAAGTTCAGTAAAGTCCAGTAAAGTCCAATAAAGTTCAGTAAAGTCCAGTAAAGTAAATAAAGTTCAGTAGAGTCCAAATAAAGTTCAGTAAAGTCCAGTAGAGTCCAATAAAGTTCAGTAAAGTCAAATAAAGTCTAATAGAGTTCAGTAAAGTCCAATAAAGTCCAGTAAGTTCAGTAAAGTAAATAAAGTTCAGTAGAGTCCAAATAAAGTTCAGTAAAGTTCACTAAATTTCAGTAAAGTTCACTAAATTTCAGTAAAGTCCAGTAAAGTCCTCTTACTCCAGCCACAGCCATCACCGACGCTAGACACTTAAGGAATAAAAAACTGTTTAGGGAACACAATGTAAGTCGTTACTGTCATTGTCAAACGCTGGCACTCATGGAGGAAGTGCCTAGGGCCTCAGCTGAGTGTAAGTGCTTCAAGCTGGGTGTAAGTGCCTAGTGCCTCAAGCTGGGTGTAAGTGCCAAGTGCCTCAAGCTGGGTGCAAGTGTTTCTTTAACTGTGTGTGTGTGTGTTTACGATCAATTTCCCTGGTTCGTTAGTTTGAAATTCTATAAGAGACATAACAAGGATAATTACGAACACGATAAAGCAATTGCACATGAGAATCTTTTTTTAACAACACACTGTTTAACTCTCCTAAACACACCGCAGGCTTACAGAGAGACGAGACAACTTTACAATCAATTTCCACTAAAATTCTTATCATATCACAACCAGGAGAATGATTGCAGTCGTTGAAGTATTAATAACGGAATAAGACAATGGTGGCTAGCTGTAACACACACTAGCTAATATGTATTTGGTATACAAGTCACTTATTCATGGACAATTCCTACTGATTTTCTATATATTTAAGTTTAATGTCACAGCTGTATCTTATCCATCACACAATTCCTCGATGTATTCTCAACAGGAGGAAAAAAATTCTTCACTATCACATAAGGATCTGGCCACTAGAAGACGAGAAGGACATAAGAACATGACTGCACTTGGGAGTTACTGAATGGAGGATGAAGTGTGTATTCTGCTCCAGCTTATTGATACACAATGATGATGACCCAAGGATTCCTGACTTAATGGATCTGAGTGTACAAGACGTGTGTGTGTGTGTGTGTGTGTGTGTTTAATGCAGACACTGTACAGGATTAGTATGTTGCAGCAGTAGTGGGAGAATTGACCACCCTAACACCTGCCTCCCCTTCACAGTATGGCTTGTGTGAGACTCTGCAGCAGTTACATTGGTTCAGCGAAGCGGCCAGTGTAGAGAGCTTCGTGCCACGGGGTTACTGTATTGGCCATGAGGACGAGCGCACAGCCTTCATCCACGACTACCGCCTCACAGCCTGCCTCAACATGCTCAAGTGGCTCACTGAACGATACGACACACACGGTCCTCAAGCTGTAACTGACCCACACGGCGAGGTCTGTATGTCTTCCCCTATACTTTAACATCTTAACACCTACACCTCCATGACACCTCACCCCTTCTCCATGATATCTACCAAGAGACGCATACACTCCTTACACCCCATCATTAGAGCTACAATGGTGACTGGTAGGTGACTGGTAGGCCCCATCCTAACCCAACTTTTATACTAGGATTAACACCCAGTTCTTATGGGCCCCAATGTACCCCAGTCTTATGGATATCAATCATTAATGGGCCGCAGGACATAGATGACTTACCACCGCCATCATTAACCAATCACACAAGAAGATTTACTAAAAAAGGTTAAAACAGCATTACCTTTAATTCTGCTTAATCACCTGTCCAATAGGGCATGTTATAAAAGACGGTTTATTCACGGTATCATATGGTGAGACAGAGAGACAATAGTGTGGTGACGTCAGCAGAGTGGAGGAGACTGATCAAGAGACTCGCCACAGAGATAACTCAGTGTTCTCTGCCGCAGGTGAACCAAAAAAAACTACATATCAAGTTAAAGTAAAATATACTCCCTAACTCTAACAATGTTAATAATCAACTAATATGAACGGGATTAGTTTTTAATTATATAGTACCTGTAGATCACAAGAAAAACACAAATATATAATATATCCTTAGCCTCCAGGATAAAAGGAACACAATAGGATATACGACCAACACAAACAGCCAAACAAAAACACAACAACTCCCTCAAGACCCATAAAACTCCCACACTATAATGACACCACCTGTCCCCCACATACCTCAGGATTATCCCCTCGGCGTGAACACCTTCAGGAGCCAGATTTTACTGGTTCTTCATAGATTTAGTAAAGCCTGCAGCGGGTAGTTTATATACGATGGTGGGATTAGTCTTAATCTTACAGTCTCCCCTTGTGTCGTTTTCTCTAACTAACTCAAAGTAGAAAGTGGCTGCTGCTCTATTTGTATACCTCACGCCCTCACCACCACCACTACCACCAATACTAGTACTACCATCATCACCACTACCACCAATACTGCAACTACCACATCACCACTACCATTACTACCATCACCACTACCATTACTACCACCACCACCACCACTACTACTACCACCATCACTACTATTACCACCACAACCATCACCACCTCTCTAAACCGTGGTGGTTATCTCCCACCCACCCTCCTATCACCCCCTCCCTCCCTTTGTCCCACCTCCCCTCCCCTCCCTCCCTCTGTCCCACCTCCCCTCCCTCCCTCCCTCACTATATACTAAACAAATCCTTCCTCTAGATTAATCCTTATCCTCTTGTCATTTGTAGTGAATTATAATATATGACCTCCCTCCTGTTACCAGTATACCTAACACACGTCTATTATGTTTTGAATTCTTAAGAGAAATCTCCACTTGGATTCACCCACTGCCACCCTCCCCCTCGTCCTCTACTGAAGTCCTATGGAGACCTTTCCGAATTAATCCCAATACCTCTTACACTCCCGCGTCTCCTGAAGGTGCCGATGAAGAGGGTGCGTCAGGCGCTGGCCCACGTGGAGCAGTACATCCAGTCTTGCTGCCACGACGACCTAGACGCCCCGCCGCCCCCCACCCTCAGAGACCATGAGTGGGACGCCCTCCTCGCCGCCCACTACAAGATCGTCCATATGGATAAAAAGATCAAGATCGCCTCCCCCGTCCAGCTCCAGGTGAGGCGCTCATGACTCTTAAGTGACACAGTAATCACAACAGCTGATGAGGTGATTACTACAGGTGAAAGGTTAATTGCCACAGGTGAGGGGAGTAATTTCTCTGGATGTAAAGGGTAGCTAGTACAGGTGAGAGATGATATCACTACAGGTGTGGGAGTAATTAGTACAGGTATTGTGTATAAGTAGAGGTGTGTGCGTAATCATTGCAGTTGTCTGGGTAATTAGTATAGCAGTGGAGTTAATTACTACCAGTGTAGAATTAATCAATATATGTTTGTAGTTAGTACATATGAGGGAGAATTTAGCATAGATAAAACAGTAAGAATTCATGACCCTGATTTTGAGATTAACACGTTTCAGCCCCCGTCCAGCACAACCTTGAAATAGGAGAACACATCTAACTAATTCACTTAAAGCAACAACAGTGAGAAGAAATCTAAAATGGCGTTAAAAATATCCCATGACTCGAGGCAAGTCAATAAAGTTACGAGGAGTGAAACAAAACATGAAGAGGGAGTTTTTGAGAAGGAAGGAACCGAGAGAAAGGTGAATGAGGTGACTAGTGCTGGCTGAAGGAGGGGTGAGGAGATGGAGGGAGGAGAATAGATAGAGGGAGGGAGGATATTTGTCCATGCCCGTCCCTTCCCCAGGCATTCCTTCTTTCCTTCTGTTAATTCCTCCATTCTTCCCTCTTTTTTTCTTGGGCCTCCTTCCTTCCTTCCTTTCTTCATCCAGACTCTCTTACCTTCCTCCATACCTTCTTTTTTCCTTCTCTCCCTCCAACCCTCTCACGCTCCATTCCTCCCTCCTCCCCCTCTACCTCCCATTAACCCCTACTCCTCCTTCCCTCCTACGGTCATCACGCTCTCAGCAGCAGCAGTAATAACAGCTCTCAAGTCTGCCACCCATTACCCGGGAGATTTACTCTAAGTTTAGCTCTTCCCTGAACAAATTACGAGTAGAAAGGTGGGTGGGTGGGTGGGTGGGCCATTCGTGACCCACTGAGATTGTCTGGTGAATGAACATGTGAGTGAGAAGTCCCTAGAGTTGAACATCTAGGCCTTAAAACAGATCACCTGAAGATTCAACCTGGTAGATTATTTCTCCTGATGATTTAACACCTATTGTTACCTGGGAGTTAGGTTAGGTTAGGTTAGGTTAGATTAGATTAGATTAGGTTAGGTTAGGTTAGGTTAGGTTAGATTAGATTAGATTAGATTAGATTAGATTAGGTTAGGTTAGGTTATGTTAGGTTAGGTTAGATTAGATTAGATGTTTTATTATGTCAATTTAGGTTAGGTTATTAGGGCATTTAATCATCTGGTGAAATAAACTAGGGGACGAATTGTCAGTTGATACCAAATTTCTGTAGCTACATGTATGACTTAATTCTAAATTCTCAAAGACCTACAAGTTAAATTCTCCTCCAACTAGAGATGTAAGGACGCATCTAACTAACTCACTTATGCTACGAAAAAAAAATATTAAAGTCTAACTCCAAATCTTGAAAAATAAAGTAACTATCTTTATAAACTTTGAAAAAATATCTATATACTTCTATCGTTCCGTAAATCATAGAAAATAACTTAATCTTTATATACTTTGAAAAATATATATACTGTAACTTTCTCCAAATCTTAAAAAAATAACTCTAGCATCACACAGCCTCAGGACCCCCGGCTCACTCCTCCCTCCCTCCACTATACATCCCAGACACAATCTTCATCAGTCTTTACACTTTATGGGTCTTCTCGACACCCTAAAAGACGTCCCACCTGGCCAGAGTCTCAAAGATTCTGATAATATTCTTAGGTTAGGTGAAGATAAGACCACCTAAGTTTGTTTCACCTAAAGTTTAACAACTCTAACCTAACCTAATTTACCTTAACCTAACCTAACTTACTCTATTTTAACTTAACCTAACTTAATCTACCATAACATGTGATTTAATTTCAGTCAAGCAATTAAGCGCATTCTTACGATACCATTTACGAGGAAAATTGGAAATGCGACCGTTTAAGAATCAAGAACCTGAGGAAGATATGACAGGTGAGATACAAGCAGCCCTGACGATGACACCCCCTTACCCCCCCTCTCCTCCCTCCCCCCACACACGACAAAATAGAGAACGGTGCCTCACAGTCTTCGTGTTTAACATCCATTCACCTGAGATTGTGGCTAATGTTGTCCCTTTGTGAACTATTCCCTCTCTGATATATACAATATCGGTTTACCAAAGATCAAAGTTATCTATAATTGCTGTGACCTGGTGAATAATATCGGTTTAAAACAATAATCTATCTGTAATTACTCTGAGCTGAGTCTACCAAGTTGGTTTATTAGATAATTCACTATATTAAAACTGAAGGAAAAAAGCTATCACTCCCTCTGCACCTTTCACCCATGTGCCAGCCTAACCTAACCTAACCAGCGTCAGCAAAAAATAATCAACAAAGCCAAGCGTTTTATCCCTCCCGGAAACACAGGTCCATAGAAACAGCGCCTGGCGATCGTTCACCAGCCTTTAGTCACCGCCGGCGTTGTTTTATGGGACGAGCCTAAGATTCTATGTCGCCCTCCTTCAACACTATCTCAAGGCTCCTCCTCCTCCTACAGGCACTAATATCAACACTATCTCAAGACTCCTCCTTCTACAGGTACTGGTGACGGAGTGTGAGTCAGCTGTACATCGAGTGGTTCCCTACTGGCCGCAGCTGTCGATGGATGGACTGAGAAACCTGTGGATAGTGAAGCCCGGGGCCCAGTCTAGGGGTCGCGGGATCTTTATGATGAACCACCTGGAGGAGATCTTGGCTCTGGTACAATCCCCGCTCATATACGAGACCAAGTACGTCGTGCAAAAGTACATGGGTAAGGTCTCCCTCCTGCTGGTGTTTACATTGGCTCCGTAAACCCACAAAACAGTTTCATCTTTTGCCTTGATAAAACTCGGCAAAATTTAACGTCTCGAATTTGGGGGAATTACAAAAATAAAATAAAATTCAGAGCTAAAAATGATATCGTGACTACTAAAAAAAAAATAATAGTGGTGTAAAAAAAAATATAATGTATCTAATAACTCATTGTATATATAAATTATAATATCAAGCAACAAGGAAAACGAAATATAACAAAAACATTGCCTTCTAGTGTAACAATATTCTGAGAAAGTTTATCCTTATTAATTATCAAAAGTATCAACATAATCAAAATAACTATAGGTTGTTTTGGAACGACTAAATACTGTAGGTGTGAGTTGGTGGTGAGAGAGGAACACCCTGACGAAGAGCTGACACACCTTCCTCCTTACCTAACACAGAACATTATACACAAGCCTTTAACGTGACATCTTTAACCATGTATATTGCAAAAAAAATATATATATATATATTTATCAAAGTCACACGTTTTTTCTTTTGTCTAATGAGTAATTAATACATAATCAAGTATAAACAAACACAAATACATAGTGTTATAGTTTACTGAGTGGTATTAAATGAGTTCCTCCCGTGTACTCATAATTTATTTAGATTAGTTCCCCCGTCAGAACGTCCCCTGCTGATCCACAACACCAAGTTCGACATCCGCCAGTGGTTTATGGTTACTGATTGGAACCCTCTACATGTGTGGGTCTACAAGTAAGAGTTCTCTCCTTATACCTACACTACCACACTTTAATACCTACACTACAGTACCTACCACACTTTAATATCTACACTACAGTACCTACCACACTCTAATACCTACACTACAGTACCTACCACACTTTAATATCTACACTACAGTACCTACCACACTTTAATATCTACACTACAGTACCTACCACACTTTAATATCTACACTACAGTACCTACCACACTTAATACTTAATACATGCACTACAAAACTTGAAATATACTCTACCGCACTTATTACCTACACTATCACACTTAATACACACACACTAGTTTGTTTGCAGACCACCATGAATCAGCACATTTACTTGCTATTGTTATGGTTGTAATTAACAAGACATTAACTCATTATTTAAAGATTATTAAAATATAACAACGTATAATATATTAAAATCTTGATATAAAGTTATATATCAAAATCTGGGCACTAAGGGCTACATAAATATTAAAATATAGTCATTAAAGGTTATATAAATCCAAATCTGGGTATTAAGGGTTATGTAAATCCCAAATCTGGGCATTAAGGGTTATGTAAATCCCAAATCTGGGCATTAATGGTTATATAAATCCAAATTCTGGGCATTAAGGGTTATGTAAATCCAAAATCTGGTCATTAAAGGCTATGTAAATCCAAAATCTGGTCATTAAGGGTTATATAAATCAAAATCTGTGCATCTTTTTTTTTTCGACCACTCCTGTATACCTGGTGACACATACATCACACGTGTCGACAGGGAGAGCTACCTGAGGTTCTGCTCGCAACAGTACGACCTGACCAACAACAATGAGGCAGTCCACCTGAGCAACAACGCCATCCAGTGTAAATATCTCAACGGCGAGAGGAGCGGGGAACTACCTGACGAGAACATGTGGGATTGTCACCAGTTTAAGGAGTACCTCAGGTGAGTTGATTAATCTGAGAGCGCACCTGAGTTACTTCATTCTATAGCCCACCTGTCTGCCTCCTTCTTTCGCTTCACTGTTCCTCTTTCTCTCCTCTTCTTACTCCCCTCATTCCTCTTCTTATCTCTACTATCATGTACTTTGTCATTTATCAACTATCTATCTATCTCTAATTTATCTATTTATCCATCTATCATATCTCTATCTATCTATCTATCTAGCTAATCTATCTATCTATCTATCTATCAATGTGTTTTTATATCCCTGTGTGTTGTGTTGACGCGTGTTTCCTCGTCAGGGGCCTGAAGAAGGAGGGAAAGTGGGAGGAGGTGATCTACCCCGGGATGAGGGATGCTCTGGTGGCCGCCATGTTAGCCGCCCAGGTGGAGATGGACTCCTTCAAACACGGCTTCGAGCTCTTTGGTGCTGACTTCATGCTCACCGAGGACCTCAGGTAAACACACTGTCTTTTAGAGTCATCTTACGGGATTGATATTTAGATGTTTGGATCACGTGAAGATTAAGCACTCCAATTTATTATACCTGATGGTTAAACATCTAAATGTAAACCTAATCTAACCTAACGTAACCTAACCTAAACTAATTTAACATATTCTAACCTAATGTAACCTAATTCGAGAGAAATAATTAGAGGACAATATCACTGAGAATGGGTGAAGAGATTAGATTAGGTTAGATTAGGTCAGGTTAGATTAGGTCAGGTTAGGTTAGATTAGGTCAGGTTAGATTAGGTCAGGTTAGGTTAGATTAGGTTTAAATAGACCTTAACTATATTCTCACCAGATATATTTCGTCAATGGTACTATTATTATAAAGCTATGTACTTTTTATTGCATTCATATAAGACACTGAGAGGCGAGTATAAATAATGTAGTGTTGTCAAGTTGTTAAGGTGTGTGGGTGTGTATTATCAGGTGTTAAGGTGTGATGTCAGGTGTTAAGGTGTGATGTCAGGTGTTAAGGTGTGATGTCAGGTGTTAAGGTGTGATGTCAGGTGTTAAGGCATGATGTCAGGTGTTAAGGTGTGATGTCAGGTGTTAAGGTGTGATGTCAGGTGTTAAGGCATGATGTCAGGTGTTAAGGTGTGATGTCAGGTGTTAAGGTGTGTTGTGTACTGGCAGGCCGTGGCTGATTGAGATCAACTCCTCCCCGTGTATGGCCGCCACCACCAGCGTCACCCGCCGTATGTGTGCCCAGTGTCTCCATGACGTCATTAAAGGTATATAATGGACCTCATTTGTTGTCTCCAATACCCCATTCCTCCCTCCCTGTGCCCCTTACTACCTCCCTACCCCTTACTACCCTCCCCATGCCCTTGCTACCCTCCCATGCCCGCCCTTACTACCCTCCCCATGCCCTTACTACCCTCCCCATGCCCTTGCTACCCTCCCCATGCCCCTTATTACCGTCCCTCACCTCCCCATGCCCCTTACTACCCTCCTCCTACCCCTTACTACTCTCCTCCTACTCTTTACTACCCTCCCTCCCCCTTGCTACCCTCCTCATGACCCTCCACCTCTACCAAACACATCACTTTTCCCTCCAGTTAAACTTGTCGTAGGAAGACTGTATTAAAGGCAACTAAACAAACAGTATTAAAAGCGTTTATGTAACATCAAGAAATAACTCAAGAACAAAAACTATTTATAATCTCTTATTTTTTGTATTCTTAATTAATGTTTGTATTGTGTTACAGTGGTGGTGGACTACAAGCACAACAAGACGGCCGACACTGGGTTGTTTGAGCTGGCTTACCGGGACAGTGAGCGCTCCATCCCCAACCCTCCATACCTGGGCGTTAACCTGCAGGTGAGGCCGCCGTACTCTCTTATAAATACTTGAAATATGTGTCTTAGTCTAGGTGTCCATAGTGTAAAGTTTGTGTCTGTGTCTTCAGCTTTATACACTGTGTTAGATATGTAGATTCTGTTCACTGTATATCCGACAGTATGCGTTAGACTATTATTTAAGAGATATGGGAAATTTTACCCTGATTGTCAGTCGTACATGTGTGTGTGTGTGTGTGTGTGTGTGTGTGTGTGTGTGTGTGTGTGTGTGTGTGCTGTAATCAAATAATAACGGCAATATTCCTCCCTGGCAGGTTGTGGGTCGACAGATCAAGAAGGGTCCCCTCAAGGCAGAGAAGAGGAAGGCCAAGAAGGCTCGTCCAGCAGTACGTGTGGTGAAGCCTCTGCCCCTCATCACCCTGTCACTGGAGGAGGGTGCCACCCAGTTCGCCCCCAGAGGAGACCCATCCCGGGACACCAACGGGGCGCTCACCAGGCACTGCTCACTCCTCGACTGTCGCAAATACGCCAGCGGCAGCATCACTTCCTTGGCCATATCAAACATAGAATCCATACAGAGCGCCATAAACGAATCAGATAAACTAAATCGCAGTAGAGACAATCGGTTAAATGGCTGTAGCGAAGGCAATCAGTTAAAGAAATTGTCCGAGGAGTCAATTACTCTCACAGTAGGAGAAAGTATAACCAAGAGCAGTGACAGTGAGGGAATAAAGCATGGGTCGTCAGGAGGTCCACACTCAACACTGACGGCAGGGAAGGCCAGTAGTGTTGGTGCCACACAGCTGGACTGGCGTGGCTCGTGACCCTCCCACCAACATGCTAGGTAGTATGTGAAGTGGTGAGGTTAATGGTGAAGGATGGATTGTGAAGGTAGCTGGTGTAGCCTTGTGTGGGGAATGATGCTAGTCCGTGGTAGTGTAGCCATAAGCAGTAAACTGGATGGAAAAGGATGGAAGATCAAGAAAAAATAATATAAATGAAGAAAATTATTAAAGTATAAATTTAAAAGTAATATAAAGGACAAAATAATAAAAAGAAACTACATATCGGAAAAATATGAGGTGAGGAATTGAATACTGTACCTCCTAAAAGTGACATGTCGGCGTCACAGCCAGACAGGACATGATTACTATTGTATGCTAACAATGACCCTATGATAAAGTATATGATTTAGACTTTATCAACCTCATATTAAAATCAATTACACCAAAAAATACAGAATTGTACTGATTTTTTCACAACAGATGATAGAGTGTGGTATAATTATAGTACAGGCACAGTACAGTAGGCTCGACTACGCCATGAAAGGCACCAGAAGGGAAGCAGTTCAGTAGGGTTACAGCCCACTTAAAAACGAGGTAATTCAACTTAAACCTCTTGAAACATTCTAATAATAAAAACGTAACAATAACTGATTAATTAAGATGAAAAAGAAAAACTATATAGAAATTCATGATCGTGAAAAACATGGGTGTTAAATATACCAACACTAAAATACCTAACATGAGATTGACTTCAAGGACGCTACACTTTCTTGTCATTCACTCAGGTTAACTGTATTTTATATGATTCAGGGTTCAATACATAACTGGAACACCGGCCACTACGCACACCAATAATAACTGTCAGCCTTAATGTTTGCTTTCCGTGAGTGTTGACATGGTATTGTATTGTGAAGCTTCGGAGAGGATGACTTAATTGCTCAATCTAAGCTTAAATGTCCTGGTACTTGAGCTTCCCACCAAACACAAGAGTAACACGAGTCAACACACATAACTATAAACAACATTAATTCTCTTCCTTCTATTTTCATATCTTGTTTAAAATCAACTATCTGTTTTTGTCTTTTTTCCATTACTGTATCTAAATGTTCCTTTATATTTTCCTCTTTAAACTCCCATTTATTATTACTGAAATATCCTCAAGTATTTCCCTAATTAACTTCTTCCTTACAGGTACAGTTACCATCAATTTCTGTTAGGGCAATAATCGTGTCTTCTACATTTACAAACAAGATACATTCCCGCTGCTCTCCAACATAACCTTTGATAGAGTAACATTCCAAGTCTTTATTCCCTTCATCTGGTCTTGGCAGCATTTACATGTCTTACCCTGGAAACATCAACTTGACAAACATTGATATACACTGCAAAACATTCTCAAAACCTCAGTACATCCTCTCTGACTGCCCTTACAATGGGACACTTAAGATTTTGGTGACTTTAAACACTGCTTAAGTCGAATCATATCTACTTTTCATGAGTGTCTAAGTTACTTCAACATCCAGGTGTGGCAGACACAGTTGGATGTCAGCTTATCCTACCCCTCATTATCTGCCTCCGATTACTTTTAGTCTGTTTTTAACATTCGGTCACAGTTGGTAATACTGCAAAGGGAAACAATTAACTGGCAACAATGTGAGCTGAATACCGGGGGTGGTCTCCCAGAGGTTCACGTAAAAGAAATACGTCAAAACATTTTTTTTAAATACCGTTGATCTTATGGAAAAGATTTGCTTAGTAAGAAGATACCAGGAGTTAAGTGTAGCTTCATCCACACCAGCGAGGAGCCGGGTGTTAGCTGAAGGCTGGCGAGATGTCAGGACCATCATTCATTAATATGCCTTTTGATAAATGCACACAGTTTCACAATATTGTTCCTAGGTCACACCTAGTACTGCCAACCAGGTGTCAAAGAGTGATCGCGGTATATCAAAAGCTTTGTACTGTAATAGACTTGTGTCAATGTGTCACTTTCAATTAGACGTGGCTTAATTTTTAATAACCGATGTCTGCTCTCAAGTTTCACAGCCAGTCTATTCCGCCAGATTGTCAGATAACAAATAATAATGATAATAAAGATATAAAATTTATGTATATATTGATAAATGTCCGTGTGCCTATGCAATCAGGGCACAGTTATTCAGAATTATTAGTTCGTTAAGTAAAGTTGATCTCAGGAGAATGTCCCATCTGTTCTGACGGGGGACAAGGATACAGTTTCATATTCACACTTCTGTACTCTGAGGAAATTATACATAACAGGAATAACTGTTTTAGACGTAAAGTGTGTTACCAAGAAGCACACACTCCATACACTGGGCTATTAATACCACCAGTAAAGAGTTTGGTTCAACTGGCTGGGGAACTAGGATGCAGGAGCAAGACCCACACAGCTTTTTTCGGTCTTGTTATGTGAGCTTCGTAGAAGGTGAAGTAGTGTGGACTACACTTACACACTTTTAAAGGTTTACCTTGTGATTTATCGTGTTGATGCTATCGACGAGGCTAGTGAACATACCATTTCATGTACTGTACCAACCTTTGGCAATGGAATTTTTGTATGGACTCTACTAAATTCTTTTATAAAATCGTTTTAATAATAAAGATTCCAGCTAAATATACTGTGGTTTATTTTACCATCCCCCACACCAGACGGATCTCTTACTTATATACCGGCAGTAAACATCAAGGGAGGCAAGGATGATTCTACTGTACAATAAGATAGTGAATCAACAAGTCTCCACCTAGAGGTCACGCCACTGGTGTATAAGGCCATCATTATAACCACTGTCGTGTGTAGCGAGTGTATCCCCCACTATTGACCTGCCAGTGAAGCCTATAATTTCACTTCTCTTTACTGAATATTTGTGGTCTTGATATATCTTGTACACGAGCATAAAATATTTTTTCTTTTAGTATAATTCAATTTTTCTAACATGACCTTTGACCAGTTCAAGAATCTCATCTTTAGTGTAAACAAATCAAGCAAGTTTGGTTAATATTCATTCACAAAGGCTGAAGACACCTTGTACAGCACCCACAAGACCAGGACTGACGGACGGACAAGGACAGACCAACGTGCCCCGCTCAACAGTAAGGCATAATAGCTAACATGACTCACTTTATCCAGGACAAGGAGTTTACCTCTCTTAATTTTATCCACAGTCCACGTGGGGCTACCTAGCTAATGCCGGAGACTGATATGTCAATGGTCTTTGAGTGATCAGTATGCCGAGTCTACAGGATATGCCTAATGTAGAGGGCATGGCCTAGTCTAGAGGACATGGCCTGGTCTACAGGACATGGCCTAAAGAACATACGAAGGCGACATGTTAATAAAAGTTTAAAAAATAAATAAATTCTAAGCGATGAAAGAATGTAAAAAAGGATATATATATATAAGATAAAATCACAATAGACAAGACAAAATAATCACCTCTTCAACATATTTACCTGAACACATAATAATGAAAAACAAAAGATGCCACCGATATATTAATTACTTACCAGTCATCTTCAGTACAGTGCAGAGACAGCGCTGATCCTTCCCTGAAAGTAAACAAAGTAATGAAAACACGAATAAACTCTCAACTTCACTTGATAACAGATGGTGTAAACAAACATATGATTATTCAACGTGTTCTATTATACTGTAGTAGTTTTGTTATTGAATATCATAAGACAGCTATACTCGAGTGTGTTAAATGCCTCCTATAATCGTAAAATTATTTGTTTAGGTGATTTCTATCCTTAACATCATTTAAAACGTTTATTTTTTTACCGCTTAATGTTGAAAGACGAGCATCATGGTAAAAAGACTTAATGCTATTTTTTTCTACAACGTATTCTTATAAAATTCTCATCTTATAAATCAGGATGATATTACAAGACATCGAACCATTCCTTATTGTAAAATGGTGAGTACATCCGAGTCTTTTTCCAACAATTTTTTGGATCTTGTAGTAGGAATGAATAAACTGAGTTACTGGACGAGTTTACCAGGAGTAGCCAAGGAGTGAGAGAGTGAGTGAGATCATGGTGTAAGTCTGGCCAGAGATACACAGTAAGTTAGGAAACCATCTCCGGGGCCTTCCCTGGTAATATTAAACAGTCAATGAGTATAACAATGAGTATAACAAATTAGTAATGATAATAATGGTAATTCAACAGCAACAGCCACTCTATAAATTCATTTCTTATACAGTAAAATAATTCTGTCATAATTAATACATATTTCTCTTTAGTTTGAGATCAGTAACATGTTGTTATTTTTTATATGTATGGATGTGAGTGTTTGGTACTGAACGGAAGGCAGAATGGACGTCAGTGATTGAGGTTGTGGTTAGTGGGGAGGTGTGGGGTGAGGGAGGACTCACTAGCAGTGGTAGCTAAGCAACAGAACACTATAAGACCAGCACCAACACCCACACACCACCACGGCACGTGAGGCAACCCCACCCACCGCTCTACTGCTCAGTAGTTTACATACAGGTCTTCATTAACTCTAAACTCTCTCTTACAGTCTATCACGAAATCAATTAAGTTTATTTAGCCAGATAAAAACTTATATATACAGGTGGTCAATAATAACAGACGTGGCTGAGTCAAGTGAGAGCACTGAATCTGGCACCTGTTATATACTGTACTATACTGTATATTTATATCAAGGAATTACTTTATAGCATTCAGAATCATCTGAATAACTAAATGTAATATGGTGTTGGTAAATACATATTGGAATGCTACCGCGTTTATCACCTTTTTATTTTTGTATTTGTATTTTATAATGGTTTCTAATGGTAGATTAAAGTATAAAAGTGTCACAAAAATATTAATATTTAAACAACAGATAGTTTTAAGAGATAGGTATACAGTGCACGTAGGCCGTGGGAGTATAGTTTCCTGTAGGTTGAGACAGAGCAGGTAAACTACAATGGTAAACAGTAAGGCAACTTGACCAAGGATAGCCGACAACGCTGTCAGTTACTTATTTCAAAGAGGATCATTTTCGTTACTTGGGAAAACATATATACAAATCCATCAATGATAATTTACACAAGACGCTGCTAGTCACTGTAAAAAGGCTAGTTCATTGGCACACACACACACACAACACGTGCGTGCGTTGCGGCACGAGGCAGGCGTCACCAACAACTCCACCACGGCAGTATCTCCCCAGCAGAACTTCATAAGCGGGGAGTCTCAACCATCAACCCCCACCACCTCACGTTGTTCTCCAGCGACGCATGACAACGTTCTCACACGACACTACCGGCTGTGAATGTCACCGCTACTTCTCTTTCAGTATGTTTAGAGGTGACATAAAGGGATAATAAAGTACAAATAGGACGGAAGCCTCTCACGTGTTTTCGAAAGCGACATTAATGACCAAAATTACAATTTACAGCTGCACCACTTTCTCATTTTATTTCCTTCCCCCTTAAGTCTTTTTTCTCACTTGATCCAATGTTCACAAAACTGAGAGACAAGAGTAATATAGACAGGTACAGTATACAGGGAGGTTTACCCACAATGTGAGTAACTTGGAAGCAAAATCATGTTTTCATTGTTCTCAGAAATACTCACTACACTGCCGGAAACGTCAAATGTCATATCTAGTCATCGATCATCCATCTATAAATCAGTAAAAAATTAATTTTTGTTTTGTAAAAATGCACTATGTACAATTAATGTTTACTATTGGAAAAATACACAAACTAAGTCAACAAAATTAGTTTACCATAAATCCCAATTTTCTTTTAAAATATTTTTCAAAGAAAACAAAATCTTACAGAGCGCCAACTATATTAATACTAAGCTATAGACACCAGTACAGGATTCAATCCTTTCCGCCGGCGACCTTAGCTACCTACAATACAGTATGTTGTACATTTTGGCCGTGATCACCGACCAAAGTGGTGTCAAGCCAGCATATCGCGTTACGGTGGTCTCAGTACTGCTGTGATGTTTTTTTTGCATGCTGTATTCTTTTTGTGTTTAAACTTAATCTGCGAGGTAATGTTAGGTTATGTTAGGTTTGGGTATGTTTAAGGTATCTTAGGTGTGTGTTTGTCTGTTCCGGCCATAGCTTCAAAGCGGAATTAGATAGAGTCCTGGAACTTTATGCACCTTTTACATGAGTCCCAAGGTTGTGCACCACGAACCCCCGGGTAGTCTGGGCAAGAACCAAAATCTTCAACGGGGATATATCACCACGGTGATTACAGTAGACAGTTACCCGTGTCAGGGAGGACACGCTATGACAAAGTTATACACTACACAGTGACAAATATACTATTTATCAATCATCTATCTTATGAAGCTTAACAATTTAAAGACAATACAGAGAATCTATTAAGTGAATACTGGTCCTTAATCCCATACGGATCGATTTTATTGCTTCCAGAAAGTAAGATTCAATCAACACTGACAAAAAAAGAAGATAAACTTTTCACTCAATTTATTACCGAGTTTGCAGTACAAATGTTTCCTGTATAAAATGGTGGGTGTTACAACTACAGTATAGCATCAAACTGTGCTTTAAAAAGATAACGAGATTTAACATGAAGATAACACACGTAATAGGGTCGAATAATTATTATATATTTAAGTATGTAAAGTTAAATGATTTAAAAACCTTTATAGTTTGTCAGACGAGAACAACTCATGCAAGAAAAAGAAAGGCATAAACGTTTTAAGTTTGTTGAATAAATCAGATGACAAAATTCCCAATCTTTCTCGCTGGTTTTTGAAAAATAAATTATCCGAAAACCAATCTAATTTTTCACGTGGCCTCAAAAGGTACAAGTTAACATCGTTGGGAAAAGTTTTCTCTTCAGCTTTTATGACTTCAAGTTTCTTATTACGGGAATATCACCTCGTCGAAAATAACATTAAACTACAATTCTTTTTAATCTATGTCGAGCGCAGTCCGTATAAACCAAATATGTTGACTGATTTTTGTTTTGCCGTGGGAACACATAAATACTTCACACACGAGAAAGTCCAGATCTAATTAAGAGAGAACAGCTATACCATTAAGGGTTAACGTACTGTACTTGGTGTTTGTGGGAGTAATAACAGTATCTCCCAGAACTATGAAACTCCTTGAGCTTACAATGTACATGCAGTGTCTGGTAGAGTGGACTACCCGCCACCACATGAACTTCGCTTAAGTAGGAATCTGTCAAATCTCCGTCTGTTTGTTTATTTGTCCGTTTTTTCAACATTCTAGATTAATTCAACAACAGTGAAGTTATCCAACATTCAAGTATGACCACATTTCCTCAGGCTAACTCAGTTCATGTCTGGATAACCTGATTTGAGCAGATTTTTGGTAGACTTTGACTGTTACTGTTAAGGCTACATTGTAATGGTATTTTCACCACATTGCAACTAATGCACTTTAAACGTAATATGTTCTCGCATTAATATCTCCAAACAGACATCTGAATGAATGAATGAATGGTCACACAAGATTTCCAGATGGTCAGACGCTCAATATCAACTTGGCGGTAAAGTGTCGGCGGCAGCAGCACTTCATTAACACAGTGAGAAGCTGCCTCATGGACCCTCTCCCTCACCACACTCAGGACTAGGGGGGGGGGGGTGGTCATTATCCACTCGGCTAAAATATTGTCGGGAAATCGTTTTTCCTCCTGGTAAAAACGATGTCGGTACATTGTAATGCATCCCTTGACGAGTAACATTATGTCGGTAAGTGCTATTATTTTTTCTTGCAGATTTTTTTTATCAAGAAGTAAAACGCAGTTGAGACTGGATGGGTTAATTTTGCGAGGAAACTGATAACCAAACAATAAGTAAATTCTAGTTGTCTTATAAACATTACAAACAGTATTTGATTTTCGAAGACGTGATATTGAGTGTTTTTTTTTATAAAATTTGTGAGTGTTTTAATTATATTGTAAAAACTCGAATACATGTCAGCAAAATAAATGCATGTCTACGTACGTGTAATATGACCATGCAAATGTGTATACGTGTGAATGTAGTTGCATAAATATACCAATTTGATATTGTTATTTAGAAGACTGAGAAGGACTGGGGAGCAGTGAGCGGCTACCACGGTCACGAAAACTCCAGCGTTAATATTCTCTGGAAATTGGAAAATAGAAATAGTATCTCTACACCGTGGTCTCGCGTCTCTCTATCGTAGCTTAAGGAAGTCAATTAGATATTTTCTAACATGTTTCATTAGTGAAAAGAAAATTACAGTCCAATTATTTAGGGTTCAAGACCAAAGCTCTATTGATATTTAAGCATTCACCCAACTGGCTCACTTAACACAGCTGCAAAGAAATGGTTTCATAAGATTGTCGAAATGGCTCTAAGACTCTCGTAAATAAACCGGTTCTCTTATTCCAAGGTAGGGGAAAACTTTACGTAGAAACCATTGAGAACCCGGACCAGTTACCAGTGAGGTGCGGGAGGACGGAGGAGCCACACCAAGATTTACGACGACAACGCCTGCCTCCAGATAACGACGCTTCGTTTCTCAAAACTCCGTTGAAATCGAATTAAGCGTTATTATGAAACTATCAGCTCAGGGGCGAGGAAGCTAATTACCACACGAACCCAGGACGGGAGGGAACGAGGCGATAAGCGTCCGGGCACCCAGCCAAGTATTAGACTTTGATTAACATTAAATTTTTATTATAATAAGACTACACGCGGCATTTTCACAGTACAAGTTATAACATACGTCACAAGGCAGCTGAAGCATGAAGGCTATTTTTTACAATGAATTAAATATGCTTCAATGCACGGTGTGACGCCCACCTTCAGTAGTCCTGCGGTAAAGATGTTATGATGCTTAAAATCAACATAGTTGTCTCTATTTTTATGAACAAACTTAATTAATAAACATTATATAACTGAATAAGACGAAATATACATCCAGAAACTAGTGGATAAAATAAGAAGCCGAGCCATACATCCCAAGTCTGGCGAGGAAAGTTAAGTGATGATTAGGGTCATAGTTACATCCTGGGTGTCGTGTAATAAGCCGCCACAAGGTTAATAGCCAAGTTCAATTCGACGATGCAAGCCAGCTGTCGGCAGTGACTCTCCCAGCCTCGTGGACTCGAGTGTCAGCTCGGATAAATGGGAAGCGAGGAGACCATTATGCGGCTCACTATGATGATACTCTATTACTGCCCTCCAACAGCTGAGACCTGAACAAGTAAGAATTAAAACCACACAATAACGTCACTTTGTAGGTCTGGGTTACTCAGGACCACCGGGCGAGATATGTAACCCCTCATTTAAATCAACCTCCTTGTTAAAACACATCAAAATTAAGCGAGCACGAGTGTAAACAATAGGCATAACAGCACACAAAAATAGTCGTTTGGTTCGGTATGATGTGAGGGAACTTATGCCCTACTTGAGCTAAGTGAAGAGTGAGGAGCAGCGCGTGTCTAGCTGACGGGGTGAGGAGTAATGGTGGGAGGTGAGGCAGAAAGATGGAGGTGATGATAGGTCCTGTAGGTGGGGGTGAGGTGCTGGGGAGGTGCTGGGTAGAGGGGGGTGCTGGGGAGAGGGTGAGGGAGGTGCTGGGGAGAGGGCATTGGGGGAGGTGCTAGGGAGAGGGTGAGGGAGGTGCATGGAAAGAAGTGAGGATTGAGAGTGATGAATAAGGCGTCTCAATATCGATCTTAGTGGATGATAGTGGGATATAAAGACAGGTGGCGCGTCGCTTCTCATACTATTTACCTTCTCATCTATGTCATTCAGCCTTATGAATATCACTCCTGACTGACGCTCTGCTCAATCACTGTAAGAACTCCTGAAGGGTGGCTCGCGAGGTACAGGTATTCTCAGGGCGTTACTGTCCCATGAATTCTTTATTTCTAAGCTGGTGAATATTTATGATTATATATTTAATGATGAAGAATAATTTTATATTACTAAGTATTATTTGCAACGTGACCTTAGATATAGGTAATAAAAGTATACATCCGCTAATGCCATATCTCGCTACGTTGTATTGAGGTTTGTGTGTAAGTCTAATACCATTTATTTGTCAATTTTCGTAACTATCAATCTGACTAACACGGAAACATTTCAAGCAGATTATACACATACTGTATCTGTGGAAGTAGAGAATGAGTATTACCCGCAGAGGTACTGGACGGATTGAAAAGAAAAATCGTTTAAAGTATTTTTTTTTTTCGTGTGGGAGAATTTTTTATTATCAGACTCATCCAGAAAGAACCATAATCCTCCGTCGTCTCATCTATAACACGTTGAACAGTAGTGTATTTCGTATTAATGCGCTACAGCTGATTACTGTTATGTTAACCAGGAACACCATTAACAGGTCACAAAGACGCCGTTATAACAGAGGCTGTGACCTTCACCTCCGCTTAATTATACCCAAAATATATTCACTGCCTCTCAGCTGGTCTTCAAATGAGAATGTGAAAATTAATGTAAATTGCCTCATTAGATTTTTTTTAAGTATTTGGTTAATTACATATCTACATATTTGTAAACACAAAAGGAATTCCCAGAGTTAAATAATTTTTTCGAGGAATTGGATTAAGTCATAGACAATGTAATTTTGGTTTTAACGAGTTGGAATATATTTTGCTTTCAACGGGGGCCACAACATTTTGGTCCAGGAAGCAAATTAATGACTATAACTATGACACATTTCTATGTCTGAACAACCAGAATTCTTTACAACCACTTTTACAACCTCAACACAGTTCCACAACAACCAACACAACTCTCACTCACTGCTACAACCACAACACAGTCTCACAACCACCAATACCCCCCCCTCCCTCCCTCCCCACTCACTGCCATATTTGCTGTACAGTCTCACCCATAACACCACCACTACCACCTCCTACAACTACACACTTCTATAAGCACCATTACAACCACTGTTACAAGCCCTCTGTCGACCCACAACCAGAAATGAAATGAATTACATGAACGTAAAGACACGTTTTAATTTCCTTCTAATCTTTTGTATTAATTCTGACTAACTGTAATGCAATTCGAGGTGCAGTGTGTGTGTGTGGGTAGGATGGAGGAGGAGGAGGAGTCCGCATTCTATAAGGAAATGAACGAGAGGAAACCTAATGCGGCGTGGGACCTTAAATTTGATATTTTGGGATTTCAGGTGTCTTGTGATGCGTAAAGCCTTTCTGGGTCACTCAACCATAACACGGGACGGGGGGAAAAAGGCAAATTCATAAAGGTGAAATAAATCTATCTCTCCTTCATCATCCCGTGTTATTGATGTTATAATGTACTACCTGTGCTTTAAACTAAGGTAAATATTTAAGCCTGTATATTAGCTTAGTATATACACCCGTGATCAAGAAGTAAGAAATGAAGAGGTGTATCCCCTTCGTCACGTGTTATCAAATAGGATTATGAAAGTATTTGCACGAGACATAATTTTCTCTTATTTAATGTATTGATAATAGAGTTCATTCAATCTGTAAGTAAAGACTGGCCAGGAGGTATATATATATATATATATATAATGTTATTCATATACTGTTTACATAAACTGATACCGGTAAACAAATAAAAAAACCAGATTAAGGTAAATAGATTAACATGTAAATAATAACAGTAATTAGTAAACAGACTTTCGTAACACACACACACACACACACACACACACACACACACACACACACACACACACACACACACACACACACACACACACACACACACACACACACACATATTCATCCATCCAGCCAACACATAACTGAAGCATCTAAACAATATATCTGGCTGCTACGTCATAATTCACACAAGAGAAGGGTCTGGACACAGTTATCCACATGGACAGTTCACCAACATCCCACATCACTTCATCTTGCCCGTCGTATATGGATTTATTCTGGTGTTTATATCGAAATACAGTTAAGCTTTGTATATGACGATCGGGGGAGTTGTTTATGGGGACGTATAAGTGAGAAATGTCCCAGTGGAAAACATCTACATATATTTATTCGTTGTGTTGTGTGACTAATAGAGAGAAAAAGCCTAATTTACGTAATCAACATACTTTAGTGAGCACCAGGCTGTATAATGAGATCAGCAGCCTTTTATCTACGGCTCTTTTAAATCTGGAAAAATGTGATTATTGATTTTCAGACAACTTATTAATAAAATACGAAGACGATGACACGCGGGGTTAAGGCGGATTAAAAATGGAGGTGGTAACGGTGTGAGGAATAGTGTGCAATATTTCAGAGATTGATAAATATCTCGAGGTCAGTCACCAGTTGGTCTAATTGGCTGGCACCAACGGGTGGGATCGTCGCGGACGTCGCCAGAGTGCCAGACCAGAATCAGTGTCGCCTTTACCACGGTCGTAGACAGACCTGCTTCGCTCCCACTCTCACCCTGACTCCCTGTGTGGCAGGGATCGCTCGCCCCTCACTCGGTACCCGCCCATAAGGGAAGCAGTGTCAAGTTATGATATTGGTCAAGTGGTTGGTGTGTGGTGCACGTGATAACACTACTTGATGTTAACAACACCCAGGGATAGTTTACTACTGGCTTACGTCGATGGCTTTGTGCCTACTGATTGAAAATAAATGTTGTCAATGTATTGAGGTGTTGTGGTATGGTGGGGCAGCAGTGTAGTAGTGAGAGCCATGCGTGTCGGCCCACCCTACTGAGTACCACTACCACCTTGGGCCAAGTCAGTCTCGTGCCGCCCGAAGCAACAGTTGCCAGCGGCCCAGTTAGCCCTCCCTAGTGGTCACAGGAGGGCCTGCTGCTGCCGCTCCTGGAGGAGCCGCGTCAGTAGTCTTCTGGCCCAGGACCACGTCACCAGAGCGGCCCGATGTGTGGTACAGGAAAGTCCATGTGTCGTCGCGTCCTGCTGTCCCTCACAGGTACTGACCCACCACCTGCACCTTCCCTGGGAGTCCCTTGACCCACCACCTGCACCTTCCCTGGGAGTCCCTTGACCCACCAGTCCCTTGACCCACCACCTGCACCTTCCCTGGGAGTCCCTTGACCCACCACCTGCACCTTCCCTGGGAGTCCCTTGACCCACCACCTGCACCTTCCCTGGGAGTCCCTTGAGCCACCACCTGCACCTTCCCTGGGAGTCCCTTGACCCACCTTGACCCACCACCTGCACCTTCCTGGGAGTCCTTGACCCACCACCTGCACCTTCCTGAGTCCCTTGACCCACCACCTGCACCTTCCTGGGCCCTTGACCCACCACCTGCACCACCCACCACCTGCACCTTCCTGGGAGTCCCTTGACCCACCACCTGCACCTTCCTGGGAGTCCCTTGACCCACCACCTGCACCTTCCCTGGGTCCCTTGACCCACCACCCTGCACCCACCACCTGCACCTTCCCCTGGGAGTCCCTTGACCCACCACCTGCACCTTCCCTGGGAGTCCCTTGACCCACCACCTGCACCTTCCCTGGGAGTCCCTTGACCCACCACCTGCACCTTCCTGGGAGTCCCTTGACCCACCACCTGCCTTCCTGGGAGTCCTTGACCCACCACCTGGGGAGTCCCTTGACCCACCACCACCTGCAACCACCTTTCCCTGGGAGTCCCTTGACCCACCACCTGCACCTTCCCTGGGCGTCCCTTGACCCACCACCTGCACCTTCCTGGGAGTCCCTTGACCCACCACCTGCACCTTCCCTGGGCGTCCCTTGACCCACCACCTGCACCTTCCCTGGGCGTCCCTTGACCCACCACCTGCACCTTCCCTGGGAGTCCCTTGACCCACCACCTGCACCTTCCCTGGGCGTCCCTTGACCCACCACCTGCACCTTCCCTGGGAGTCCCTTGACCCACCACCTGCACCTTCCCTGGGAGTCCCTTGACCCACCACCTGCACCTTCCCTGGGAGTCCCTTGACCCACCACCTGCACCTTCCCTGGGCGTCCCTTGACCCTTCCACCTCTCTTCTTCCTAATCTTTAGGTCCCAAATGAAATAGTTGTTTCTTCTCTTATAGAAAGTATAAGACGACTTCCCTTCCCTTTGTTATTCGTTGTAAATAGTTTTCACTTTTTCCAAACTCAGGTGATAGCACAAAATCGTCAAAATATTAAAAAATACAATAACCAAATAAAAAATTGTTTTACATTTTGACAGCCGGTTGCACTTTTCCACTTATATGTAAATTTTATGTTGAATTAGAGAATGAATCACTTAATACCTTACAAACGAAAAGCATAATGTGCTTCAGATCCAAAAGATTTACGGAATCAATATAAAATAAAAAAAATTATTTAATCATTAACAGCATCCTCCTTCACCCCACTGTAGTGCTGACGGCTTGTTTTCTGCCCCCGACCCCCACCTCACCTGTTGTTTTTGGCAAAAGTGGGTGGTGGGTGAAGGAAGGTGTCAGGACTGGTGCTGGGAAGATAAACATAATATAGTGTCACACCTGAGGTCGTCACCAACTCAGGGTAAACATCAGGGTGGTGGCCACCTGTGCTGTAGATAGACAACACACACACACACACACACAATGTAACCCCCACTAGTGTCATCATGCCAGGGTTAATAGTTATATTCTGAAAAGAATATTCTCCAGAATTTTAAATATTAAGATCATGAAGACTTTTTGTAAAGGTAAATACCATTACTACAAGTTATGGAGGATGATGAACATTTCAGCTTTCGATCTTATTTAATGTTTCAAATATCAGACGTATATACAGTATATAGAAATTTAAATCAATTTTACTTCGATCACAACAAAACGTGATTAAATCTTACGTATTTTCTTGACACTTAGTGAGGGAGAAGATGTGGGGAGTATCAACGTAACTTATTTAGTCAGGCTACCGCACCTGAGCGTGTTAAAGAGAGCCTGGACTAGGTGTGTAGTCTGTGTTCCATTAGATTCCATTACTGAGGTGAACCGTTGCACGAAAATCGGAATTTCGGCTGGGAGATTCAGTTTAACGCTGTTCTATGATGTATAAACAAATGTCAACACAGGAGTCGCCCACTGGATGTCTGTTGTTGCGGTGAGAAGTGTACAGTAGATGGTTGTCAACAATGTGTCTGGAGCTCCACCTGTGTACACCTACATATACTATACTAGGCGCCAACACAACAACAGCTGCAGACTTGACTCACCACATACAATAGACAAACTTCCGCACCTCCCTGGGGTTATGTGGAAGTGCAGTGTAAAGGGTGACAGATTGTTTTCATAATACACTTAAGGTTCTATGTTCTACGGCCATTATTTGGGATTGCTTCCCCAGCTTATTCCTTTCCGTTCGACCAAAATTGTGCCCAGTGGTGGTTGGCACTACACATGAGGACGTGTTGTACCTTTACTGATACTGTACTTTGGTTCCCGTGAAACTATCGTCAGAACTTAAGCCTTTTCGTAATAATTCATAAGCAGATTTACACACTCGAGCAGCCACATCGGAATTGGGGTGTTTGGTTTAGGCTGGGAATGAAATTTGGAACAGATCGATCCAGATTTCAGAAACAAAGCATCATTATATTTGTCAAAAACCGGAATTCTCACATTTTTCTGCTCCTTTCCAGTAATGGCGCGCTGGAGACATTGTTGCAGAGAATGAATATACAGTACATATTATTAATTGGCTGTTGAAGATTTGTATACTATAAAATAACAAATCATACGTATTGGCTACACTTACACACACATGCGCTAGATATTTACTTGAGTCAATGTGACTTCTACATTGAGGAAAAACCAACGCAGCAGAAAGTAAAAACAAAACTCAGTAAATAATAAAGATGAAAAACAAAGAAAACTCTGTCAATCATGGTTCAAAACATTTCAGCACTCCCTCACAATAGTTCGAATTATGAACTGTATGGGCAACAAGAATTTCTGAAGGGATCCCTGAGGATCTTGGCTGCAATAGATACGTAAATCTTCAGGTTGCGAACAATAACGCGTTAGCCAAATGAGAAATAGAAACAGCCTAGTCGACATAACTGCGGGGAAAGTTGTATTTTTACACAGTAAAAACAACATGATATTTTTGTTAATATGCAAAGGACTTTAGTTCAGCAATACACTTTTGCTTGGAAAAAATAAACTTCTCCGAAAATTAACATCGTTAGTGCAGCTGTTTTTACTAAACACCTCGGAGAAACTTGTTTTCCCTTCTCCGCCTCTTTCCTCCTCCCCTTGTCTAACTTGACCTTGGCCAGAGCCTTCTCTAAGGACGAGAGCATTTCAAAGCACTTCTTGGGTCATGTATAACAACCCTCGAACGTGTTTATGTGCTAGAATGCATATAATCTTTCTCTACACTCACTGGATCCTTAAACACAATCACAGCTCAGCGTAGTTTTCCTAAACCATAGAAACATTTCCAAGACGCTGGTAAAATAGAACTTAAAAGAAAATCGGACTGGAACACATATAGCTAATATATTCTCAAGGGGTCCAGTAGTTTAGAAAAGTTACTACACAATAATTTATTGAGTTTTCCAATAACAAGTATTGTAGGAATTGTTTATAGTTTTGAGTTTCTACTTGAAAGTGCTGCAACAAACGATTTTCTTAAAGGATAAATAAATATGCACAATGAAAGACAAAAGTCGTGTCGTGAAATTTGGTGAAAACATATGACGAAGGACTAAACTTTTGGTGCACTCTGTAACTGTGGCAGGTCTCTCATAATGTTTCACGAGTTATATTTAATCTTCGGACAAAACAGCGACACGACTTTTGTCTTTGTACAATCACAGCATCGTACATCATAAAATTTAAACCTCATTAAAAAAAAGTGTTCACCAGGGACGGTAGACCAGCAGTGTTCAAGACAACTTTGCTCAATTATAATAAAGTTTGTCCCTGCGTGGCCCTACTCAGCCACACTAACAACCTGCACTGATAGTTATGACCACAAAGTAACTTCATACTGGGCGTGACCTTAAAACCCTAATAAACAACATCAAGCACACAACTTCTGTAGTTAGGAGCTCATCTTCGCTACAACGGCTTAATGTTTGACACTTAGTTCTAATCTGTTACTTCTATTATTTTTATGCGACCTTTATTATTTTCAGAGACAATGAGAAGGAAAGTATTAATGCTAGAATTATAGTTTACTTGATGAATATTTACGGTGTTAGTTTACTGGCCCAAACCTTGTTGTGGTACTTGGAAGTAAAGGGCACGGGCCACAGCTGAGCGTATAATTACCCAGACTCAAAACAAGGAAAGACGACATTTTTCTGATTAAGAAATACAATATAGGGGAAACAGTGTAAACATGTATTGAGACAACAGCCCAACAGACTGAAGCAACATTTAAATTTGGTCCATAAGTGAAACATTTTAATGATCGTAACAGATAAATCATTTATCTAGAACACAAAGTATATTTTTACGCAGACAATAATTCAGTAATTCCTAACAATTTCATGTCATAGGCTAACCACACCATTTTAGGATTCATTGAAAATTGGTTTGAGATCATCGCCATACGTACATTATGTATATTACCGTGTCTGATTCAGAGGATGGAAGTTGTATTGTCTTGTTATATTCACTGATTACTGAAGACCATTGGGGTGACGACGAAAATATAGCTGGATCACGATTAAACGTCTTCTTCCCATCAGAATAATGCAAGCTGCAAACGCTAGTGCATTTAGATTCTCACAGATACGAACAGACGATGTTCCGGGCTAGACTATTCAGACCGTGGCTCCAGTTCTACATTTGGTACTACAATTATGTGACTTAAGGCATGGCGGACGAGCCAGTTATTAAATATTAAATAAATACCTTATAATCATGTTTCTGTGCCTGATCCTTCCATGCCCGGTCTAATTCCTTTTAAATTTAACTATTGTCTGCGATTCGATAATATAATTGCGATTGTAGACGTTCGTCTTATTGAAGCAATTCGGCACACAACATTTATTTTTTGTAACATTTTCGCGGCAACTTACCTGCAGTCATATTCAGGCAACGTCTCACTCACACGTTTTGCGTTAACTCTCCCATTTTCTGTGGTTTTCAACGAGTTGTCACAACTGGCATCACTCCCGCTTGACTGACGTGTGGCGCACCTGCAGTGGTCAAGTCAAGATCCATAGTCATTGATTAGGCGAATTATACATAAAAAATATCAATGCACGTAAAATAACTAAATTGAAAAATTGCAATATTTATTATCACATTTTTAATAAGTATTTAAGTGTATTTTTTTATTGCTGTTCATATTCATGAACTGTATACATCTGGTATGTTTTGTTTACACTGGAACAGCGCTGCGATTAAAAGGGCCGCAATGACTCCCGCTGTCAGGCCAGGTGATTAAATGGACGAAAAGTGTTAGTTGACGAACGGTGAATAACACTTGTTGGTTCTATAAGTGTGTATGACGGGTGTTCTCAGAAAAATGACTATCCTTAGGAAAAATAAAGCAAGAAAAGGACGCAAACAGTACTAGTGTGACACCGCCCTCGTAACTTAAGAAGGATGAAACCTACAGGAGACTCTGGACCTGCAGGGTGTAGTCCAATGCATTGAGGTAAATAAACGATGACGTATTTATGCCACTTTAGTTTCGTATATTCTTTTTTAATGCATATCCGGTGCAGAGGAAAGGAGAGAAAATTGTAACTTACGGTGTATGAAGGTGTGGTACAAAAGAATGGTAAAGTTTTGTCAGATTGTTGGTGCAAGCACAGAAGAGCATCATATTGGACCCTTTGTAAATAAAACCAAAGCACTGATCGCATTGGCCGTTATTTCTTGAATAATTTTACACCCGAAAATGGACGCCATGCAATTACTCGCAATTTTCTCTATAATTTTTGCCATCCTTCATTTTTCGTTCACCGTTTTCATAATGAGGAGTGGGTGCACGGCTTACTGTGATTTTTGCAGCGTCTCTGAAATATTATCCTAGTATCGTAATACTGTATATTTTCCTCATCTCAGTTTTCAGTATCTACTTTATGATTTTCAAGACAGGTACTGTAATTGTAAATAAATGTTACTCTTTTAAATTAGAATTCTCTTAAGTTATTTTACCATAGTTATTGATGATGTCGGTGATAAACAGAAATATTTCATGAAGCTCCCGTTTAATGTTTGTTTTAATGCGTGTTTTATGCATTAAAAAAATAAAAAAAATAAAATAAAATGAACCACTGTGTTATAAATATTATACCGAAGTTTAGCAGTACAGATTATTTTGACCAAACTGAAAGCAGACAATTAATTCCGTGGTATTTTTTCTAATCGTCGAATGTGCGGAGGCTAGGGCTAGGCTACGACTTGCTTGCAGCTTTTATACTTTTACTGAAATAATTATATATTATTTACGTTATTCTAGGGGGCACTCAGCGGCAGTCTACTCGAAAAACAATTGATCACTAAAAACAAATAATGACCACCACGGCACTTAGAAATATTAACAAGAAATACGCGGTAGTCGTTTTTCAGCCATGATAATGTGAGCTTGAAATGTTTATCATCGCGGTTACAAAAACAACAGTAAACTAGAAATTAAAACAGCACTACAGGCGCACAAGAATAGAAAAATCAGTAAAACAGCAACACTTACAGTAGAAATTTGCCATATCATAATGTATTCACTGAAAATTGTGATGATCATTGAGATTATGAATTCAGTGAACGATATGGTAAGATGTGGAGAAGCAAGGGGTAATAAAACTGCAGGTACTTCTCTACACCCTTGGCTGGTTCATTTTGTACTCACGTAGTAGTGGCCGCAATAGAAAGTTGAAATAAATCTGCAAGTGATATTCTAACTGACCAAAACTAATTTACCGTGAATAGTGGACGAGCTACAATAGGTATGTACCAAAGAAAATTAGGCCTAGAGTTATTTTATATTGCACAGTCTAATGATTTAAGCCTCACACTAGTCCTACATCTCATTGTTGGTGATGTCACTTCATATTGACATTGTTTTTATTTTTGTAAGTTTATAAGTAAATTTCCCTTTCATTCCGCTGTATTTGAAATCTTTAAATTTAACGAAACAAACCGGCATGCTTAAAGATTCAACCCCCCAAATATCAGAAAACAACGTGAAGACCATTAATTTAATATTTTCCCCGGGTGCTTTGGATAAATAAAGCGTTGATGAGGTGAGAAAAATAAACACAGGAGACGTATTGCTTTGTTGATCGAGCCTCGTAACGTAATGAATCCATCGGCTGTGTTGACGTAACAATGGTGCGGAAGAATCCTTTTGGCACAGGATGAATTTAAATTAAGGGTTTATTTTTTTCTGTAATTACGGTTACGGATCTTTCAATCTGTGCATGTTTGCTATTTTTTGAGAATATGCTACGAGGTTCTCTTAAAATAATTAAATTGAGAATCGGTCCCTGGTCTATAGCATCCACGAAAATTAATTAGGTTTGTTTACGATTAGATAAGGTAAGGTATATAGCCTTTATTGTGCTTGGTGATGAAAAGTTCCTTATGTCTCAGTGATTTTGCTTATCAAAGTACAAACACATGTATAGAAATTTGTAGAGATGGAATTTAAACAGTAAATTATATTTTGAACACAAGATATTGTTCCCTCAGAGAAGACTTTGGCGTTTTCATGACAAAAGTCCTACTAAATGTCCGTGAATTTCCCAAAATATACCTAGCCAGCATATAACATGATTGTAATTCAGTGCTCTATATACTGTACATTCTGGCTTCCATATAACCATTGCAGTTGCAATTTAATGCACTACATACACACTTGTGCATATTGTCATTAAATTTTTTTTGTAATTTAGTGCATTATATACTGTGTACTGTAATACAGTATGTTGTGTAATCGTCAGCGTGCGTAAAACCATTGTTGTTACGTGTACCGACCAGGCTTGGTGCGGTCTGCTTGGGCCATATCGTGTGTTTTTAATGAATTCAATGTTATGTTCTTTTTCACTTTCGTTCTCCACCTATAACTAACTTTTTACAATAAAATCAAGGATTAAATAATGTGCTTGTGCAATTATTTTTTTAAACAATCTAGGAAAGTTTAAAAGAGTACTCCTCTGTTTACTTTTTTCCGTTGTTGATATCCTGCTTCGCTTCATTTGGTCCGCTCCTCCCTGAGGTTTCCGTATAACCAGGCTGGGGTGCCACGAATTACCCAAAAGTATAGCAAACAAGGGTAAAATCTTAACGAATATCTGTTATACATACACAAAACATGTTTAATAATATTTTGTGTAATTTTGTAAAAATAATTTGTAAGATGAAATAATAAACAGCGAAAAACTTTCAGTATTGGCGAACGCTAAATTCCAAAGAGTTCGTGAACAAGGGAGATAACTCAGATCCATCGTGATGCACTTCGCTAACCTAACCAAACCTAACCTAACCTAACCTAAGCTAACCTAACCTAAGCTAACCTAACCTAACGAAAAGTAAATCCTACGGCTATGTTAAATACCCCAAAGTAACAGAAACATCGGTAATTATATCTCCATTTTGGATAGGTGACTCTATGGAATTTAGCGTTTTTCGCTGTTTATTATTTCATTATTTTGACTACATTTCAATGAAAACATTATTAATCAGGTTTTATTGATGTAAAACATATATTCGTTAAGATTTTACCCTGATTTAATATACTTTTGGGTACATTTGGGTAATTCGTTGGACCTCCAGGCTGTGCTTAGTCCAGTACCACCTGACCCACCCTCGATTGTTTTGGCTCTATTTTAGCTCAGCCTCACTGACCCTATCTGGCTCAACCGTATGTATGTATGACCCACTTTCGATTTGCTTGACTGCACTTGACCCAGTAGCGATTGAATTATCTACATTTGGCCAAACCTCAGCTTGGCCAGTCACGGTTGACTCGGCTCGACCTTCTGCGGCCAAGCTTGTCTTTGCGTCGCCTAGTTGGCTGAGCTCACACTTGCCTGAGTCAGCTCGTCACTTGAGCCATTCAAGCGTCACCGTGCCAAACTAATGAAGCTTCATAATGAACCTTTTGGCTATTCAATTTCCGACTAATGGTTCTCGGCCCATTAATCGTTTTGAAACAACAATGGCGGTGAACATACCAGTGCTCCCAGTTTTTCATTCTTACCTCCGTTATATTCTTATCTCGGGCAAAATAAAGTCGTCTACCTCAGTTTATGACATAGATCAAATATGCACCAAGTTGAATGCGTTCAGTGTTGAAGTTGAACGTTATTTAAGATCTCCCTCGAATATTATTATTAATGATGTAAGTAATAATAGTCGTATAATCATGTTTTTGTTCGCCTGTGTTGGGTTCTTGCCTGCCGTCGTCAGCCCTGGTAGGTGAGGTGCTGTCTCCGTGAGTTGTTTCTAAGAGGTGTTAATTATATGATAGCAACGAAAAACATTGTACATATACAAGTACATAACGAATTCTATTCGGATAATGGTATATTACTTCGTTACTAAAGTACAAATTACCGATTTACCACAATACAGTACATGCCCACACACACACCCACCCTACACAACCATTACATACATGTCACGTACGTCAAAATACACAATATTCGTTCACAGCTGCACTTTATATCAATACGATAAATACATAAACCCTGTCTGTCATTACACTACATTTGCCAGAAAACACAATCCTGGTTTAGCACAGTGCAGTACAGTAGACACCGTGAAGCACTTTTGGTTTACAGTACAGTGCTATTACAAATTACCCAAGGTGTACAATTCACTTGCTCTATGGTACAGTACTTGGCCTTAGCACACTGGCTTTGAAGTGCTTTGTTATAGAATGGGAGAGCGGATCAATGAACACTGTCTCATCATTTGCAAAGCCACATCATTGCATACTAAGCCACGTCATTACATACTAAGCCACATCATTACATGCAAAGCCACATTATTACAAACAAAGCCACATTATTACAAACAAAGCCACATTATTACATACAAAGCCACATCATTACATACAAAGCCACATCATTAAACACTATTAATTCACATCATAGCACAATATTATGCCTCATCCTTACACACTAAGGTGCCTTGTTATGCTACACTACACATCATTACACGCGGATTTGCATTATTACAAGATCAGTAAATTGGTAATCCAATCTGCAATCAGTGTATCCCACCAGAAGTCATTTCCCTTCACTAAAACGTTTCCAATATTTCAAAAGCCAATTTAGTTAAACGACTGTAAAGAGCTGTTGTGAGGTCCTGGACGAGGCCGAGAGCTGTTGTGAGGCCCTGGACGAGGCCAAGAGCTGTTGTGAGGTCCTGGACGAGGCCAAGAGCTGTTGTGAGGTCCGGGACGAGGCCGAGAGCTGTTGTGAGGCCTTGGACGAGGCCAAGAGCTGTTGTGAGGTCCTGGACGAGGCCAAGAGCTGTTGTGAGGTCCGGGACGAGGCCGAGAGCTGTTGTGAGGCCCTGGACGAGGCCAAGAGCTGTTGTGAGGTCCTGGACAAGGCCGAGAGCTGTTGTGAGGTCCTGGACGAGGCCAAGAGCTGTTGTGAGGTCCGGGACGAGGCCGAGAGCTGTTGTGAGGCCCTGGACGAGGCCAAGAGCTGTTGTGAGCCTGTGAGGCCCTGAGCGAGGCATCGGGTCTTAACGTACACAAACCACCATGTACACAAGTTCTCAAAGTACACGGACCATCATGTACACACGTTCTTAACATACACAGACCACCACGTCCACAAGGTATTAGCGTACATAGTTCATCATGTATACAAGGTCTTGACGTACATCGGCCACCATGTGCACTGGGTCTTGGCGAACACGGTAAAACTCCTCGGGAAGAAATGAGAGTTTTCTGTGATCCCTAATGGAGTTGTGTTTACATCCTCCCGGAGAGGCTTAGTGTGGCGTTCTGCTGTCCTCAGTTATACGTCCTAGTCCCCACAGACCCTAGTCCCCACAGACCCTAATCCCCACAGACCCTAGTCCCCACAGACCCTAGTCCTCACAGGCCCTAGTCCCCACAGACCCTATTCCCCACAGACCCTTGTCCCCACAGACCCTAGTCCCCCGCAGACCCTAGTCCCCACGAATCTAGTCCCCACAGGCCTTAGTCCCCACAAGCCCTCCTATGGTGTCTCCCCCTTCTCTTCTCTCGTCCTCTCTCTTTCTCCCTTCCCCCTCTCTCATTCTCCCCTTCCCTCTCCTCTCTTTCTTCCCTTCCTTCCCACCTCATTCTTTCTTTCTTCCTTTTCTCCTCTACCCTCTTTCTTTCTTCTCTGCCTCCTCCTCTACTCTCCCCTAGTCCTTCTTCTCTCACCCTCCTGTATCCCCCAGTCCTCTTTTTCTCTCTGTCTTCCAATCTTCTCTTTCTTTCCTCCTTTTGCTCATCTACTACCCTCCCATTCCTTCCCCCATCCCTCCCCAAAAAAAATACCAAAACAATATACATAGAGGCTGACTTCTTCACCCGCCCTCCCTCCTCCTTCCATCCTCCCCTACCCCTCTCCCCCTCTTCCCTCCCCTACCCCTCTCCCCTCCCCTTCCCCTCCCTCCCTCCCTCCTTGAGCCGACACACAGTCTTGCCTTGGCATTTACATGGATATGACCGAGCAGCGTTGGTAGTGGAGCTGGGGTTTTCCTTACCACTGTCTAGCTAGCTTGTGTTCTGCTAGATCCTGTAGTTGTTGATGCATGTAGAGTGATGATGTAATGTATGTTGTTTTATGAGTGTTGGTCTGTTAAATATTGTTAAAGGAGATTATTGAATGTTTTAGGAGTGAAAGTTTGTTAAATAGTGTTAAAACGGTAGATTATTCAGGTGAAATAAGCTATGGGGGCTATTTTTAAGGTGAACTAAGCTAAGGGGGCTAATCTTAAGGTGAAATAAGCTATGGGGCTATTTTTAAGGTGATCCATTTTATATGAATTTAGTTTTCTTATCGTGTTATTTAATTTATACTATTTCCGGCAGGTAAGTGGCGGTCCGGGATCACCGTAGCCAGAGACCAACCTTCGACCCCCCCTTCTACTGAGGTGTGAGTTGTTTGCATTGCTTGTTTTTGTTGTTTATATTATGTTTACTGTTGTTTGTTTTATTGAAGTTGTAATTTGTGTTATTCAAGTTGTGATTTGTATTTTGTTGTTGTTGTTTGTGGTAGTATGACGTGTGTTGTGGTTTGTGTTGTGTAAATTGTTTGTATTGGTTGATATTAGTTTTGTTTATTGTTGTTTATGTTGTGTTGTTGTTTGTAGGTTGTTTACAGCTATCAAAGTTGTTTACTATTATATATTATACTCGTATGGTTTACCGTAAAGGATTTTTCTATGGATTTACTGAACTCTTGCTTAATCAACCTAGTAAGGCTTAATTAGCGTTAGGTTAGGTTTAGGTTAGGTTAGGTTAGGTTAGGTTAGGTTAGGTTAAGGGTGTTTAATTATCAGGTCAGATTAACTAGGGTGTCTGATCTTCATGTGGTTCCTCAAGTCGGGGTCCAAGTCGCGGTGGGAGACGTCCAGGCGCAGTACATGAGCCGTGAGAGGCGTGCCTGTGTGGGGCCAGATAAGAGGTTGTCAGTGTGCTCAGATGACCTTCACTCCGTATTCTAAAGGGTCTCTAGCCATGATGGGTCTCTATTCTAATGGGTCTAAGTCGTAATGGGTCAGTGGTAATTGATCAAGAGTTCTAATTGGGTTACAGTGTTAGGTTTGTTAATAGGCCTAAATCGTATGACACTACCCCCTGGATTAATGGGAGTATGACACTACCCCCTGGATTAATGGGAGTATGACACTACCCTCTGGATTAATGGGAGTATGACACTACCCCCTGGATTAATGGGAGTATGACACTACCCCATGGATTAATGGGAGTATGACACTACCCCCTGGATTAATGGGAGTATGACACTACCCCCTGGATTAATGGGAATATGACACTGTCCCCTGGATTAATGGTACAAGCAACACGGATAATAGGAAGGAACTTGTGTTTAGGTTGAGCTAAGTGATGTTTCATGTTGTGTGTATCGTCTTGTGAACTGTAATGTTTATCTTGAGTCGCTGTACTGTATATAGGAGCTAGGAGTCCATAACCTAACTCTGGGTATTAAGGATGTTTATAGTAGGTAAGGTAGCGTCTGTTGGTGTATTGACTTATATCTTCCTACATGTATGAGGGGCTGGGTGGGAGGAGGGTTAAATCAGAGTCTCTACGTGTTATGCTCTCAGAGACCTTAGTTATTGAAGCGCAGTGATAATATTGTAGCGTCGGCATTAATAGGTGTAATGTCGGTGTCACAGGAGGAGGGATAGAGGAGAGTAAATATCTTAGAGGAGAGTAAATATCTTAGAGTAGAGTAAATATCTTAGAGTAGAGTAAATAATCTCCTGAGCCCAAACTTGGTGGTGTCGCTGGCAGGCTGTAAGACCCCTCATCGTCCGCCTCTTGCCAACTTCAAGGAGGAACTCGTTAAGTTCCTTCAAAGTGTACCTGATTAACACGATTCTCAGGAACCCACGTGTTGGAGAGATGCCAGCAGAACCTTAGTATAGCGTGGGTGACCGTGGGTATGGAGGAGCTCTGTGGATGACCGTGGGGTGTTTTCTGGACTGTGGGGAGGTGGTCTTAGTAGTGTGGGTGACTGTGGGGATGGGGAGAGCACCATTTGAAAACGTAGAAGTGTCAAATAAACCTAAAGAAATTATACGCACGGGATATTTAAAATGATGTATATAGTACCACACCACACCACACCACACCACGTCACGCCACACCACACCACACCACACCACACCACACCACGTCACGCCACACCACACCACACCACACCACACCACACCACACCACACCACGTCACCACACCACACCACACCACACCACACCACACCACACCACACACCACGTCACCACACCACGTCACACCACCACGTCACCACACCACACCACACCACACCACCACCACCACACCACGTCACGCCACACCACACACCACCACACCACACCACACCACACACGTCACGCCCACACACACGTCACCACCACGTCACGCCACACACCACACCACACACACCACACCACACCACACCCACACCACACCACCACACACACCACGTCACGCCACACCACACCACCACACCACACCACCCACCACACCACGTCACGCCACACCACACCACGCCACACCACACCACACCACGTCACGCCACACCTCCCCTCACCACACCACACCACACCACACCACACCACACCATGTTAAGAAATAATACTCGAAGTTTGGATACCGTCATTAAAAGTTCTCTCGTCTCCTTTTGACCTCGACTGATCCAACATGAGCGCATAGGGGACAGCTCGTACACCCCAGAGTCGTCCCCTGTAATGATCCTTAATCCCTTTTGACAGAGGAGTGATAACCAGCGTGTTCAGCCACCCCTCCCTGTGACCTTGTTCATTACAGAGACACGGGAGCGAAACTTTCCTTGATCAGGGACGATATCAAAGTGTTTGCTTGATACCCTCCTCCTCCTCCTCACTCATCATTCCCTTCCCTACCACTCCTCTTCTTTCCTTCCCCTCTCCCCTACCTTCCCCTCCCCTACCTATCCCTCCCCTACCTACCCCTCCCCTTCCCCTCCCCTTTCTCTCCTTCCCTCTGGTGTTACATGATCTTCTCTATTCCACCACCTAACTCACTAACCCTTCACAGCTCCGCCTCACATCACCTCATTATCCTCACCCACAAGGCAACTGGAGTCACCTATTGCTTCTGTCCCTTACCTGGTATTGCGATTTAACTTGTTATTTTATTGTTATAGCTTCCAGGAGAATAGATTGTACTGTGCATGTGGGAATAGGTGACGTCGTGGTTGAAGTCGTGGTTGAGGGTCGTGGTTGGGGTCTAAATGGTTGGGGGTCGTGGTTGGGGTCGTGGACCAGGGGTCGTGGATTGGGGTCGTGGTTAGGGGCTCGTAATTGGGGTCTGGTTGAGGGTCGTGGTTTTCTGTGAAGTCTTTGAGGGATAGGTGGAATGGAGGTAGAGTCGTCCATGTAGAGTTGAGGAGGGTCGTACATGGGAGGTAAGGAAGGTCTTACATGGGGATAAAGGGGGGGGGGGAGGTGAGGAGGGTCGTCTAGGGGTGAGTGAGGTGTGAATACTGGTCCAGGTGGCAAGGAGAGTTGTCCTATCATGGCCGTGTTAGGTTAGGGCGAGACAGTTTCCTCCCTCTCCTCATCCTCTGCCTCCCTCCTCTCCTCATCCTCTGCCTCCCTCTCCTCATCCTCCCTCCTCTTCCTCCCTGTCTATTACATCTCTTTCTTCCGAACCTTCCAACTGTCTTCCCTCACTGAGACACCACCAGTTACCACCAGTCCGTCACCCGGGGGGTCACTAAAACACCACCACCAGTCACCTCGTCCAGTCCATCACCCTAGGTCACTAAAGCACCACCACCAGTCACCCTCAGTCACCACCAGTCACCTCGTAACTCCGTCATATTAAGCCAACAATCCTCCAAGTCTTTGAGGGGATTGTGAGCCGTTCATAGTTTGGTCACCAGGGCGAGTCTCTGTGTGTAGGGAGCAGAGAGGGGGAAGGAGGAGGGGTAGATGTAGCAGGACAAGGAAGAGGGAATAGTAGAAGAAAAGTAAAACAGAACAGAAATATAGGAGGAGTAGGGGTACGAAAGAGTGGATAGAAGAAGGGTAGGAAAAGGAGTAGGAAGAACAGAAGATTGAAGGAATACATTAGAGGAGGAGAAAGAGGAGATGGAAGGGAAAGACTAGGAAGGAAAACACTGAGGGAGAGTTTGGATGTTAATGAAATGGGATAGGGAGACCAGGGGAGAATACAAGGGGAAATGAAAGAGAGAGAGAGAGAGAGGGTAGAAAGAAAAAGGGAGGGAGAGCAGGAGAGAAAGGGGGTAGAGAGAGAGGAAGGGGGTAGAGAGAGAGAAAGAAAGAGGGAGAAAGCGAGAGAGACAGACAGACAGACAGACAGAAGGAAAAAGAGAGAGAAGGTAAAGAGAAGAGAGGGAGAAAGAGAGAATGACAATGAGTAACGTCAGCTATACTTCTCTGACACGTGTTAAGTCTCTCTCTCTCTCTCTCTCTCAAGGGTCACGGGGCTGTTTACGAAAGAATCCCTGTGTGTAAGAGATGAATGAGCTGGCAACGGTGGGTGGGTATAGTTACTTAATGGTCGATCTTGCTTGACATTGAGTTTTAAGGAGGAAAAGACGAGTGAAAAATGAAAAAGTTTGGTGGTATTTTTGTATTTTACAGATCTGGGTGGGAAATGAAAGTTTGGGGATTTTTTTTTACAGATTTGGGTCAGAAATGAAAGTTGGATTTTTTTTTTTTACGAATTTGAACTCGAAATAAAAGTTTGGATTTTTTTTTTTTACAGATTTAGGCCAGAAATGAAAGTTTTAACATTTTTACACATTTGGGTCATTTCTGTGGTACATTTCTCAATAACATGTAAAGATGTGTCCGGGTAAAGTGTTTTGATAATGTAACAAAGGGAAGAGAGATGCCGTATGTTAAAGAATTTGTGTTTAATAATAGATAAGGTTTCTTGATCTTAATGTCCATGAAGGGTGTAACGGTACAGTATAATCAGAAGGTGATCCTGAAACATTCAATTTTTCTTAAGATGTGAGATGATGCGTAGAGAGGTTCTGGCGAGTGAGATATGTTAGGGTTAGGTTAGGTTACGTTATGGTAGTGTTAGATTAGGTTAAGTTAGGTTAGTGTTAGGCTAGGGTTAGGTGAGGGTAATTTAGACGAGTTTAGTGTTAGGTGTGGGTAATTTAGACTAGTTTAGCGTTAGGTGAGGGTAATTTAGACTAGTTTAGCGTTAGGTGAGGGTAATTTAGACTAGTTTAGCGTTAGGTGAGGGTAATTTAGACTAGTTTAGTGTTAGGTGAGGGTAATTTAGACTAGTTTAGCGTTAGGTGTGGGTAATTTAGACTAGTTTAGCGTTAGGTGAGGGTAATTTAGACGAGTTTAGCGTTAGGTGAGGGTAATTTAGACTAGTTTAGCGTTAGGTGAGGGTAATTTAGACGAGCTTAGCGTTAGGTGTGGGTAATTTAGACTAGTTTAGCGTTAGGTGTGGGTAATTTAGACTAGTTTAGCGTTAGGATGGTTAATTATCTTCAGGTGAAATCAGTTGGCTTGGAGATTCTTCAGGTGAACTAAATTTTGCCCAATTTTAAAGATGACTTCAGGTAACACTACATTTACCTGGTCACGTCCTCCTCCAGGTGTCTTCTTTACCTGGTCACGTCCTCCTCCAGGTGTCTTCTTTATCTCTCTTCTTATTTCTGTTATACATTGTTTGTTGTTCTCTCTTAACACTTGTTCTAATTTGTCTATCTACATCGATTGTGTCCGCTTGTGTGTTTATCCTGTTGTTATCGTCCGTTTCTGCCAGTTCTGGGATTTATCTATCTTTTTCTCTATTTCTTGCCCCGTCTTATGATGTTATTGTGCGTTATCCCTGTTATTGTTTACTTAATTACGGTGATTCTATCCATTCGTGTTTATCTAACGTTCCTTCTATTTCCCGAAGGTATCTGTTGTTATATTACTTATCCCATTCCCTCCTTCCTCCTTCAGTCTAATTTATTATTATTTCCTTTACACATTTTCTTCCTTTGTTTCCCCTTCAACACGTAATCCTGGCGATAAAACGGCCCATTTTCTGATATAACCCGCTGGGCAAACCTCGTAAAACTTAAGCTCCAGTTAAGCCTCAAACTGACATAAACACCGCCTTGCCGACCCCCGCGAGACACCCAGTTATGGTACTTTTATTGTGGTTCTCCCTCCCTCAGGCGACCTTCCCTCCCCCCTTACCCCTGTGTGTGTGTGGTTCTCATTCCCCCCCTCCTTTACCCCCCCCCTTCCCACAGGCAGACCTTCCCACCCCTGTATATTGTTTTGTTGGTATTGAGGTGGTATGAAGGGATTTAGTGTATTGGCCGTATAGTGATGTGGTGAGAGAATCAGTCTCTCTCTCTCTCTCTCTCTCTCTCTCTCTCTCTCTCTCTCTCTCTCTCTCTCTCTCTCTCTCTCTCTCTCTCTCTCTCTCTCTCTCTCTCTCTATGCATCCCGTATTACCTCCTTAAAGCTACTAACACCTTCGTCCACTTAACGTTGCTGTTCATACCCATGATATGTAACTATAGCCGGGCGTGCTGTTGATATTAGTGACCCATGGTGGTGGTGGGTGTGAAATAAGTCTCTCCTCCTGGTAATTCCCCCCCCTAACATTTGGATCCTCCCCCTCCCCCACCACCCCCTCCACCTCCCTCTCCCCTCCCCTCCCCTCCCTTCTCCTCCCCCTCCCTCCCCTCCTCTCCTCCTCCTCCCCTCCTCCCCTCTCCCCCCCCTCCCCTCCCTTGGATCAAGTCATTACACCCTTAGTATTGACTCCCGAGACACTGGGTGTATGTCTGTCTCTCTGGTTCTGTTGTTACTGACAGACTGGACGACCTTGGTAGTCTTGCTTAAATTTTTCTTCTTGAGGGGGTAGAGAGGATACTCTGTTCAGTACCCTGCCTAGTCTGGCTCCCCTAGTTAATTATGGCACTTTTGGCATCATGCCTCTGCTCCCCTAAAGAATGTGCCACCCTCCTCCATTATTGTGGCACCGTCTGCAGTGTAACCTCCTCTCTTGGCTCCTGGCTCCTCCTGTGTGGTGCCACCCTCTGTCTATGGCACTCTCCGTCACTATGGCTCCTCTGTGGCCAGTGGCACCCCCATCACCATGGCTGATCCTGTATTGTGTGGCACACACCTCCGTCACTATGGCACCCTCGTCACCATGGCACCCCAAATCACCATGGCACCCCCCGTCACCATGGCACCCCCTGGAACACTGACACTGCCATCACTTGAGCTCAACAGCCTCCGTAATCCCCCACTCGAGGCGGACTCACAGGAGACCAACTGTCTGATGGGAGGGAAGAGTCCTCAACCACCACCGCGCCGCCACGATCAATAATCACCTTCAATCACCATCAAAAATCACCTTCAATCACCATCAAAAATCACCTTCAATCACCATCAAAACCGCAATGAAGAAACGAAGGAAATAATATTCTCGGTTTGGTGATTTAGTTTGGAACACCAGAGGAATAGTTTCACCCAACCCATCCCAACCCAACTTAACCTAACCTAACCCAACCCAACCCAACTTAAGCTAACCCAACCCATCATTCTAACTTGACCTGACCTAACGTGAACCTAACCCATCCTATTTATTTCACCCTCGTTCAGTAAATCTTCACCACAATAGATAAAACCAATTGATAACTTTTTCCCATATATTTATTTAACATAACATAGCAGCAGTAACCTAAGCAGGAAAATATATCGTTGGTAATAATATTTATGACCCGGAAATAACTCGTTTGTGATGAATTATATATAACCAGACGTAAAGGAAATTCTAAGACAACTTCCTCTGTCATTAAGAAAAAAAATCCTCCCGAAAATGGAATATATTTCGTGGCTGTGAGTGTGGTAGTAGGAGTAGGAGGAGGAGGAGGAGGGAGTCAGGGTGGTGGGAGGTGGTGGGAGGAGGAGTAGGAGTGGGAGGAGGAGTGGGAGGTAGGAGTGGTAGGAGGAGGAGTAGGAGTAGGAGTAGTAGGAGTAGGAGTAGTAGAAGGAGGAGTAGGAGTAGGAGGAGGAGGAGTAGGAGTAGGAGTGGTAGGAGGAGGAATGTGATAGTTTCCCTCACATTACCTGTCAATGGAATGAACTGGTGACCCACACATATTCTTCAGCCGCGTCCCGGGACCTGAGCACCAATTAGAAGACTAATAGCTCCACCTCCTCTATTGTGATTGGTGTATTGGGACCACCGGAGAGAGAGAGAGAGAGAGAGAGAGAGAGAGAGAGTCGGGGTTAGCTAACTAGCATGTCATGGGAGGTGGTAGTGGTGGTAGTGGTGGTTTATGGTGATGGTAAGAGATGGTGGTGTGGTGACAATATGGTGAAAGGAAATAAGTTTTGTGTTGAAGTGCTTGTAGTGATATCCCCCCCCCCTCTCTCTCTCTCTCTCTCGTTAGTCATGTCATCTTCTCCAAGTGGGTTAAGTATTATGTTCAAGTTATACTCACCACAATACTCTTGAATACTAATGGACTTGTCGTGCTGAGAGTGACCCACCATCGAGACCCAGAATGAAAGAAAAAAAAACTAGAACCATATCTGTATATTTTTTAAGGCAGACGGAATTCTAACATGAATCGCTGGACCTTCTCTTCCCCTGTCTCCAATATATTTTATTTTAGTTCACATTTGTTTTATGGTTTTATTTATTATATTTTCTTCTGTGTCATTTATTTATCAGGTTATTTAGTTTATTATTATTTTATCTTCTTTTATTTGTTGTTGTTGTGTATTCGTAGTTGTATAGTTTAGTCGATTCTGTTTATTTTTTTTTTATCTGTCCTTTTTGGTAGTGAAGTTTGGCCTGACTGGGCAAGACTCGGCTCTCGCTAGTATTGGACGTGGTGTGTGGACCCAGTGGTGTGGGGGTGAGAGGTGGAGTAGGAGGTTGGTGGAGGTGGGGGTGGAGTAGAGGCTGGTGGAGGTGGGGTGGAGTAGGAGGGAGACGGGAAGAGGGGAGAGGAGAGAGGTGTGGTGGGCAAGGGGAGTGTGAAAGAAAAAGAAAAAAGGCAAACCCAAGTGGGGGGGTGGAGCAGGAGGGTGGAGGGGAGAGGGGAGGGTGAGCAGGAGGGGTGAGGGCAAGGAGGCGGGGGTGGGAGGAGGAGAGGCGGGGGGTGGGAGCAGGGAGGGAGGGGTGGGGTGGGGCAGGAGGGGTGAGGGGAGAGGCGGGGTGGGAGCAGGAGGGTGAGGGGAGGAGGGTGGGGGGTGGAGCAGGAGGGTGAGGGGAGGGGTGGAGCAGGAGGGTGAGGGAGAGGGAGGTGGAGCAGGAGGGGTGAGGGAGAGAGTGGGGGTGGAGCAGGAGGGTGGAGAGGCGGGGGGTGGAGGAGGAGGAGAGGTGGGGTGGAGCAGGAGGTGAGGGAGGCGGGGGGTGGAGCAGGAGGAGGGCGGGGGTGGGCGGGCAGGGTGGAGGGAGGGAGGTAGGAAAGTAAGAACTTGATCAGCTGTGACGTAAGTTTTGTGTCCGCAAGAGTCTTGAACATTCTGCTAGATGGATTATTTTTCACGTTTATTGTGTGTGTGTGTGTTTTTGTGTGTGTGTGTGTGTGTGTGTTTGGGTGTGTGTGTGTGTGTGTGTGTTTGTGTTTGGGTGTGTGTGTGTGTGTGTTTGTGTTTGGGTGTGGTTCTGTCTGCCTGTCATGGGTGTATGTGTGTACGTTAATGAGCTCTGTAGATAGTGTTTGTGATGTCCACGCACAACACACACACACACGCACACACACACACTACCACAATCTATTAACAGATACATTTCTGTTACTTCAATTAGTGACACGAAGCTGTGTTTCTGTTACTTAATTAGTGACAATGAAGCTGTGTCCTCCTGGCTGGACTCCAGACCTGACCTTGTGTATCTGGCAGCTGGACTAACCACCACTTTATGAATACTGAAGTTAGTAATGAATTATTATCACACACACACACACACACACACACACACACACACACACACACACACACACACACACACACACACACACACACACACACACACACACACACACACACACACACACACACACACACACACACACATGGCTGCATTAATCAAGTCTACATGTATTCACTTCATCTCCGCAGTATGTTACTGACGGATCATCTGAAGATTAGACAGCTTAGTTTATTTCACTTAATGATTATACACCTTAATGCTACCTGGTTAGGTATTAAAGTATCAGGCGAAATGAGCTGGGGTGTCTAATATTCAGGTGATCCTTCTGGGCCTACACTGCTTCACCTTCAACACACACTGGATACTTCGTCCCACCAGCCCATAACACCACCGATTTTCTCACAGTTAAAACTTCATCGATCCCTGCTACTGCCTCCGGCCAGTAAACTTGACTAACCCATTCCTCCAGCCGATATAGACGGTCTGCTTACCTTCACTACCTTCATCCTCTTATCTCTGAGCTGGTTGACTGGAAGCTGCTACAACTTGGGGCGCCTGCCAGCCAGCCAGCACTGTTGTAGAGGGAGAGTCTGCTGGGATTACTGGAACACAACGCTGTGACATTATTGTTGTGCTAGACTCTTGGCTGGAACACACAACCGTCACACAATTGCCTCTGTTAGTTACTGGGTTCTGTATTGGAACACTACTGTGATACTATTGCTGTGCTGGAGTCTGTGTTCGTGGCTGGCTGGAACACAGTACTGACGGTGCAGGAGGGTGTGGGTACTGTAGGCCAGGGGCAAAACTGTTCATCTGGTCGCTGTGTTGTGGTATCGTCTGTGGCGTTACTGTTCTTGTCTGTTCAATATATCGTTTAAGTACAGGTGTAGGATTGCATCTAACTGGCTCATGTGCATCTAACTGGCTCATGTAATCTTATCATGTTTACAGTCGATTACAGGACCGAATTACACTAAGACTGTGACTGTATGTATGAGTGTTCTCTCACCCTTGGCCTCGGAGGTAGAATTTGAGATCATATGAAGATGAGCACCCCAGCTTATTTGACCTGATGATTAAGAACTTTAACCTAACCCCTAGATAGCTTTAGGATGTTTTATCATCAGGTGAATTAAGCTGGGGAGGTTAATCTTCAGGTGATACGCTGTTAATGTGCGAAGTTATGAAATACTTAAAGACGTACGTGTGTGTGTGTGTGTGTGTAATCAGAGTGAAGTAGCGCAAAACTCACTGGTTCGCGACTCACTCTCGGAAACAACTTCATTCTCCGGCTACTCAGAAATTCCGGACACGGGGTCACAGCTTCGGGGGGCTAGGAAATATTAGTTGTAGGAATGGACTCATCTCAGGAAGTGCGTTAAAGCTGGACGCCACGGAATGGCAAGCAACCCGGGGATAATGCCTTGGAGGAACACCCCCACATTGATTTATTGGGCTGATGTTGCTTTATATCTGGCCCCCACCCCACCCTCTCCCACCCTACTTCCACCTCAATCTCTAATCCCCACCCCACCCTACTTCCCCACCCCAACTTACCCCCACCCCACCCTACTCCCCACCCCACCCCACCCCTGCCCTCTCTAGTCCCACCCCTATCCAACCTCCACCACCAGTCCAGCCCCTTTCCACCTCCACACCCCTTCCATTCCCTGCCCTGCTCAGCTCCCCGCCCCTGTTCAGTCCTGGGCCCTCCTCACTGCACCACCCACACACCCCTTCCAGCCCCGCCTCTTATCTAGCCTACTCTCTCAGCCTCCCCCTCACCCCCCCTTCCCTCCCCTTTCCCCTCCCCTGCCTCCTCCTCTGCCTCCCCCCTGCCTCTTGTCCACACAGCGGTAGAGACAATTTCCTGTCGTCTCGCCGCTGCCTAACAACTACCCCACCAGACATTTTCACCCGTGGGCCCTGGAGCACTGGACCCCTGAGTTACTGCACCGGGAATCAATTTCTCATTCTTGATTCACGTACATGTTATTTTGTCCTTTATTGTAGTATGCTGTGGGCGTTGTTTAGCTGTGTAAAACTATGAAATTGTGGGAAATTTCACGACACTTCTGGTGAAATTATGATAACGATATTAGTAATAAAAAATAGTGGTAATGATGTTAATAATACTAATAATAATACTATCTAGTAGTTGTTGTAATCTTAATAATTCATAAAAAAATTTCATTCTCTTAAGATAAAATATAGATCGAACCAAACGTGAATTAAACAAGGACTGGTGCAGTATGGACCGCCTCCACTCTGCCACCCAATGGGAAAAATATGAGGGAGTTAAAAAAAAATATATATCTTTCTTTTTTATTTTTTGCGAAAGCACTTGGTCACTATTGTCTCCAAATTTCAGTGTCCTAGCTCAAAAAAAGTGCCAGGATATATCGCCCGGACAAGCAAACAAAAACAACACTGTCCAGATATTCATATATAATGTTTTGAAATCTGTTTATTATTTTGCGATGTCTTTCTTGTATATGCTGTACTCTATACTGTAACTACAACAGTGAAGAACTTCCTGAAATGAAATACTTGAATGGTTTGAAATCTGTACCGGTACGTTTAAGATGGTAATAATCTGATCAAACCACTGAAGAAAAAACAGATTAAGATTGGATTTAAATAATTCTTTCCAGGTGTTGTATGATAGAAGGTATATATACTGTCACGGTGTGTTGGTGCAGCACTGCCATGAACATAAACAAGCGGGTGCAACACGAGCAACAAAAGACAATCGCATTTTACGCTTCTCCGAGTTGAGACAAAACTGTTTATTGACTGCGAGGTGAACGACAACACATACGAGTAGTGTTTGTGTTGCGTGTATTAATATACTGTTATTAACAACAGTGAGTGTTCGTGTGTTGACATACTATGCGCTAGTGTTACGTCATCTTTATTGTGTTAGTTTTATCTTGCCGTTAAAAAGCAGTTAAGCCGTTTTAGTGTTGAAGGTGTGAGATATCATCTTTAATAATGTTGGAGAAGGAAAGGTTTTGTGCCCCTGTTAAATCAACCTTACTCTACCTACAGTAAATATTGGAAGTTGTCACACTTTATGTTTGAAGGAGATACTATTCCTAATATTTACTGTAAGCAGAACAAGGTACACAACACTAAAGGTGTAACAAAACCACAACTATATTATCAATTGTTACAGGTACGCAGAGACTTCCACCACCCTTTATAGATTTCATTAAGTTTTACATATATATATTCATTTTTTTATAGTATTTTAAAATATTTCAGTGTTACAATTCATTAAATTACCAATACTAGTTTCTTCACAAAACCAGTGATGCTGAAGATATAAAAATGTTATCTTTAAGTAAATCAACATTGTGTTTGGTGGTTGTTAATTGTTATATTACTGTGTTAATGTGTAGTACAAGATGAGAAAGTCGGTCTCCTTGCTGCAGCTTAATGTTGCAGGGGAAGAATTTTATTGATCGTAAAATATAGCGAGTGTTTGAGGGCAGATATGTATATGTGTGTGTGTGTGTGTGTGTGTGTGTGTGTGTGTGTGTGTGTTGTGTGTGTGTGTGTGTGTGTGTGTGTGTGTGTGTGTGTGTGTGTGTGTGTGTGTGTGTGGTGTGTGTGTGTGTGTGTGTGTGTGTGTGTGTGTGTGTGTGTGTGTGTGTGTGTGTGTGTGTGTGTGTGTCATAAGTAGTTCTTAACACCCCATATATCAACACAATTGAGACATAAACTTTCTCTCTCTGACAATATAGTAACTGAGCTTCGCAAAAGATCAAGGTACGCTAATAAAGAACAACTCACAAGGTTTTATGTTCAAGTTCAATATGTTTTCTTCCATGTATTTTGAACGCCACACTGAACTTTTGAACTTCTTTAGGAGCCTCGTGTAATTATGCCTCCTTCATATTGTTTTAAATTTTGATGGAAGAAAAAGTTTATTTCTGACTTTAGCCCCAGAGGAAGAGGTCAAGGGGAAGAGTAGGGGTATTGGGTTTTCGTAATAAAGACAAAATCGGGGAATGCCAGCACAGTATAATCACCCAGTACAGTACAGTGTAATCACCCGGTACAGTACAGTATAATCACCCGGTACAGTATAATCACCCAGTACAGTACAGTGTAATCACCCGGTACAGTACAGTATAATCACCCGGTACAGTATAATCACCCAGTACAGTACAGTGTAATCACCCGGTACAGTATATTTTCGTTGTATTATGGTATATTTCAGTGTTGTTGTTGTTGATGTTATTAAGGATGACACAACTGCTGAATGATAACCTGGTACAAATTATAACCACAGCAGACTGGTAGCTTAAACAAAGAAGAGTTACGTGTGTTATGTTGGATAAATTTTGAGTGTTTACAAAAGCTTAGGGATTAAAAATACTGTGGCGCTGTCTACCTGTATAAAAATAATGATTATGTTTGTTGTGTTAAGTTTATGTGGTGTTGTGTTTTGTTTCGGTGTTCATTTTAACATTGCTGGGCCCCGGATGTTCCAAGAATTTTAACATAGTTGGGACCCGGATGTTCCAAGAATTTTAACATAGTTGGGTCTTGGATGTTCAAGAATTCTTAACATTGCTGGGCCCCGGATGTTCCAAGAATTTTAACATAGTTGGGACCCGGATGTTCCAAGAATTTTACTTTTATTTATTGATTTTAATTTAGCTTTAACTTAAGATTATTGAACATGTTGATATTAATTTTGAAACAGTTTATTTAATTGAACAGGAAAAATACAGATACAAAGTTAAAAATAAAAACAATATTGACATTGTTGAGCCTAGCGAGAAAAGAGGAAAAAATGGCGTCTTGTTTACACTGAGACTCACCAGATGTTATCTTTTAATCCTTTAGAACTGGGACACATTAGGAACGGCCCCCCATTAAAACTAGGTTCCTTTAGGACTAAGGGCCCAACAGGACAGGGCCTATTAAGCCAGTCACTTGAACCACGGGTACTTGGCGACCATCAGATCTCGTTTCGGGGCCATAACTTTTAAAACGTCTTTATAAAATCTTTTGAAATTTGATGTGTCGGCACCGGGCCAAACACACGTCAGCTGGTACATCCACCATCTGTTGACAGCTGGCTGGCGGTGGTCCTGCTGTTGTATTGGGTGTTTGTTTAGTGAATAAATGTCTGTCACACACACACACACTGTCCACCCCCTTGCCTGGCTCACGTCCATGTTAAGCTGTTTGTTGTGTAAGTTGTCACCGTGAAATGATTACTGTCTCCTCGCATACATACATACATACATACATACATACATACATACATACATACATACGTACATTAACACAATTTCAATTTCCATGTCGGCCATGTTGGAGGATGTAGCTAACGTTGATTAATGAAATGGGGTATTGGCAACAGTGTGTAGACCGAGTTATTGGCAACACTGAAGCAGTATACATCGTCCTCATGTATACTGTATACTTTTTGTCATTCATCTTCTTCACTAATGTTACTTTATTTACCTCATTCCTTCTGGGCGTCTCTTTTGTTTTTTCTTTTCTTTTTTATTCGTCTTCCGTTTAATAGGAAGCGCTGCGTCTCTCCTAAAACTCTAATATCCTTGACGGTTTCTCCTGGATCGACTGCCTCCTTCCCTCCTGCTTCTCCTTCTTCCTTCCCTCCCTTCTTCCCTCCCTTCCTTCCTCCTTTCTTTCTTCTTATCTTCACTGTAAACCCCAACGCTCCACCCTCTTCCTCAATCCTTCCTTCCCTCCTATACTTCACTTTCTTTCTTCCCTCCCTCTGTCTCTCCTCCATTCCCTCCTCTTCCTTTCTTCCTATCTTTCTATCTTTACTCTAAACCTTAACCCTCCACCCTCTTCCTCAATCCTTCCCTCAACCTTTCCTCTCATATTGTTTCTCTCGCCCTCCTTCCGTCCGTCTCCTTATCTTCTCCCCTTTCCTCTTTCCCTTTCCCTTCCACAATCTTACCTATTCCCTGATTATCTCTCTTTCTCCCCATGCCTCCCTTCGCTCTTCAATCTTTCCTCCCTGATTACCTCTTTAATTCTCTCTCCCTCCATATCTTCTTTTCCTTTCCAGTCTGCCGTCCTTTCCACCAGGCCATGGGAGGGTTGGCGGAGCGGGCCATCTCAGCAGCACAAATTGGTTGGTGACGAAGAGAAGTCGACAGGCCATTCCTCCCTCTTTTCCCTCTTTCTTCAGTGTCTTGCTACCCTCCTCCTCCTCCTCCTCCTCCTCCTCCTCCTCCTCCTCCTCCTCCTCCTCCTCCTGTGCCCAACCTAAGCCCTGGAGGGTTGGCGGCACAAACCAGTTTAGCGGCACAAATTGGATGGTGAAGAGGCAGGAGTCGACGACCGTCCTGGCTGGCGCCGCTACACTAACTCCTCTCTTGTTTGTCATAACTCAGTCACGGCTGTACGTCAGCAGCTCTTGTGACCAGTGTCAGGAGCTGACGATCTCGGTGTGACGCATTGTCAGATAACAGCTGACAATACAACTTTGGTAAATCAGTGTCAGACAACAGCTGACAACACACCCTTGGTATATCTGTGTCAGACAACAGCTGACAACACAACCTTGGTATATCGGTGTCAGACAACAGCTGACAACACAACCTTGGTATATCGGTGTCAGACAACAGCTGACAACACAACCTTGGTATATCGGTGTCAGACAACAGCTGACAACACACCATTAGTGTTGACAACATCGCTAAGTCTATTAGTGTGAGAGTGAGCGAGTGATGAACTAATTTTACAACTCATGTGAGGGACTTATCAGGTCTCTCTCTCTCTCTCTCTCTCTCTCTCTCTCTCTCTCTCTCTCTCTCGTTCTTTTCATCTCCTCTTCCTCCCCTTCCCACTTGCTTTCCCCTCTCCCCTCTCCCCTCTCCACCTCCTCCACTTGTAAACCACAATGACCCGAGGAACAGCAAACACCAATTATGGTAATCGTGACCAAGGACTTCTGGTGTCGTGGGTGTAGTGTGGCTGGTTGTGGTTGCCATGTGGTGGTTGTGGTTGTCATGTGGTGGTTGTGGTTGCCATGTGGTGGTTGTGGTTGCCATGTGGTGGTTGTGGTTGTCATGTGATGGTTGTGGTTGTCATATAGTGGTTGTGAGGTGTTGGTTGTGGTTGACATTTGGTGGTTGTGGTTGTCATGTAGTGGTTGTGGTCATGTGGTGGTTGTGGTTGTCATTTAGTGGTTGTGGTCGTCATGTATTGGTTGTGGTCGTTATGTGGTGGTTGTGGTTCTCATGTTGTGGTTGTCATGTGGTGGTTGTGGTTGTCATTTGGTGATTGTGGTTGTCATGAGGTTGTTGTTGTTGTGACAATACTATAGAATAATATTGTAGGTAGTAGGTAATAGGCAGCAATCAAACAGGGAGGTACTACTGCCTGGGAAGATATTGGAAGCATAATGTGTTGTCTAATGGTAGACCCTGCTGCCATATGTGACCAAGTCCCAGGTTGCTGATCTGACTTTCTGCCTCATTTACACACAATTGCAGGGTCTAAATTGTTTCTCTTACTATTGACAACACAACATACTGTACATAATGTATATCGTTTCTCACTCTTGATTTATTTTTTCGTTTTTGTATTTATTTATTATTATTATCATTATTATTGTTATTATTATTTTATTTCTATTTTTATTAATTATATTAATTGTTGTAATGATAATAATATTAATAATATATATTATTGCTATCATTATTATTATTATTATTATTATTATTATTATTATTATTTTTATTATTATTATTATTATTTTGTCCTCCCCCAATTCCCTCGACCCTGATGTGGGTCAGTGACCTGTGCCCGGGTGGGCTTATCCCCGTTAAAAAGATGAAATAAATAATAAATAAATAATTACAATATATATTTTTTTTTTCTGTTGCTGAATATATAAAAAATGGGTTATCCATTCTACTTTTTTAAAATTAATGTTATCTCAATCTGTTTTATGTCATTGTCCACCTGTATGTGTGTGTGTCTGTGTCTGTCTGTCATGTTATTCGTCTACTTACATTAATTTCCGAACTCTATTGGAAGGAATCAATTGAAACATGAGTTGTGTTTACGGTAGATTGAATTATTTTTATTTTAAAAGTTTGTTTTGTGTTTTATTGCCAGAAAAAAAAAATAACTTGACTTCTTTTCCATCAACTGAAAGCTTCTCAAAGACTCGGTGGTGAATGGACTTGTAACTTGGCTACAGTGCATCTTGGAGTGGTTTCAGTTTAGTGCTCAGTATTACAGGTAGGAGTCGTTGTAATGCGTGTGTGTGTGTGAAGGAAATACAGGTGTGTGTGTGTGTGTGTGAAGGAGAGGCAGGTGTGAGAGAGATGGAGGAGAGAGAAAGGAGAGAGGGGAGAGGAGAGGCAGGTGCGGAGAGAGAGAGAGAGAGAGAGAGAGAGAGAGAGAGAGAGAGAGAGAGAGAGAGGAGTAATTGCTTGGATGAGGCAGGTGCGAGAGAGGAGAGGAGAGGCAGGAGAGAGAGAGAGAGAGAGAGAGAGAGAGAGAGAGAGAGAGAGAGAGAGAGAGGAGGAGAGAGAGTAATTGCTTGGATGTGAGGCAGGTGCGAGAGGAGAGAGAGGAGAGGCAGGAGAGAGAGAGAGAGAGAGAGAGAGAGAGAGAGAGAGAGAGAGAGAGAGAGAGAGTAATTGCTTGGGTGTACCTCGCCATCAGCCTTTGTGGTAGTGTCGACTGGTGACTCCCCCAACAAAGGCTCGTTCAGTCCACCTGTAACTTCCTCCTGGTACTGAGACGCTTCCCACTGTCTTCACCTCAGTCTCCTCTCACTCATATTTTTATTTTTTGATTCATTATTATTTTTTTGGTGTTATTATTTTGGTTTGGTTGGGTTGGGTTGGGTTGGGTTTGGGTTGGGTTGGGTTGGGTTGGGTTGGGTTGGGTTAGATTAAATTTTCAATGTGTCTGCAGTTGTGAAGTTATTGAGAATATATTGATAAAAATAATCTTACCCAGTGTATTGAAAGTATAATAATTTAAAAAAGTAACAATTGTAGTAAAAGTTAGAAACTGTGGTGAAATGTAAACAAAAAAGTATTTGGTTCACTAAAAGTAATAAAGTGATACAGTAAAAAAAGTAACAATTGTAGTACAGTAAAAGTTTATAAAAAGTATATGTCATAAAAGTTGAGAAAAAGGTTATCTGGTTCACTAAACGAATATTTTTTCATACTCCCCAGAAACAATTTTTTTCTTCTCTTAATCTCGAAAAATAAAAAGTTCCAAATGTTGAAAATAAAAAAAAAATACAAATGTTGAAAATAAAAAAGTTCCAAATGTTGAAAAAAAAATCCAACACCATCACAGTACGAAAAGAAAAAAAAACTTGCTCATTACGTTTTTTTTTTCCCACTGTTCTTTTCCTGGCCTTTAAATAAACGCTTTGAGGATATTACGGCTTTTTCATGGTAAAATATATGTGCGGGAAAAAACATGAATGATATAGATTTGTTTTTTTTATGCGTTACAAAATTGAGTGGAAAACTAAAATATGTACGACTTTTTTTCCATGGTTAGATTTTTTTTTTTTACTCTGTGTATGTGTGATGGGGGGGGTGTTTTGGTGGGGGGTTGTGTTTGGGGGTGTTGTGTGTGTGTGTGTGTGTGTAAGTGTGTAAGTAAGGGAATATTAATAGCCTAGAGAGAACTGTCCGCTGTTATTGAGGTGACAGTCTGGGAGAAGGAAGAGGAAGAGAAAGTGAAAATGGTGTAGGAGGAAGGGAAAGGAGAAGAGGAAGAGGAGGATGAGGAAGAAGCGGTAGAAATGGTAAGAGGAGAGGAATATAGAAACGCTGGAGATATAGAACAGGGTAAGAGAAAGAGATGAAGATTAGAAAAGGAAAAGAAACTTGTATGGGAGAGGAGTGGAGAGCAGAAAGAGAAGGCATAAGAGAGGGACAAGAAGGAGAGGAGAGGAGACCAGACCTAACACAGGACATGAAAAAAATTAAAATATATATGATGACACGCTACAACATACATACATACATACATACATACATACATACATACACACATACATACATACATCTAAGTGAGAGTAAAGTGAGAGATAGGGAGTGAGGGGTCGCATCTCTTGACCAATGATCCAGTTTACCAACAGTAAATAGGTTGTCCTCGTGCCTGTGAGTGCCATTACCTGGAGGCTGGCACTCTTGTTCTCTCCCTCAGTGTAGGCTGTTGTTGACCTGTCTGTCCTACCCCCCCCCTCCCCCACCCCTGTACACACCATGGACTCGCCTTCCCCACCCCCCATCCCCCCCTCCAGTACAACACACCATGGGGGGGGAGTTTTATCACCCCGGGGAGAGCAACAATAAGTGGGGTGAGAAACCTATACTTCCCCTCGTGACTGACACCATTCTCCCCTGTCAGTAATAACCACCAGGTGATGTATCGACCTGGTGTCTCGATAACCCGGTACTGATCACGAGATATGGAGATAAAGGAGATATGACAGAGAGAGAGAGAAAAGATATATCCAGTTGAGAGAAAGATATCACAGGTAAATGAGATAATTAATGGTATCCAGGTGATGAAAATATATATATACAGGTTAATGATGACACACACACACACACACACACACACTGAACGTCTCCTACTTAACACTCACTCAACACACACACACACATCAAACAAGGCCTCCTCTGTGTGGTAGCCAATAAGACATGGTGATTAGAGTCGTGATGATGTACGAACTACGAGTGAAGAATAATTGTTCGTTAGAAGAAAAAATTTACCTACGAACAAGATAATTAGGGAAGTGATTTTAGACGCGAATCTGTCAGTCATTAAGGTGTATAATGGCCGCTTGTTAGAAAGAATTACTCGGCAGGGGAGATATCTCACACCTTCCTCGGGTGAATAGCGACCCCCAGGTGACAGAAATAAGAGACAAGGCCAAACAGACGAGCAGTCAGATACGGGAGGTAGCTCTGTCTGACACAATACTGGCAGGGAGGCGCCCGCTTACACACCAACCACACAACAGGGGGAAAAATAAACATACAGACAATACACACACACACACACACACTACACACACACACACACACACTACACACACACGCGCTACACACACATGCGTACACACACAGACACACATGCGTACACACACACACACACATGCGTACACACACACACACACACACACACACACACACACTGAATAAAGACCAACCACAACAGGTTTAGTTATATATGTAGGTAAAATAATTAGTCCCTGTTGAACGTCTCATAAAGTTAATGTGTTAAATTAATTGTTAATAAAAGACGTATTTTAAACGCGTTCATCTTGTCGTACTCGTCAAGAACAAGAAATATACAGAGTGTTGCGAGTGAGTCAGTTCTTGGCATTGGTGTACAAATGTCTTTATTCGTCTCTAAGGATCAGCTGAACTTTAGGTACCCTAGCTTATTGTAATTATTAACCACGCCACATGTTGGGTTAGGTTAGGTTAGGTTAATCTCTAAGTGATCCACCTCCGTATAGGATAGGAGTCGAGCATTGTATTCACTCGACCACCGCACTCTTACTGTATCCACTCGACCACCGCACTCCACTCGTTATAAGTGACACTCAGTAGAGATAGAGTGTGTATGTGTGTGGTGGATATAAGGTCGGATAAAGCCACTTCATTATATCATCATCATCATCATCATCATCATCATCATCTTTCGCGTCTTTTTTATTTCCTCATCCTCTTATCTTCTTCCTTTTCTCCTCTCCATTTTCCTTCTTTCCTCTTCCTTCCCTCTTTCCATCTTGCACTCTTCTCCTTCCACCCCCTTCTCTTCCTATATCCTTTCTCTTATTCCATTTCCTCCTCTACTTTCTATTCTCCTCCTGCTCTTCCCTTTCTTCCTCCTCCTCCTCCTCCCTTCCTCCCTCCTGTGTCCCTTCCTCCTTCCTGTGTCCCTTCTCCCTCTCCCTTTCCTCCTTTTCCTCCTCCTCCTCTTCCTTCTCTTTCTCTCTCTCCTCCCTCTCACACTCCCTTGGCCCAAGTCGCCCATAACAGTTTCAAAAGTTTTTCTGAAGATATTATGAGTGTGATTTTATTATTGGTGTGTGTGTGTGTGTGTGTGTGTGTGTGTGTGTGTGTGTGTGTGTGTGTGTGTGTATGTGTGTTAGTCTATGTTTATGTTTTGTGTATGGATTGTTTTAATGTTTTTATATGTTATCAGTCACACATAATACATACAATAAAAGAACACACACACACACACACACACACACACACACACACACACACACCATCAAAAGTAAAAAATTATTCAAACAAATGTGAAAAATTCCTGTGTGTATGTGTGTGCACGTGATCAGAAGCGGTTAGTGGTACACACACGCACACACATAAACCCGTACACATGACGGCACATACACAGTTATGGCCCCCACAACGCGCACACAAATTTCCAAGCCATCTCATGGCCGCCAGTGTTCAGCAGCGAGGAAAAAGGAATTCAGTCGCCGACACACAGAGATCCTGTAGCGTATATCCTTCAGTATCCTTCGTGTGTCTTGAGGATGAGGTTGGCCAGTGAAGGAAGTCAGTTGCTTCGGGTTTATGAAGTGCGTATCCTTCCTGTGAGATTTAGTGAAGGATTCGGGCCTTGACACATCTGATCCTCTACAAAATATCCTTCGGTATCCTTCGTATTTCTGAGGATGAAGGACTCGTGACCTAATAATAAAATAGACATTAGGAGTTTATTCTCTCATAAACCAACTGCGGTTTATATCCTTCATTATCCTACGTTGTTCTGAAAATAAAATAAATCAGCAAAGGACTTCAATCCTACTGTGTTCCTGTAGTGTACTGTATCCTTCGGGTTCTTGGATCATGTGTCCTTCAATGTCCTTTTGATATTTAAAGATTAACTTAAGAAGGACTTCAATCCTACGGGGATCCTACACTCTACATCCTGCAGTGGTCATCCTATAACTGAAGATAAGAGTAATTAATTGGTTTTAGCGAAGGATATGTCAGGATACACGTGGGTTCCTGCATCATATCCTTCAGTGTCCTGGTGTTTATTGAATGGCCTTAAAAGGACCTCAGTTACACGGGAGATCCTAAATCATATATCCTGCTGTTGTATCCTTTGAGTGTGTAAAGGAGAGATAAATCAGGGTGTTGAGGTGTGAGAGACGGTGTTGAGGTGTTGTGAGAGACGGTGTTGAGGTGTTGTGAGAGACGGTGTTGAGGTGTTGTGAGAGATGATGTTGGGAGAGACGGTGTTGAGGTGTTGTGAGAGACTTGTGTTGTGGAGAGACGGTGTTGAGGTGTTGTGAGAGATTTGCAAGTTGGAGAGACGGTCTTGTGGAGAGACGGTAAGCCAGGAGAGACGGTAAGGAGGTGTTGTGGGAGACGGTGTTGAGGTGTTGTGAGAGACGGTAAGGAGGTGTTGGGGAGAGACGTAAAGTGAGGTGTTGTGAGAGACGGTGTTAGAGAGACGGTGTTGAGGTGTTGTGGGAGAGACGGTGTTGGGGAGAGACGGTGTTGAGGTGTTGTGAGAGATTTGTGCTAGGAGAGACGGTGTTGAGGTGTTGTGAGAGACGGTGCTAGAGATGTGTTGAGGTGTTGGGGAGAGACGGTGTTGTGGAGAGACGGTGTTGAGGTGTTGTGGGAGAGACGGTGTTATGAAGGTAAAACAATATTTCTGGTTAAATCGCGTGGTTGTAAAGGTTGTTGGCTCGAGGCCGAACCGCCATTATGTGTTGTTTATTATCTTTTAGCCCTGGCATACTCTCTCTCTCATCTTAGGGATTAATATCACACCTGTACCTCAACCACTTACCTGGATTTTACGTTCGGGTTTTCGCGGAGGGATTTACCTTTCCTTCCCTTTTACCTGTTAATCTCACCTTGTGTTTATGTTTAGATGAAATAAAATCCGGTTCGTTTGTGTGGATTTATTGTAAGATTTTATTTTATTTTTGTAGGTCGGGTAATTTTTTTTTTTAGGTAATTTATTGCGTATGTATGTATGTATGTATGTATGTATGTATGTATGTATGTATGTATGTATGTTTTCTGTAATATTTTTTTTATTTTGCTTATGGATGAATATGTTTTACTGGGTTAATATCAGTGTTGTTCTGTGTCTGTCTGTCTGTCTGTCTGTCTGTCTGTCTGTCTGTCTGTCTTCTGTCTCTTTACCCATTCAACCTTCCTGTCCTCTCTCCTCGCCTCCCTCTCTCCTTCTCTCCATCCTTCTCCCCTTCTCTCTGTTTCCACCCTTCCCTCTCTCTCTGCCTTCATCCTTCTCTCTTCCTCCCTCTCTCCCTTCCTTCCTCTCTCCCCTTCTCTCTCTCACCATCAGTGGCAGCAAGCAAATGGGTCAGTGCAATACACAAGTGGTTGTTGTAGGCAGATATAGGAGAGAAATGAAAGGAAAGAAAGGAAGATAGAATATATTAGAGAGAGAGAGAGAGAGAGAGAAAGAGAGAGAGAGAGAGAGAGAGAGAGAGAGACGGGGGGGGTAGACACACTGGAAATAAAGACAAAAGCGAGAGAATAATAAAAATAAATAAAGATGCGTAAAGACACATTGAAAGAAAAAAAGAGAGAAACTGTCAAAAAAAAACACTGGAAAAAAAATAAATCGAAAGAAAAAAAATCCCTCAGAGAATTTTCCCCCCACAGTAATATGTTGTTATCCCATCCTCCCCTCCCCCCCACGTCATAGCTACCACGAGCCGACGAATATCTTTTCATACGAGGGAGAATTTTGAGATGGAATCAAATCCCTTTTCAAGAAGCCTTTTCCCCCGTGAGGATATATAAGGGAATCTGTCCACAGTCCCGTATCACGCCGGAGTTTGTTCCTGTATATCCGTGTATCTTTGATGTATCTTGTATCTTTGTTGTATGTTCACGTATCTTGTTGTATCTTGCTGTATCTTCATGTATCTTGCTGTATCTTGCTGTATCTTCATGTATTTTGTTGTAACTTTGTTGTTTATTTGTTGTATCTTGATGTATCTTGTATCTTTGTTTATGTTCACGTATCTTGTTGTATCTTTCTGTATCTTCATGTATCCTTATATGTGATAAGGGTGTGTGTATGTTTTGTGCCCTGTATTATTATTATTATTATTATTATTATTATTATTATTATTTGTTTTTTTAATGTTTTATTTGTAATTTTTAGTGATATTATTATTAATTATTATTATTATTTTTTTATTATCATCATCATTGTTATTTTTATTTATTTGTTCCTATTGTTGTTGACCTAAGGCTCGGTCCCTAACGAGTCGTGACGCCAGTGAGACTCATTATTCTTCACCTTTGAAATATTTCATATATCTTCACTTGTAAAATGGTGTGGTCGTACTCTTAGTGTAGGTATGGTTAAAGGAACATGGTGTGGTCGTATTCCTAGTGTAGAGTTAAAGGAACATGGTGTGGTTATGAACATGGTGTAGGTAGATTAAAGGAACATGGTGTGGTTATACTCCTGGTGCAGGTAGATTAAAGGAACATGGTGTGGTTATCCAGTCGTAGCCCCGTCGGGAGGGAGAGAGGTGAGGTGAGGTGGTTCTCCTGCAGGCCTCAGCTGGTGTCCTTCTCCACATGGGGCCAGCACCACGCCCCAGGTATTGACTCTTCCTGAAGACATTGGCGGCGTCCTCCTGGTGTGAGAATCTTCGTCAGTATCCTGTGTGTGAGGCAGAAGGTGTAGGAGGTATTATTAAAGTCTCTCTCTCTCTCTCTGAATCTATGAATATATTCAATCGTCTTAAACTCCTCTATGTATATCAATGTGAGTGTGTTTGTTTTTATTTGTTTGCGTATGTTTGTATGCCTGTGTGTCTGTATAAATGTGTTGTGTATATACTGTATTTGTGTGTGTGTATGTGTGTGTGTGTATGTTTGTGTGTTGTTTGTATGTTTGTCTTAGGTGGGATTCCTCCCTCTCCACTACCCCAACACAACACTTGAAAGTTTCCCCGTGAATATATTTCTTCCATCACTCCTAAAGTCTCAGTCACAAACTCCGGTAAACGTGTCGATTTATATTTCCTGTGTGTGTGTGTGTGTGTGTGTGTGTGTGTGTGTGTGTGTGTGTGTAAAAACAATCAGCTGACTTGAGATATACCAGTAACCTATATTATTAAAAGTGTTTGTTAAAGGTTATGTTAAAATTTATATAAAACCTCTGATAAATGCTATACTGGACTCAACCTAACCTAACCTAACCTAACCTAACCTAACCTAACCTAACCTAACATATCTAAAGTTTCATAAGGCTAGATTATTATTAATATAGTCATACTGATATATAAGAGTTTGGGGAAAAAAAGGAAATTTACATCTTGGAAGGAAAAAACGTGGAGGTAAAAATTCTCTCCATCTGGCAGGTAGGAAAAAAAGGGTTAATCTCCAGACTTAGGTAAATCGTCCATTAATTAACTCGGTTAGTACCTGGTTCAAGTCTTAAGCCCCCGTAATAGTGAACCTTTTTAAAACCTGTGCTATATATTTCAACCTCGTTAGTAGTGTTATAGAAAAAGTCACAATATATATAAATTATCCATGTAATTACTATAACAGAATCCACTATATTATAAGATGTTTTTGTTGTTGTTATAGCCGTACTTCTATAATTTAAAACCGCCATATTGTAATTATAACGTCATAATATTCTAAAATGCAAACAATACGCTATCACCAGTAGTCCATGTACACACTATCACCAGTATCCCATGTACACACTATCACCAGTATTCCATGTACACACTATCACCAGTATTCCATGTACACACTATCACCAGTATTCCATGTACACACTATCACCAGTATTCCATGTACACACTATCACCAGTATTCCATGTACACACTATCACCAGTATTCCATGTACACACTATCACCAGTATCCCATGTACACACTATCACCAATATATTACCAATCGTCACCAATACACTTCCTACCACCAGCTGGCTTGGGGGGTCAGTAGTTGTCATTAGTAGGTTAGGTTAGGTTAGGTTAGGTTAGGTTAGGTAATATTACGTTATGTTGGATTATGTTAGGTTTGGTTTGGTTAGGTTAGGTTAGGTTAGGTTAGGTTAGGTTAGGTTAGGTTAGGATAAGTAAGCATTAAGGTATTAAATCATCTGGTAAAATAGGGGTCCTAATCTTCATATGGTACAAAATATCTTCCAGAATCTAAATAAAATATCAAGTAAAAAAAAAAGTTTCCAGAATCAGCTTGGTGGATAATAACGAACAATCTCAAACTCATAAGAATATATTTACAGTGTGGCGGAGTCGTGTTTGCACTCTCTTGCCCACAACCAAAGTTTTCCAGCTTGATCCTACGACTTAACCTTGGCGTAAACCCCCTGTAATCCTCAGCTTACTCTTGTGATGGATGTGCAGCGGTGAGGTGGTCGTAGAAGAGGTGTAGGGGCGATGGTAGGGGGTAGGTGAGGGGTGAAGGTAGTGGGGGTTTAGGGGTGAGGGAGATGCAGGGTGAGGAACGTGAGGGGTGATGGCAATAAGGGAGATAGAAGAAGTGTAGGGTGAGGGGGGTTAAGGGGAGTGGTTACGGGGAGGAGGGGGGGAGGGGAAATGGCAGGGAGGAAAGTTAGGGAGTTTCAAGGTGTGCTGTGGTGGAGGGGAGGAGGAAGGGAAAAGGGAAGACTCAAGTGGTTGGAAATGGGGAAGAGGAGAAGAGGTATTTGAACATAAGGAGAGAGAGGGAAAAGATGGGGAGGAGGAAGAGGGAGGGAGAGAATGATGGGAGGGTAGAGAAGGCATTGGATTGAGAGGGAGGGAGGGAGGGAGGGAGGGAGATAAAGGGGGGTGGAGAGAAGGTGAGGGAAGGAAGGAGGGTAGTTGGAGGAGAGATTGAGTGGTGTGAAGTTTAAGATCGGACACACACACACACACACACACACACACAGCTCTCTTAGTCATCCTTGTTTTGTTTCTTGTGCTTTTAAGACATAATTGTGTGTGTGTGTGTAAATTGTATGTTTATGTGTGTTTTAGTCTGTTTTTGTGTGTATTTGTGTTTTCTGCTTGTGTTTATCGTGTATTTATGTTTTAAGTTTATGTTTTAAGTGTTTTCTGTGATGTTTATATGTTCTTTCACGTAAATTCATTATATTCTCCTGATCACTGTGGCAGACGTGTAATGGCGACCCAAAACTAAAAGTTCAAGATAAACACAACAAATTACTGTCGTAAATTTGGGGGTGTTGGCGTGGCCCTCCCTCCCTCCCTCCCAGCTTCCTCTTGACACTAGTTGGTCTCTCCCCTCCCTCTCTCTCTCTCTCTCCTCTCTCTCTCTCTCTCTCTCTCTCTCTCTCTCTCCTCGTGCTGCTCTGAGGAAATATTGGATAATCCTAACCTAACCTAACCTAGCAGGATACTAAAATCATAAAAATTCTACATGTGACGAGGTTTGGTTAGGTTAGGTTAGGTTAGGTTAGGTTAGGTTAAGAGTACAATAAAGTGGGGGCTAATCTTCATGTGAGCTTAAATTAGCTTTATAGCCACGACTCCTAACATCACCAGGTAGTTCATTATGTAGCACCTGAAGCACTAACACCTGTGCCTCACCAGGTAGTCTCGTGCTTCATGACAGACAGAAGCACTCGTGTATTTTATCGTGACAGGTGACAAGAAAATCAGCGGTACAGTAATTAGTGGCGTGACAACAGGTGGGTGACTGAAGGATCTCTCTGGAGGATTGTAAAGCTGTCCTTTCCTGCAGGCGACCACCATGTGTGCTGAGGTAGTCCTTCAGTTCTTCATGACCCCATCACCCTTCATGGCCCCATCATCCTACACCCATCATTGCCCCGTCATCCTACACCCTTCATGGCCCCCTACACCCATCATGGCCCCTTCATCCTACACCCTTCATGGCCCCTTTCTCCTACACCCATCATGGCACCATCATCCTACACCCATCATGGCCCCATCATCCTACACCCATCTTGGCCCCATCATCCTACACCATTCATGACCCCCTACACCCATCATGACCCCCATCATCCTACACCCATCATGGCCCCATCATCCTACACCCATCATTGGCCCCATCATCCTGGACCTACGCTACATACTGGAAGGTGGAAAATATTAGGTTCACTCAAAAAGATCGTACTGGTATTGTTGATGCCTTGATGGTGGGTCATTTGGCTATCGTTTTGGAGGTGGTGGTCGATGAGTGTCAGGTGTGTGGTGTACAGATGTGATGGTGGTGATGGGTGAGTGTCAGGTGTGTGGTGTACAGGTGTGTGGTGTACAGGTGTGATGGTGGTGATGGGTGAGGCCAGGTGTGTGGTGTGTACAGGTGTGATGGTGGCGGTGATGGGTGAGTGTCAGGTGTGTGGTGTACAGGTGTAATGGTGGCGGTGATGGGTGAGTGTCAGGGTGTGTGTGTATAGGTGCAGATGGTGGTGATGACGTGTGTGTCAGGGTGTGTGTGTGAAGGTGCAGATAGTGGCGGTGATGGGTGAGGCGTCAGGTATGATGGTGGTGATGACGTGAGTGTCAGGTGTGTGGTGTATTTGTGTGATGAACTGGATGTGTATGGACTGGGTCTTTAGTGTATGAACTAGTTCTTGAGTGTATGTATCTGTCTCTTGAGTGTATGTATCTGTCTCTTGGAGTGTATGTATCCGTCTCTTGAGTGTATGTATCTGTCTCTCTTGAGTATGTATCGTCTCTTTGAGTGTATAGACATCTGTCTTGAGTGTGTATGTATCTGTCTCTTGAGTGTATATATCTGTCTCTTGAGTGTATGTATCTGTCTCTTGAGTGTATGTATCTGTCTCTTGAGTGTATGTATCTGTCTCTTGAGTGTATGTATCTGTCTCTTGAGTGTATGTGTCTGTCTCTTGAGTGTATGTGTCTGTCTCTTGAGTGTATGTATCTGTCTCTTGAGTGTATGTATCTGTCTCTTGAGTGTATGTATCTGTCTCTTGAGTGTATGTATCTGTCTCTTGAGTGTATGTATCTGTCTCTTGAGTGTATATATCTGTCTCTTGAGTGTATGTATCTGTCTCTTGAGTGTATGTATCTGTCTCTTGAGTGTATGTATCCGTCTCTTGAGTGCTTAAACCATTTTATAGTGCGCGATCCTCTGTGAGCCAGCTAGCCTTTTGAGTATTCGACTGTGTGATGGTCCAGGCACGAGTGAACACGGTGCCTCCCGGCGTGTGTTTCTCAGCATGAAAACAAGTCCATTCTATCCCCTCCTCCCCAAACCGCACCCCCTCACCTCCACCCCACCTCCACCCCACCTCCACCCCACCTAAGCCCCACCTCCACCCCACCTACGCCCCTACACACCACCTACGCCCACACACCCCCACCCCTACCCCTCACAACCCATATCCAACTCAAAAATATCAGTCATGTCGTATCCGGCGGCTTCGAGCGTGTCCTGGAAACGGTAGTCAGGGTGGGAAATGGGCCTTTCATCCCGGGCACAAGTCGGCCACCTGCACGCGGGTCAACAGTCTCTGGGATGTCTTAGAAGCAAAACATTTCAACGATTTGGCAATGATTGTGTTTTCATGTGGTCTGGTGTGTGTGTGTGTGTGTGTGTGTGTAGAGGCTGGAGGTGGGGGGTGGAGGTGTGTGGTAGGCTGGAGGTGTGGGGGGTGGAGGTGTGTGGGGGGGTGGTGTGTGTGTGGGGGTGGAGGTGTGTGTGGGGGGGATTGGGACACTTCAATATTGTTATGTTTTTTCGCGCCTCTTGTGTTTTCGTTTTTTAAATTGTTTTTTCTTGTCTTTCTTTTCTCATTATTCTCCTTTACGTTTGCATTCTTTCCATTTTCCTCGTTTATTTCTTTGTCCTCTCTTATGTCGTCTGCTTCTTTCATCATATATTTCTCTCCTTAGTTTCTTCCACCTCACTTCCTCCTCATTCTTCCACCTCTTCACACCATATTTCTCCTCCAATCTCTTCCTCCAACCTGTTCCAAACACGGGGGATAATTTCCGGCCGTCCCACCTGCTGATTAACACCTGCCTTACAAAACACAATTACATCCCAAGTTTTTTCTCTTTCCTTGTTTACTTTCTCTCGTTTATTCTATTTTTTTTTTATGTTTTATTTTGATCTGTTCATTATCATACGTTTCTAGTGACGTTTTTAAATCAATGGGGAAGGAAGAAAAAATAGGGTTGTGTATAGTGGAAAAATAGGGGGGGGGGAGGGTTGGGTTTGGAAATAGTGGAGGAATAACATCTTTAAGTAATTAGTAATAACAAGAACAATTTAAACAGGGAACGTAAATTTAGACGAAGATTGTGACGTCATATTGATACTACGAGCCTAGCATGAACGGCATTTAAGGAACGTCTTCTATATAGACTCGCGTTCCAACAATATTGGAAACCTTAAAGAAAAGAGATAAAGATATAAAAAAGAAATAAACAATAAATAGAAACGATGAATAAAGTGAAGGAGGTAGCAGTAAAAAGTGTCCTGTGGCATTCTCTCTGAACGGCTCTAAAAATATTTATTTTATTTTTTACAAACTTTTTTTATTTTATTTTTTTTTAATATCTGGTTTGATCAGTTGACGAATTCCCACGAGTCTTTTTGATGATAGTAACCTCCTCCCCCCCTGCACTCTCCTCCCCCTCCCCTCCTTTCCCCACGGCTGGCTGAAATTATGCCATTGAAATATAAAAAGGAAAATTGAATTGGTATTGCGGTCGTGATAAAAGTCTAAAGGCAGTGTTGGGGGTTAGTACATATTAGGACGGAGGTGGTTTGAAATAGATTAGTGGATGAGTGGAGCGAGTAGTGGATGAGTGGAGCGAGTAGTGGATGAGTGGAGCGAGTAGTGGATGAGCGGAGCGAGTAGTGGATGAGCGGAGCGAGTAGTGGATGAGTGGAGCGAGTAGTGGATGAGCGGAGCGAGTAGTGGATGAGGAGCGAGTAGTGGATGAGCGGAGCGAGTAGTGGATGAGTGGAGCGAGTAGTGGATGAGTGGAGCGAGTAGTGGATGAGTGGAGCGAGTAGTGGATGAGTGGAATGAACGTAGTGGATGAGTGGAATAAGTTACCAAACACCACCATTAAACTCAACAGTGGGAAGTTTCAAACATAGTCTTTGATATATGAGCTGATAGGGGTTGGGTGTAAACGGCGCCTTAGTATGAGCCAATAATCCTGCTGCAGTTTCTCCATTCTTATGTTCTGGTGTTCTAAAGTCCTGTCACTAAAAAACCTCAAACCAAATATAGCTTCTTTGTTCCTTCTCTCTTCTAAATCCATTTGATCTGAGGTAACTCGCTGCCTATTTTAAAATTGTATTCTACTTAAAATTATGTTCAATAAAACTTTGCTGACATGAGTTGTAAAGCTAATTGTTCCAGCAGGTGTTGTTGACCATAATCATCCTGTAGTTCTATCTTCCTCCTCCTCCTCCTCCTCCTCCTCTTCCTCTTCCTCCTCTTCCCAGGTCCAACAGTGTAGTTGTGAGGTCCTACACAGCCCTCACCCTCACCTCCAGTCCTCAAACTCAAAGAGAAACTGTTGTCGTCCATTCCAGAGCTGACACAACACTGGCAGTCTCATCCTCGACTGTCTGTCCTGCCCCGGCCCGGCCCTCACTCCATCCCTCCCCGGCCCTCACCCATCCCTCCCCGGCCCCTCACTCCATCCCTCCCCGGTCCTCAACCATCCCTCCCCGGTCCCCTCAATCCATCCCTCCCGGCCCTCACTCCATCCTCCTCCCGGTCCTCACCCATCTCTCCCGGCCCCCACCCATCTCCCCGGCCCCTCACCCATCTCTCCCCGGCCCTCACCCATCTTCCCGGCCTCACTCCATCCCTCCCCGGTCCTCAATCCATCCTCCCGGCCCCTCACTCCATCCCTCCCGGTCCTCACTCCATCTCTCTCCCCGGCCCTCACCCATCTCCCGGCCCTCACTCCATCTCTCCCCGGCCCTCACCTATCGCTCCCGGCCTCACCCATCACAGCATTTTTAACCCACCTCTACCTGGACGTCAGGATCACTCGTGGCATGTGTCAACCTCAGGAACGTCAGCACCTTGTACCAAGAGCTGACATCGAGGATATCCCGGAGCGTCAGCCCTGAACCAGTGACACCTTACGAGTGATTGTACAGGGTGATCAAAAAGTCCCTGTGCACCTGTAATACTTATATAATTGTTCCTCGTTATACTCACTTTGTTATATATCTTGTTCTACTTGTTATACCTACTTACGGTATAAGTAATGGCGTCACTGTATATATTTGGAAGTATACCATTCCCAATGTTCACTGTAAGTAGAACAAGGTATATACATTATAACAAGGAACAATTGGTAAAGTTATTGTAGGTGCACAGAAACTTTTCGATCACTGTGGCCATTTCTGTGCTTCGACGAACAAGATCTTTGAACACGTTAATCAAGTTGTATCACCTGAAGATTAGACACCCTAGCTTATGTCACCTGAAGATAAACCACCCTATTGCTAATTGGGATGGTTAGGTTAGGCTAGCGTTAGTTTAGCAGGGTGTCTAATCTTCAGGTGAAATAAGATTGTCAGTGGCAACTCAAGAATACTTCCATTCACTTTTATTACAGGTGTGAGTGTTAACGGTTTGATCTTCACTGACTGATTGAGAGAGTATTATTTTTATTACTCTGTGTGTGTGTGTGTGTGTGTGTGTGTGTGTGTGTGTGTGTGTGTGTGTGTGTGTGTGTGTGTGTGTGTGTGTGTGTGTGTGTGTGTGTGTGTGTGTGTGTGTGTGTGTGTGTGTGTGTGTGTGTGTGTGTGTGTGTGTGTGTGTGTGTGTGTGTGTGTGTGTGTGTGTGTGTGTGTGTGTGTGTGTGTGTGTGTGTGTGTGTGTGTGTGTGTGTGTGTGTGTGTGTGTGTGTGTGTGTGTGTGTGTGTGTGTGTGTGTGTGTGTGTGTGTGTGTGTGTGTGTGTGTGTGTGTGTGTGTGTGTGTGTGTGTGTGTGTGTGTGTGTGTGTGTGTGTGTGTGTGTGTGTGTGTGTGTGTGTGTGTGTGTGTGTGTGTGTGTGTGTGTGTGTGTGTGTGTGTGTGTGTGTGTGTGTGTGTGTGTGTGTGTGTGTGTGTGTGTGTGTGTGTGTGTGTGTGTGTGTGTGTGTGTGTGTGTGTGTGTGTGTGTGTGTGTGTGTGTGTGTGTGTGTGTGTGTGTGTGTGTGTGTGTGTGTGTGTGTGTGTGTGTGTGTGTGTGTGTGTGTGTGTGTGTGTGTGTGTGTGTGTGTGTGTGTGTGTGTGTGTGTGTGTGTGTGTGTGTGTGTGTGTGTGTGTGTGTGTGTGTGTGTGTGTGTGTGTGTGTGTGTGTGTGTGTGGAATCACAAAAATAAAGAAGAAAGAGGAGATAAAGTAATAAAAGTGTGGGAGGTGAACATGGGAGAGAAAATGAACGGCGTCGACCTGAAAATGAGGTTAAAATATTTCTGGAGGCGCTTGAAGAATGCATTAGTAAAGTCGGTTGCATACTGACGTGAAGTGTAAGGTCAGGTCAGGTCATGAACACCACAGCTAGATTATAGTGTAAGGTCAGGTCGGGTCAGGACGGGAACACCACAGTCAAAGTGTCAGGTCAAAACGGGAGCACCTCGGCCAGAGTAGAGTATAAGGTCAGGTTAGGTCAGGTCGGCAACACCACAGCCAGAGTTTAGTATAAGGTCAGGTCAGATCAGGACGGGACGGGAACACCACAGCTAGAGTATAGTGTAAGGTCAAGTCAGGTTAGGAACACAGCATCCAGAGTTAAGTGTAAGGTCAAGTCAGGTCAGGAACACAGCATCCAGAGTTAAGTGTAAGGTCAAGTCAGGTCAGGAACACAGCATCCAGAGTTAAGTGTAAGGTCAAGTCAGGTCAGGAACACAGCATCCAGAGTTTAGTGCTGGTTAGGTTAGGGAATATTTAATAAATTGAGAACAGAAGTGAAATAAAAGAAGAAAGATGACTAGAGAGAATATATGATGATTTTTAGAATAAGAATGTAGGAGATTTTCCGGGTAGTTGAGTCTTTTGTGAGAATGTAAATAAGGTCAGTTGAGACGTGTGTAGGGGTGGTGGCGGTGGTGGTTGTTGTTGTTGTTGTGGTGGTGGTGGTGGTGGTGGTGGTTGTTGTTGTTGTTGTTGTTGTTGTTGTCGTGGTGGTGGTACTTTTGGTTGGGGAGGTGCTTGTTGTTGTGGTGGTGGCTGGTGTTTGTGGTTGTGGAGATATTTTTTGTGGTTCTTGTGGTCATATTAACATTCTTCTATAATTATAATATAACCCGTATGTATTTCCCTCCTTAACACTATACCTGCCTGTGAACTTAAGATGATAATATTTACCTAAGAGTTAATTATTTTACGGTTAATTTTGTCTCTTTTCAGGTAAGGGCAGGTGTTCCCAGGGGTGTTAATTAAGTAAGTACAAGTTATGATGGAAATTATGATGTTGACTTGGGGTGTCTTGGGGGGGGGGGGTGTGACAGGTGAGGTGAGGTTAGGTACAGGTGTGTTTTTGTGTAGATTAGGTAATTTAGTTCTTAGCGGCACAGGTGAGCACAGGTATGGAGTGAAATTGTAACTTATGTACTGTATTGGTTTTAGTCCTTGTTCAGTGGAGGTTATGAATACACACACACACACACACACACACACACACACACAGACACACATCTCTCTCTGGGGGTTCCTTCTTTCAATACCTTCTCCATTTTATCTTCTTCGTCTGTCTCTCTTCCACATTCCAACTACCATTTTCCACGTTATTTATCTCCTCTTCTCTCAATTCTTTCTATGCATATCTTCGCTTTTCCTCTCATCCGCGTTCGAACTATCATGGTCTTTTTTTCTCGGTTTTATTACTGTCTCCGTCCACGTTTATCACTCCTTTACACTGTCACCCCTACCTCCTCCCCCCTTCCTTCCTCTCCTCTTTTACCTTCCCGTCCTAATCCCCTACCCCCTCTACCTATCCCTCTCTCCTCCTCTCATCTCTTCCTCTCTCTCTTTCTCTCTCTCCTCTCCTCCCCTCACCCCTCCTCCCTCCCTCCTCTCCCCTCTCTCCCTACTCCCCCCCCTTACCCCCTACCCCTTTGGAGACGTCGACAAGTTAGGGGTCTGCAGATTTTGACTGAAGCTTAATCAATATCGGAAAATTTTGAGTCTGGGATGTAGGACAGTGACTCTCTCCCTCCTTTTATCCCTCCCTCCCACTCTCCCTTCCTCCCACTCTGCCCCCCTTTCCTCCCTCCTTGCCTCCCTTCTTCCTTCCCACTCTCCTTCCTTACCTTCATCCCTTATTTTCTTTTTTTCTCCACTCCCTTCCTCTCTCCCTCCTATTCTCCTCCCTCTCATTCCGTTCTCCCCCTTGCTCCTTTGCCCTTCTCTCCAGTCGATCTACTCACTTCTACAGGTGGTACAGGTGGCCTACTCACTTGTACAGGTGGGCTACTTCCTCCTACAGGTGGTACAGGTGGCTTACTCCACTTCTACAGGTGGTACAGGTGGCCTACTCACTTCTACAGGTGATACAGGTGGCCCACCTTCTAATACAGGATTTTGGGTGGCCCACTCACTTCTACAGGTGGTACAGGTGGCCTACTCCCCCTACAGGTGGTACAGGTGGCCTGCTTCCTCCTACAGGTGGTACAGGTGGCCCACTCACTTCTACAGGTGATACAGGTGGCCTACTCACTTGTACAGGTGGGCTACTTCCTCCTACAGGTGGTACAGGTGGCTTACTCACTTCTACAGGTGGTACAGGTGGCCTACTCACTTCTACAGGTGATACAGGTGGCCCACTCTTCTAATAGAGGTGATACAGGTGGCCCACTCACTTCTACAGGTGGTACAGGTGGCCTACTCCCCCCTACAGGTGGTACAGGTGGCCTACTTCCTCCTACAGGTGGTACAGGTGGCCCACTTACCACTGCTAGTAGTGTCTCCCACAACCACTGTACCCCAGAGTCCGTTTACGTTATGTTATAAAGGGAATTTATGGCATTATAATAATCCCTCGTAACCAGGTAATGTGTACCTGTAAGCCGAGACTTGGTAGTAAAGTGTGTAAAACTTCCTTCCCGAGTTAAGTGGTTAAAATTAGGGGTGGTGGGCGGGATGAGGGTGGCATGAGAGTGGTAGGGTGGTGTGAGGGTGGGAGGTTGTGGTGGGCGGTGTGAGGGTGGCAGGTGATGGTGGGTGGCATAAGAGTGGTTGAGTGGTGGGTGGTGTGAGGTGGGAGGTTGTGGTGGGCAGGATGAGGTGGTGGGTGGTGTGAGGGTGGGAGGTTGTGGTGGGTGGTGTGGGGTGGCAGGTGTTGGTGGGTGGCATAAGAGAGGTTGTGGTGGGTGGTGTGAGGGTGGCAGGTGATGGTGGGTGGCATAAGAGTGGTTGAGTGGTGTGGTCGGGTCGGTTAACGTGATCCCTTTATGTATATTATATGGAAATAAATTAACCCGAGGACATTATTATTATTATCTATTATTATAGTATATAGTTACCACTTAAGAGACATATGACGAGTCATTAACCTTAATTACCCGCCACATTAATAAAGCCACATTGATTAATTACCGTCACACACACACACACACACACACACACACACACACACACACACAAGAGGTCAATTAGGAATAAACAGACTCGTAAAACCATAATCGGCAACTCATTAGTGTTTCAGTTACCATCGACCGCTTTTGACACCTTTGTTATAGAGAAAAACACATATAATTTCGTATAATCGTTATGAATTACGACTTCGTAAGGTTCCTCGTAAGATGTATAATTATGAACTGTATGGACGTGTTGTGTATTACTGATGGTGAATAAATGAACTTGAGATTACGTTGTGTGTGTGAGGTGAAGGTACAGCAGGTGTCAGGTGAAGGTACAGCAGGTGTCAGGTGAAGGTACAGCAGGTGTCAGGTGAAGGTACAGCAGGTGTCAGGTGAAGGTACAGCAGGTGTCAGGTGAAGGTACAGCAGGTGTCAGGTGAGGTACAGCAGGTGTCAGGTAAGGTGCAGCAGGTGTCAGGTAGGTACAGCAGATGTCAGATGAAGGTACAGCAGGTGTCAGGTGAAGGTACAGCAGGTGTCAGGTAAGGTACAGCAGGTGTCAGGTGAGGTACAGCAGGTGTCAGGTGAGGTACAGCAGGTGTCAGGTAAGGTACAGCAGGTGTCAGGTGAAGGTACAGCAGGTGTCAGATGAAGGTACAGCAGGTGTCAGATGAAGGTACAGCAGGTGTCAGATGAAGGTACAGCAGGTGTTGGGTGAAGGTACAGCAGGTGTCAGGTGAAGGTACACCAGGTGTCATATCTTATTAACTCACGGTAAAAATAGTCCACAACACCTCACAAATTAAAACTTAAATCCTCACCTGAGATAATTATTTCATTACCTTAATTACACTTCATTAAATCCCGTCATTACCTGGAGAAAATTATTATATATTGACCATAAGATATATATATATATGAGTATGGGCCGTATTAGCTAATTATATACCGTAATTTGTATATAATGAACAAAATATAGAGTTGATATAGTGTTGTGTATTGTGGAGGCTGGTGTGTGTGTGTGTGTGTGTGTGTGTGTGTGTGTGTGTGTGTGTGTGTGTGTGTGTGTGTGTGTGTGTGTGTGTGTGTGTGTGTGTGTGTGTGTGTGTGTGTGTGTGTGTTTCTCCCCCCAACATGACAAACCACCCTCATATGACTCCCTACCGTCATTAAAGGGGACTGAAACTGTCATAAAGTATTAACACCGGAACTTTTGCCTCTAACGACCCGGAGTCACCCAGTATAATAATTTACCCACAAACACAACTTCCCACAGATTTGAATACATACAACTCATTTGCATAAAAAAATGTTATATATTTTTTTTTTTTTTAGAGGGCGGCTGGGAGTTTTTCTTGTGTAATGTTTTTAGTATATATATATCTTTTGAAATTTTACGAACTTTTAATGTATAGGGCAGGTTACGTTAAGATTGGTTAGGTTAGGTTTGGTTAAGTTTGGTTATATTGAGTTAGGTTAGGTTAGGTTGGGTTAGGTTATATTAGATTGCGTTAGGTTAGATTAGATTTGATAAGGTCTGGTTTAGTTTGATTGGACTTGGTTAGGTTAGGATAGGTTATGAGGATGTGTCTTTATATTTTATTTATGGGTTATGTGATTAAAAATATTATAGTGAATCACCGCCATATGGTGAAGTATGACTCTGATCACTTCTTCTTCTTCTTCTTCTTCTTTCTATTATTATTATTATTATTATTATTATTATTATTATTATTATTATTATTATTATTATTATCGGTATTATTATTATTATTATTATTATTATTATCGATATTATTATTATTATTATTATTATTATTATTATCGGTATTATTATTATTACTATTATTATTATTATTATTATTATTATTATGATTATTATCGGTATTATTATTATTATTATTATTATTATTATTATTATTATTATTATTATTACAGTAAGGATGTAGAAATCGCCGTAAGCAAAATAGTATTCAAAGGTAATCATTGTAACGTGCGTGTGAAGTAATTAAACTGTGGCGTAAATTAGTTGTTCTTTATATAATGTGTTAACAGGAGTAATTACTGTGCTTCCGCCGCCACCACCGACGATGATGATGATGATGATGATGATGATGATGATGATGGTGATGATGATGATGATGATGATGATGATGGTGATGATGATGATGATGATGGTGATGATGATGATGAAGATGATGATGATGATGATGACGATGATGATGATGATGATAATGATGATAAACTTTTTCTAATGTTTTATATGTATATGTATACTAGAAATGCCATGGAATTAAAAGTAGTCTGGAAAGTTTTGGAAATATCATGGAAAATTTTTGACAAACTTACTATTGATGGAAAAGTCATAGAGAATTAGTGAAGATTTGAATGGTAACTTTGCAAAACTTATCTTGACAACTACTCAGTCATAATCACATTAAGGGAATTTCTGTAGACTTTTAAGAATTACACTCTCTCTCTCTCTCTCTCTCTCTCTCTCTCTCTCTCTCTCTCTCTCTCTCTCTCTCTCGTTTCGCCTTTACATCTTCAGTGGTCTTTTCTGCATGTTTAGTCTTCTGTTTTCCTTCATCCCCCCACTTTTATTTTTACCCTCCTCCTCCTCCTCCTCTTCTTCTTCCTTTCCTCTTCCCCTTCCGTACCTCTCGCTCCTCCTCCCTCTCACCTTCAGGACAACAGAGATCAGTGGTGGTAATGAAGTTATCACACGACAAATCATAGTTGTGTTAGCCTCAGTGACCCTCCGCCCGCCCCGCCAGGCCACCTCGTTATTGTCTGGTTAACGCCACAATTGTCTCGTTATTACCTAGACAATTACTACTGCTGCTCCACCGACCTCCACCATTATTAACAGAGATCGAGGAGGTGTTGCTACTACCGCTGCTGCGTCAGGAGGGTGGTGTGTACCGAAGTCTCCCACCACTCCACCCACACACACACTGCCTGCCACTACCACACAATGTTGTCCACTGTTTGGTTCTACCTGTTCATGTTTTCTAACGCTTTTGGTGATGATGGTCGTTTACTCACTCCTGGTGGTGCGGGAGGGAGATGCTGACCTTGGCTCGTCGATTCTGTTGTGTTGGTTTGCCTGCTTTAATCCTTCAGTTGGCAGGGGTCATTAAGCGCCGTTCATCACCTCTGAGGGTTTTTTTAACACTGAGTCAACAAACAACTTTATATTATTTAAAGGAAGATGTACTTAGAGGTTTTGTTATATTGTTTATGTCAGGTGTTTCTACGGTGAATAATTGTGCGTCTCGTAAGTTTTCTTTATTTTTTAACACTTAAGATACAAGTTAATAGATATGCTCGTATCTTATATGACGTCAGTGTTGTGTTCAAAGTGACAATAATATCTCAGTGGAGCTCATAATGTATTGTGGTGTTTTGTTTTAGTTGTTTTAGTTGTTGTTTTTGTTTGTTGGTTTTGTTTTGTTGTTTAGTTTTTATTATTGTTGTAGTTTTTGTTTTGTTTTCTTTTTGTTGTTTTGTTTTTGTTGTTTTGCTTTATTTTAGTTCTTGTTTTTGTTGTTGTTGTCAGTATTTATCACCATTTACAGTTTATTAGTTCAACAACTCCTGAGTGGTTAATGCCTGGAGGATATTTACAATAGATGGTTGTTCTCTGGTGATTTTGGGAAGCGCAACTTAAACCTAATTTATATATTAAAACAAAACTATTACAATTTAGTTTTATTTCACACATAACACACATACATGTACACACATAGATGTATACATGAACGTTTATGTACACACAGAGACAGGGAATATATATATATCATCATTAGGAGAAAAAAAAATATTTGTAGGATTTTACATTTGACTTGGGTTGTCCTGCCTCGTGTGTGTGTGTGTGTGTGTGTGTGTGTGTGTGTGTGTGTGTGATAACAAGAGGTAAATACAACACATTTATTACGAGAAACTTAGACATTGTTAAGATAAGCGGCGGAGTCTGTTTGATCACAATACTAAATATATATACTTTATATGTACCCCTCTCCCCCTCTATCACCCCTCCCCCCTCTATCACCCCACCCCTTCCCTCTAAACACACCCCTCCTCCTCACCCCTCCTCCTCTAAATACACCCAACCTCCCCCCCGGTCCATCACCCCCCCTCCCCAGCAGAAGGTCGACCTCCCAGTCAATCTACGAACTTGTTGAAACTTCTTGCCGTCTGCTGATAACCCGTCAGGTTCTTATTTGGGGGGGTCGTTCTTTCTTCTCAGTCTATAGCTTTCTGCTGGGGTCGTTCTTTCGTACCGGGCGAGGAAGAGGTCGTCATATCATACACCAGGTAGGGGGGGTCGTTCTCTTAGGGGTCGTCCTTTCACACACTGGACGAGGGGAGAGGACCGGGAAGGGGTGTCGTTTCTTCTGTTCTTTGTATCTTTCCTGAGGTCGTTCTTTCACTTACCGGGAGGGAAGGGGGGGATGGGGTCGTTTCTTCTGTTCTCTGTCTATAGCTTAAAGTTGGGGTCGTTCTTTCACATACAAGGCAGTGGTCGTTCTCTTAAGACGCTGCTATCTTTATACTGTGATTGGGTCTATTACGTTTAGTGGTCGTTCTCTTTATATAGTGTAATAATAATAATAATAATAATTAACGGTTTATTGAAAAAGTTCTGCAGCCCGAAGGCTGAAAATATACATTGGACATAAATGACTTATTACATACATTGGTGGTTTAACAAAAGCCTTCATTAGAGAAAGGTAAAGGAACATACAGTGAACATTCAGATTAATGTAGGTGTTGAACAGCAAAAACGTAGTGTAGTAACTCCCTCCCAGATGGTATTAGGAGGGACCTCACGTGGTGTAGTAGTTCCCTCACAGATGGTGTTATGAGGGGCCTCACGTGGTGTAGTAACTCCTTCACATATGGTGTTATGAGGGGCCTCACGTGGTGTAATTCCCTCACAGATGGCGTTATATCATGTGGTGTAGTAATTCCCTCACAGATGGTGTTATGAGGGGCCTCACGTGGTGTAGTAATTCCCTCACAGATGGTGTTATGAGGGGCCTCACGTGGTGTATTAATTCCCTCACAGATGGTGTTATGAGGGGCCTCACGTGGTGTAGTAATTCCTCACAGATGGTGTTATGAGGGGCCTCACGTGGTGTAGTAATTCCCTCACAGTATGTGTGTGTGTGTGTGTGTGTCTGTGTGTGTGTGTGTCTGTGTGTGTGTGTGTGTCTGTGTGTGTGTTTGTGTCTGTGTCTCTGTGTGTGTGTGTGTGTGTCCTGTTATGTATCCTCGTATAGTTCTTTCCTTTGATCAGTTATTAATGTATCTTCCTGTTTCCTTTAAATTATCATAACTTGTATCTTTATTCCCGGAGTTATCAACCACCTTCCCCGTTGTCACCCTCTCTTTCTGTTTCCCGTTAGTTATCATGTCTTTTTCCCATTCCTCCGTTATCACTGTTAACTCCCAACATCCGTTATCACTATCTCCATTTCTCATTAGTTATCATGGATTATTCATATCCTCACCGTTATCATTACCCCCTTTCTATTTCCCTCCTGTTATCATATCTTATCCCTATTCCTTCGTTATCACTGTCTTCATGTGCCCCCCATGTATCACGACACAGCGACGGCAGCAATATCAAGAAGAATGTGTCATACTGTGTGATAGTATTGAGTTCATGACCTCTCATATAACCCATGGCCCTAGTCTAAGAAGTTCGTAAGTTTAGGGTTAGGTTAGGTTGGGTTAGGTTGGGGTTAGGTTGGGTTTGGTTAGGTTAGGTTGGGGTTAGGTTGGGTTTGGTTAGGTTAGGTGAAGCATAAATAGAATGTCCAAAATGGCTCTAGAATTATACAGAGACTCTAGTAATACCAGTTATAGGAGATAAAATTATACATGACATACACTTATATAATGACATAGACTCTACTTTAGCTATACAAACTCTAACTTATCTACACAGCAACTCTACTTTAACTTAACACATAAACTCAAACTCTACCTTAACTGCACGTAGACTATATTAACCACACAAACTACCTTTAACCACACCAACTCTACCTTAACAAGACACCTTCAATTAGCACCAGGTAGGAGATAAAACTACCTTGCAGCACAGCGTTGAGAATCCAGACTTAGGTTGACGGGTGACTTGATTGAGGTCGACAGCGTGAAGGAACCCGGCCCTTGCTAATTACCTGCCGGAAGACGGGAGGACACGACTTGTGGACGGGAAGATGGGGAATGAGGGGCGGGGGAGATGGGAAATGAGAGGCGGGGAGATGGAGAGTGAGGGACGGGAAGATGGAGACGGGAAGAAGGGGATTGAGAGACGGGGAGGAGGGATGACGAGTGAGGAAACTAGGTCAGGGAAATTAGGGGAGAGGTGATGGTATTGGTGGTTGAATGTGGGTGCGCCAAGTCCGTAGATTTGGTAGATAGGTGGGTGTGTTGTATATAAATTATGGTTTCAGCTGTAGGTTAAATTACCAATACAGCTGTAGTTTTGATGCGAGGGAGTCCTGTTGTTGTTGTTGTGTGTGTTGCTGTTGAGTGTGTGTTGCTGTTGAGTGTGTGTGAGTTGTGTTTGTCACCTTAACACACACACATACACACGCGCGCGCTGTTGAAACACGTGATGAAGGTGAGGGATATATTATGCTGTGTTGTCTTAGCTTTAATTAAGGTGACGATACTACCTGTGTCAGAGGTCACGGGAACAGGTGTTGTGTTCTTGGAAGGTGTTGTGTTCTTGGAAGGTGTTGTGGCAAGTGTTGTGTTCTTGGAAGGTGTTGTAGCAAGTGTTGTGTTCTTGGAAGGTGTTGTGGCAGGTGTTGTGTTCTTGGAAGTTATTTAGAGTTGTTTTCTTAATTTGTTATACCTGTTGAGGAAGAACTTGTTATGTTTAGTTCTTGTTAAGCATATGGGAGCTTTTATTTGTTTTACGTCACTTTTATCTCAAGACTGGCGGAGTATAACACACACACACACACACACACCGTCGCACTGCGGATCTTCTGTTTCCTTTCGTCAAAACTTTCACTTACTGTCGATATCTCCAGTGAATAGTTTCTTGTTCTCTTACGTCACACACACACACACACACACACACACACACACACACACACACACACACAAGCAGCTGTCTCGATAACTGTGATGGTTGACGCTGCCCTTGTCTGTCTGTCTGTCTATATCCGTCTATCCACCTGTCTGTCTGTCTGTAATCATGAAGTATTTGTGATTAGAAGCTGTTTGTCTGTCTGTCTTGCGTAGTTTGATCAGATATCTTCAGTAGGTGAGTCTTGAGTCATCGTCCTTTATACTGAGTCATCCATTAGGTGAGTCTTGAGTCATCGTCCTTTATACTGAGTCATCCATTAGGTGAGTCTTGAGTCATCGTCCTCTATACTGACTCATCCATTAGGTGAGTCTTGAGTCATGTCCTCCATACTGATTCATCCATTAGGTGAGTCTTGAGTCATGTCCTCCATACTGACTCATCCATTAGGTGGTCTTGTGAGTCTTGAGTCATCGTTCTTTATACTGAGTCATCCAGTAGGTGAGTCTTGTGTCATCGTCCTCCATACTGACTCATCCATTAGGTGAGTCTTGAGTCATCGTCCTTTATACTGAGTCATCCATTAGGTGAGTCTTGTGTCATCGTCCTCCATGCTGACTCATCCATTAGGTGAGTCTTGTGTCATCGTCCTCCATACTGACTCATCCATTAGGTGAGTCTTGTGTCATCGTCCTCCATACTGACTCATCCATTAGGTGAGTCTTGTGTCATCGTCCTCCATACTGACTCATCCATTAGGTGAGTCTTGTGTCATCGTCCTCCATACTGACTCATCCATTACTCATTTTAGTCGCACCAGTATTCTCCATCCTTCTCTCTCTCTCTCAGTCTCCCGTCCGTCAAAATTCTCTTACAAACATTGGCTTTTCTTCTCTTTCTACTTATTCCTCTTTATCACTGCAGTGTTTTCTTCTTCCAGTTCGCCAGTCTAACAAAAGCCTTCCGAACTTGTCCTAGCGAGGGTGTTGATGAGTGTGTGTCAGTCCTGCTTTTATCCTGCTTCACAGAATGTAATTTATTAACGACCTCATGTCTTCTCCCCCCCCCCCTCTTCTTCCTCCTTCTCCTCCTCTTCTTCCTCTTCTGCTTCTTAATATTTATTATTTAGTATCCTGTCTTATTCCTCGCTTCTCCCAAAGAGGGAATATAGAAGTAGCTGGCTTCTCTCTCTGTGTGTGTGTGTGTGTGTGTGTGTGTGTGTGTGTGTGTGTGTGTGTGTGTGTGTGTGTGTGTGTGTGTGTGTGTGTGTGGAAAGAAATATTATGTACCAAGTTTTATTATTTCTCTTTACTTTGGAAGGACAATTTTTTGTACCAAGAGAATAATTGGTATATTCTGACTCCAATGGATGATTTTATAGGCGAAAAATGGGTCTATAACTATTTTTTTTCCTATTTTATCTTGATTTTTTTTCATTGGAACGAAAATTTTGGGATTTGAGAGAGATTTTTTTTTTAAGTTAAGACCAAGAGTAGGTACGTTAGGTCAGTTAGCTGCTGAAGGTGGCCACTGTGTCTTAAAGATGTGGCCTCCCTCACACGGCCACCTTAAATCCTCACACTGCCATCTTCAGCACCTCACACGGCCATCTTTAACCATCACACGGCCGCCTCCAGAAGGAAACCAGAGAACTTGTTTTCACACACACACAGATAATGACCACCACAACGACCACAAGACACTCGAGTATGGGCCCAGTTTATGTCAAGTGGTACCAGATTTTTTTTAAGGTCACACTGGATCAAAACCTCGACCTTGACCTCAGACGTAACAGATCAAGGTTATATCGTGGTGAATGAACTTATACACGTGTTATAATGACGAGTGCTGTTGAATTACGCTGTTGACAAGAGAATTTATCCAACCTGTGACAATAATTATTTGATCTAGATGGTAAAAATTAAATAAAATAAATAAATAAATATATCCGTCTTAGGGGTTATCATAGTGAATATATCTATCAGGTAAGAATGCTGTAATTGTCTGTTCCTGAGTAGAAGTGTGAATGAACTTACATACGGACTTAGTTGCTCAGGTGTGTTATATTGAGGTTGTGATGATGATGGTGAAGTATAGTGGTGAGGTAGATATAGGTACTGATCATATTCACGAGTCACTGTTGCTATCACCATCCATCACCACCATTGTTGTTGTTAGTAGTAGTGGTTATAGCAACACTAACCACTACCACCACCACCACAACAAAAACCACCAACAACATCTACACCACAATCACCAACACCACAGCAACAACCACCATCAACAACACAACAACCACCACCACTCCCATCACCACAATAGTACAACAACCTCCACCACTACAACCATTAACGAACACAATGGGCCAACCAGCCTCTGTTATGGTTGTGCAGGTGAGGTGACGTGAGGTGAGGTGAAATGAGGTGAGGTGGGGTGAGGTGAGGTGAGGTGAGGCAGTCAGCCGAGTCTCCATCATACCTTCATGTGGTAATTATGCAGATCACCTGAGAGTCGACGCCTCGCCTCCTTCTCCTCCCCGTCACTATCTCCACCTCACGCCATAATATATATCTTAATGGTGCCGTGGTGATGGTGATGTGGTTATGAGGTGATGGGGTTGATAGTGAGGGTCTTGGTGGTGGTGATGGTCCTGCTGATGGTGAGGGTTCTGGTGGTGATGGTGTAGTGATGGTACTTGTGGTGATGGTGGTGATGGGAGGGTTTCTGGTGGTGGTGGTGATAGTACTTGTGGTGATGGGGATGATGGTGAGAATCCTAGTGATGATGGTGATGATAGGGTCTTAGTGATGATGGTGCTAGTGATGGTGTTGATGGTGCTGGTGATAGTGGTGATGAGGGTCCTGGTGATTATGATGATGTTGATGGTGGTGATGGTGTAACAGGTAGTTCTGGAACACACCTGGTGGTTGGTCTGTTAATGAGAGGTAAGGGGATATATGTATAGCAATTACCTGAAGATTAGTCCCCCCCAGCTTGTTTCAGCTGAGGATTACCAGTTCGAATGCTATCCTTACCTAATCTAATCTAACTTAACTAACCTAACCTATCCTTACCTAATCTAACTTAACTAACCTAACCTAATCACAGCTAAGCTAATCTTATCAAACCTTATTTAATCTAACATAACTTAACCTAATCTAACTTAAATCAACCTAACCTAACCTAACCTAACCTAACAAAATCGCTCCAGGTAATAGAATCAGTAATCTTTAGGTCAAATTAGCTGGGGTGGCTAATTTTCAGTTAATCCATTCGTTAAAAAAAAGGTGATGTTTCCTATTGACAATGACAAGATAGATAGTGGAAATTTTGTTAGGTCAAGGTCATAACGCCGGGGGAAAAAAAGGTCACGGAGTTTTACCTTTTGTCAATCTTTGGAATAAAAAATCAGGTGAACCAATTAAAGGGTGAATGTTGGCCAAGGGAAAATTAATTTGAGTTTTTTTAATTATTATTTTTTTATTTTTTTTTAATGGAATGAATCAAAGGTTAGAGGTGGTGTTTTGTGGAGGTGGGAGGACACACACACACACACACACACACACACACACACACACACACACACACACACACACACACACACACACACACACACACACACACACACACACACCTACAAACAAACACACCTGCCCACACACTTTACCTAATGAGAAGATGACCGTAATGTTACATGTTACATCCATTAGTGGTGATTATGTGCAAATGTACCTTGTCTATGTACCTGAGTGATGATACCTTCAGTCCACTCTCTGTAATATGGGGTCTGTTATATATGGGTCTATTAATGGGGCTTCTGTTGGGGTTTGTATTATGGTGTCTGTAATAAGAGGGTCTGTAATATGAAGAATTGTTAATTGGTGTCTGTTATATGAGGGTCTGTAATACTGTATGTGTGTCTGTTATATATGGGTCTGTTATATGGGGGTCTATTATATGGGGTCTGTTATATATGGGTCTGTTATATGGGGATCTGTTATATGGGAGTCTGTTATATAGGGTCTGTTATAGTGGTGTTTGTTATATGGGGGCTGTTATAGTGGTGTTTGTTATATAGGGTCTGTTATATGGGTGTCTGTTATATGGGGGCTGTTAGGGAGGTGAACGCTATACACACGAGGACGAAGGGAGGAAAAAAATGCCGCCATAAAATCTTTTTAACAAATGACTGGAAAAATTTGATATTTCGAGCACATTTCTGGACGTCAGGAAACAGAGTAGCTAGCTAGGATATCACAAGAGCAGAGTGGTTGGCTAGGATATCTGAGCAGAGTGTGGCTGGCTGGCTGGCTGGGATGCTCACCTAGCAGGGCTGGCTGAGAACAAATGCAAGGAGTTGGTCGTGTCCAGATATAAACAAGCCTGAAGGCTACCAGCACTAACGAGCAGGACCGTGATATATAGGGGGGGTCGGGCCCGTCTGAGATCCTAAGTAGAGTTTGAAGGACACGAACCTAATGTTGCTGTGCTTGAGAGGGTGGCAACACACACACACACACACACACACACACACACACACACACGTAATTTTGAGAATCAGGCTTAGGTTAGGTTAGGTTAGGTTAGGTTAGGTTATTTAATCATCATGTGAAATAAGCTTGGGCTGAGGCGACCTTCAGGTGATCCTATTGGTAGTTTGGCAGTGTGTGTGTGTGTGTGTGTGTGTGTGAAGGAGGCCACCGCAGCCAAGGCCGTGTGCACAAGACTTTATTTTCATTATCTCTTTATCAGCATTATCTCTTCTTCCCTCTTTTATCATCTTCTTTCTTTCCTTCCTTCCTTCTTCTTCTTTCTTCTTTCTTATTAACCAGATAGTTTTCGTGTTGTTGGTTCAGCTTCTCGGCGCCAAAAATATCCTGCAGAATTTTTCGACTTTTTCTTGACACGTAAATAAAAAGAGAGAAATGTGTGTGAGGGCATAGCGAACTGATCCCCCCTCCCCTCAGCTGACCCAGTGTGTGTGTGTGTTGCTGACGGACGGACGGTTGGGTGGATGGACGGTTTGGACGGACGGTTTGGATGGACGGACGGACGGACGCTCTTGCACTCTGTCACTCATTTTTACTCACCCATTTATTCATTCATTCATATTTTTCACTGGTAATTATTCATTTTTACTCATTCATTTGTTCACTCGCTTATGTAGTTATACTCTCTCTCTCTCTCTCTCTCTCTCTCTCTCTCTTCTCTTCTTTTCTCTTCTCTTCTCCTCTCTCTCTCACGTTGTCTTAAAAAGGAATTATATTATCTCATAATTCTCTTCATAACTTTTAATACGTTCTCTTCTCCTCCTCTTTTTCTGCCTCTTCTTCCTCTTCCTCCTTATCTTCTCCTTCCTCTTCTTCCTCCTCCTCGTCTTCTTTTTCCTCCTCCTCCCGAACTCCCACATTTAACGCTCCTTCCTTCCTTCTCTCTCTCTCTCTTTATCTCTCTCTCTCTCTCTCTCTCTCTCTCTCTCTCCTCTCTCTCTCCTCTCTCTCTCTCTCTCTCTCTCTCTCTCTCTCTCTCTCTCTCCCCATTTTTTCCAAGAAGGATCCCGCTACCATTTCCTGTCCAATTTCTCACTGAGAGTTTTCATCGCCAACAGTAAAAATGTAGGTAATAGTGAAAGCACTGTTGGAGGCTGGTGGAGGTTAGTGGTGATGGTGGAGGTGGTGGAAGCTATGGTGACGGTGGAGGTGGTGGTGATGGTGGTGGTGCGACTATGGTGATGGTTGACGATGGTAACGGTGGTGAGATTGCGACGTGGTGGTGGTGCGACTATGGTGACGGTGGAGGTGCGACGATAGTGATGGTGGTGGTGCGACGATGGTGATGGTGGTGGTGCGACGATGGTGATGGTGGTGGTGCGACGATGGTAACGGTGGTGGTGCGACGATGGTAACGGTGGTGGTGCGACTATGGTGATGGTGGTGATAATAACGGTGTGATGATGATGATGGTAATGGTGTAGTGTGGTGATCGTAATTTTACAGTGTCATGATGATGAATGACGATAATACAGTCAGTAACATTATGATGATGACAGAGTAATGTATGTATGTATGTATGTATGTATGTATGTATGTATAGAAATTGAGAGATAGAGACAATTACAACTCCCTTAGGCTGCTACACTGACCGCTATAGTACTGCCCTGCCTCACCTTACTGACTAATTGATGGATGTTATTTCCCTCTACCTTCAAGTGACTTAACGGGGGAATATATCACCCCACTTGTTATATTATCATTAAGTAAATATCCGTAACTACGAAATAACAAAAGAAAGAAAGGAATACTAACAAATTAATAAAGATGATAAATAGCCAAAAATAAATAAATTATACATAGAAAATAAACGAATAAAGATATAAGATACTAAATAACAAAATAAAAACGAAAGACTATAAGAATAAAAACAAAATATTAAAAAAAAAAAACCCCAGGCAGTTATGTAATATGGTGCATCAGGTTGTCCAAAATTTATTCTCACCTCTAGACGGCAGCAGCGGCAGGGGAAGGGAGGAGAAAAATTAATAGAAATTCCCAGGCAGAATCTGGATGCATTTAGGGAGAATTTCTTGCCTTACTGACTGCCGAGAATTTAAGCCCATTTATTTATTTATTTATTTATTTATTTATTTATTTATTTATTTATTTAGGAACTACTGTACTACTTGTGTATGTTGGAGCTGGTATGTGTAGGTGTATGTGTTTGTTTGTGTGTAGGTTTAGGTGTGTAGATGTGTGTGTTTATGTACGTGTGTGTGTCTTTTTGTACGTATGTATGTATGTGTGTGTGTGTGTGTGTGTTATATTGAAGGAAAAGTAAATAAATTCAATTTTTCCTTTGGTAATGTAGTTAAGGTTCACTCAGCTGTTAATATGTGGTGGTGGTGGTGGTAGTAGTGGTGCTAGTGGTAGTGGTGGTAGTGGTGGTAGTGGTGGTAGTTATCATAATAGTATTTAAATAGTCATTTGTATCTCCTAGCAGTGTATAGTTAAGACCAAAATTCCCTAGACACGTGGCAATATTTAGCGTCCACTTGTGTTTCGTTCATAGCTGGTGATTTTTTTTTTATTATATATCGGAATTTGTAAGTAAAAAATATATATACTGTATAATATAAGGGATTTTTTTTAGTTATTTTATGAGAATCAAAATCTCATTCCTTACATACCTGGCCTTCAAGTTCTTGTTACTTAAGTGTCCAGGAAATTTTTTTCATAATTGTTCACGTTGTAAGAGAAGACGGGAAGGTTATTATTATTATTATTATTATTATTATTATTATTATTATTATTATTATTATTATTATTATTATTATTATTATTATTATTATTATTATTATTGTTGTTGTTATTATTTTTGTTATCGTTATTATTGTTGTTCTTAGCAGCGGACCTGAAGTATATTTCCCCATTTACCAAAATTATTGAAAATTTTCCTTTTATCTATGACTTAAAAATAAATGTTGGTTAAGCCAAGTTAAAATAGAATTAAATTTGGAGTCGTCAATAATTTGGAGGCAGGGAAGGGAGGAACCATAGCAAGGCCAGGGAGGAAGAGGAGGAGGAAGAGGTGATAAAGCAGAGGAGGGGATAAATCGGGGGAAGAGGAAGAGATGACAGGTGGTAGAAAAATAGGGGATGAGAAATGTGAGTGACGGAGGAGAGGAAATGTGGAGGAGGAGGAGGGGAGAAGTGTTGGAGAAGGAGGAGGAGGTAAAGATGATGATGATGATGGAAGAGGAGGGGAAGGAGGAGATAATGAAAGAGGAAGAATATTTACTGGGGGGGGGGGAAGAAAGAAGAAGAGGAGGTTGAGAAGAGAGAAAGAGAGAGGGTAAAAAAACCAGACGTAATTAAAGAAGAGAAAAACAGAATATAACAAATGAACAAGAGATACAAATGCCACACCATGAAGAACTATTAAAAAAGAACAAAACTGAACAAATAACATAACACAACATAACATTACACAACATAACATAACCCAACATAATAACGTAACCCAACATAATAACAACACAACATAACATAACATAGCATAACACAACATAACACAACATAACATTACACAACATAACATAACACAACATAATAACATAACACAACATAATAACACAACATAACATAACACAACATAATAACACAACATAACATAACACAACATAATAACACAACATAACATAACACAACATAATAACAACACAACATAACATGACATAATAACATAACACAACATAATAACATAACACAACATTACATACCATAACATAATAACGTAACATAACGGAATAACAACTTAATAACGTGACCTTCATTACACAACAGGTACTAACTGGGCTCGGGGCGGTAATGGCTACAGGTATGTGGACAATAACATGTAAAAGAGGCTCTTAAACAACATTGCAACGCACTCTAATACAGGTAACACACTCCAATACAGGTAACACACTCCATTACAGGTAACACACTCGAGTACAGGTAACACTCCAGTACAGGTAACACACTTTATTGTACTGGCAATATACTTTAAAATACTGATAACGCACTTTAATATACTGGAAACGCACTTTAATTTACTGGTAACGCACTTTAATTTACTGGTAACGCACTTTAATATGCTGGTAACGCACTTTAATTTACTGCTGAAGCACTTTAATATACTGGTACCACACTTTGATATACTGGTAACGCATTTTAATACACTGGTAACGCACTTTAATATACTGGTAACACACTTTAATATACTGTACTGGTAACGCACTTTAATATACTGGTAACGCACTTTAATATACTGGTAACACACTTTAACATACTGGTAACGCACTTTAATATACTGGTAACACACTTTAACATACTGGTAACGCACTTTAATTTACTGGTAACGCACTTTAATATACTGGTAACGCACTTTAATATACTGGTAACACACTTTAATATACTGGTAGCACACTTTAATATACTGGCAGCACAGTTTAATATACTGGTAACACACTTTATTATACTGGTAACACACTTTAATATACTGGTAGCACACTTTAATATACTGGTAACACACTTTAATATACTGGTAACACACTTTAATATACTGGTAACACACTTTAATATACTGGTAACGCACTTTAATATGCTGGTAACACACTTTAATATACTGGTAACACACTTTAATATACTGGTAACACACTTTAATATACTGGTAACACACTTTAATATACTGGTAACACACTTTAATATACTGGTAACGCACTTTAACATTGGTAACATACTTCAACACAGGATCAATCTCACACATACACACACACACACACCAATGGGTTTTCTTGCACTATGAAGCTCTTTAAGTTTAATAACAAGGATGGATGGTCTGACTCTTAGTAACACCCGGCAAGAAACTCCTCCCGATGTCCTCCTCCCGCCCTCCCCCGTCATCCTCTTCCCGTCTTCCTTCCTCCGTCCTCCTCCCGCCCTCCCCCGTCATCCTTCCTCCTCCTCCCGCCGTCCTCCTCCCAGCAATACGGAAGGGTAACAAGGGGGAAAATGAACAGCGAAGATGTGATGTAAAGACGAAGGAAAGACAACGCAAAGATAAATGAGAAAATAAGGAGCGAGAGTTGAGGTTGTCGAGTCTCTCTTTTGTTTTTTGGTGTCGAGTCTCTTTTGTTTTTTGATGTTGAGTCTCTTTTGTTTGGGATGTCGATTCTCTTTTGTTTGTTGATGTTGATTCTCTTTTGTTTTTTGATGTTGAGTCTCTTTTGTTTTATGTTTTTCATGTTACTTATTGTGTTAATCTGTTATGTTTAATTGTTTTATTGAATTTCAAGTATTTTATTATTTTTCTGAAGCCTGAGTCATAATAATAATAATAATAATATATGTATATGGCATGAAATAAGTAAAATAAGTAAACAAAAATCCAAGACAAAAAATTCCGGGGTGTAAAAAGAGTTTAGTTAAGAAAATTATAATGAAAAGGCGAGATAGAGGCGGTGAGGAAAGTTGCAAGGGAGGGGGGACATGTTGCAAGAGAGAGTGTGTGGTGGTGGTGGTGTTGCAGGAGGGAAACACGGAACTACTTTACCTGGTGATTAATTAAAGGAGACGATTAATGACTTTCTATATACAGGTGTGTGTCAGAGGCTGGATTTTATTTTATTTTATTATTGTTTCATCTTGTAGGACAGGTTTATAAAGACCAGATTGGTTTAATAATTCATCGGGTTTTATTTTATCGTTTTAATGACTCGAATCTTTTAATATCGTTCGTTATGGTAGTTTCTATAAGCGATATATTTGGTCTGGAACGAATATATGTGAAAACTTGCGAAAGATTATGGTAGAATAATTTTAATGTATTTCTTAGTATTTTTTCTGGGTTTTTTGGTGGTAAAAGTATTATTTTTATGTTATTGGTAATAGGCGTCTAACTCACCGTTCTATGGTCACTATTTAACGGTAATTATCTCTTTTCAGGTAAGGACAGGTAATTTCATAAAATCAAGTAGTCTACCTTATAAACGAGGAAATTACTTATTAATATACCGTGTGTGTGTGTGTGTGTGTGTGTGTGTGTGTGTGTGTGTGTGTGTAATCATTCCCCAAAAAAATCCAACGAAGAATTTCAAGTCACTGTGTTTTCTGCTTTGGGTAAAAAAATTTTTATGACTTTATTTTTCTTTCCTCTCCCACTCTCTCCTCTTCCTCTCTCCTTCCTCTCCTCTCTCCTCTTCTGTCCCTTTTTTTAATTTTCATTTCCAAGTAGAGTCAAAGGCAGAAATTCTTGTCATTATATATTTACGTACATGTGTGTATGAGAGTCAAACAACATCACCTCATAAAACAGTGAAGTAATCCTCAAAACTGTCTCGACTCATAAGTTTGTGACACATAAAGGTATAGTTGGCTCACAATGACAACAGGTCACATTAATAAGCTCAAAGGTCAGTCGTAAGGTCACATTAATAAGCTCAAAGGTCAGTCGTAAGGTCAAAGGTCACATTAACAAGCTCAACGATCACATTAACAAGGTCAAAGGTCACAGGTGAAGGTTAAAACAGCTCCCGGTAAAACTCGCGCGAAACAAAGATTTTTTCCCCGAACACTAGACGGCGGCAGCGGCTTTTGATAAATATGTTTACAACGGTGCCATTCTTACAGGGGCTAATGTTGATGTATGTGTGTTGCTGCTGTGACTCCCTCGTGCTGCTGTCTTCCTCTGCTGCTGTCTTCCTCTGCTGCTGTCTCTCTCCTGCTGCTGTCTTCCTCTGCTGCTGCTGTCTTCCTCTGCTGCTGCTGTCTTCCTCTGCTGCTGTCTTCCTCACTGCTGTCCCTCCTGCTGCTGTCTTCCTCCTGCTGCTGCTGTCTCCTCTACTGCTGTCTTCCTCCTGCTGCTGTCTTCCTCCTCCTGCTGTCTTCCTCCTCCTGCTGCTGTCTTCCCTGCTGCTGTCTTCCTCTGCTGCTCTGTCTTCCTCTGCTGCTGCTGTCTTCCTGCTGCTGTCTCCTCCTGCTGCTGTCTTCCTCCTGCTGCTGCTGTCTTCTCTCTGCTGCTGTCTTCCTCCTGCTGTCTTCCTCCTGCTGCTGTCTTCCTCCTCCTGCTGCTGTCTTCCTCTCTGCTGCTGCTGCTGTCTTCCTCTGCTGCTTCTGTCTTCCCTCTGCTGCTGTCTTCTTCGCTGCTGCTGTCTTCCTTCTGCTGTCTTTCTCCTGCTGCTGTCTTCCTCCTCCTGCTGCTGTCTTCCTCTGCTGCTGCTGTCTTCCCTCTGCTGCCTCTCTGCTGCTGCTGTTCTCTGCTTGCTGTCTTCCTGTTGCTGTCTTCCCTGCTGCCTGCCTCTCTGCTTGCTGTCTTCCTCTGCTGCTGTCTTCTGCTGCTGCTGCTGTCTTCCTCTGCTGCTTCGTTTTCCTCTGCTGCTGTCTTCCTCTGCTGTACTGTCTTCCTCTACTGCCTTCCTCCTGCTGCTGTCTTCCTCCTGCTGCTGTCTTCCTCCCCTCCTGCTGCTGTCTTCCTCTGTGCTGCTGTCTTCTCCTCTGCTGCCATCTTCTGCTGCTGCTGTCTTCTCACTGCTCTTCCTCCTGCTGCTGTCTTCCTCCTGCTGCTGTCTCCCCCTCCTGCTGCTGTCTTCCTCTGCTGCTGCTGTCTCTCACTGCTATCTTCCTCCTTGCTGTCTTCCTCCTGCTGCTGTCTTCCTCCTCCTGCTGCTGTCTTCCTCTGCTGCTGCTGTCTTCTCCTCTATGCTATCTCCTGCTGCTGTCTTCCTCCTGCTGCTGTGTTTCTCCTGCTGCTGCCTCCTGCTGCTGGTCTTCCTCCTGCTGCTGTCTTCCTCACTGCTGTCTTCCTCCTGCTGCTGTGTCTCTCCTCCTGCTGCTGTCTTCCTCTGCTGCTGCTGTCTTCCTCTCTGTCTGCCTCCTGCTGCTGTGTTTCCTCCTGCTGCTGTCTTCCTCGCTGCTGCTGTCTCTCCTGCTGCTGTTCTCTCTACTGCTGTCTTCTCCTGCTGCTGTGTTCCTCCTGCTGCTGTCTTCTCCTGCTGCTGTCTTCCTCTACTGCTGTCTTCTCCTGCTGCTGTGTTCCTCCTGCTGCTGTCTTCCTCCTGCTGCTGTCTTCCTCCTGCTGCCTTCCTTCTGCTGCTGTATTTGCTGTTACTGATTGTGCTGTCTTATTTTTCTCCTCCGCTGCTCTTGTTGTTGCTGTTAAATTTACTTTTTTGGGGGGATTGATATTTTGTGTAGGTGTGTGTGTGTGTGTGTGTGTGTGTGTGTGTGTGTGTGTGTGTGTGTGTGTGTGTGTGTGTGTGTGTGTGTGTGTGTGTGTGTGTGTGTGTGTGTGTGTGTGTGTGTGTGTGTGTGTGTGTGTACCACTAAGGACCGCGACTCGGCCATCACACTTTACTACAATCACAACTTTTCACAAATTTGAATATACTAGACTCATTTACATATTTCCTCACGGCTCTAGGTCTTGTTTTAGGACCATGGTGTAGGTTAGGTTAGGTTAGGTTAGGTTAGGTTTATTATTTTTACCTTTTGTTTTAATTAGTTTTATCTTTTGTTTTACTAATTTAGGTTTTATATTTTGCGGTCGGAAACATTTTTTTTCGTACCCTATTTTTAAGTTCTTATACAGACTATGTTTTACAAGCTTTAATTTTTTGTTTACAGACCTTAACCTCTTTTTACGGACCTTAACCTCTTTTTAAGGACCTTAACCTCTTTTTTACGGACCTTCACCTCTTTTTAACGGACCTTAACCTCTTTTTACGGACCTCTATGCCAGCTGACTCACAGGTGCTCATAATGACGCTCGATGACTCATTGGTGCAGGTAATGATGTCAGGTAAGGAAGATAAGTCATTACATTGATAACTCTGGTGGATATAAGGGGGAGGGAGGGAGGGCCAAGGATTAGGGAGGGAAGGAGGATGGAACATGGTGAGAGAAAGAGGGAGGGAGGAATAAGGAGAAAGAGGGAGGGTCTACACAAGGGTAAGTAGGGGGAAGGAGGGAGAATCAAGGGTGAGGGAGGGAGGGAGGGATTAAACGAAGGTAAATGAGAAATATTAAAAGTCAAAACAAATGAAGAGTGAAGGATGAAGGCGAAGGCTGGGAAGAAGGAACGAAGGAGGATGGAAGAAGGAATAATACAAGATAACGAAGGGAAATATAGAAAAATCCAAGTAACTATTAAATACAAAAAGCCGTAAATAACACGAGGATGAAAAAACACACGCGATAGAATGATAAATGAGGGAATAATAAAAATGAAGATAAATAGCTAGGGATACAGGGAGAGGGCTATGGCGGTAAGGTTTAGGTGTTGCGGCTCCTGAATAAAGATTAGTTAAGGAAATACCCTGTCGGCGTTATCCTGTGGTGGTGGTGGTGGTGGTGAAGCGACGGCTGGTGTTGGTGGTGGTGAGGCGACAGCTAGTGTTGGTGATGGTGGTGAGTCGATGGCTGGTGTTGGTGGTGGCTGCATACTCCACCATTTAAATAGGCAGAAGGCCCAGATGCACACACACACGAACCTAATAAGATAGGAGGCAACTTTCTCCCCTCGGGTATATGACAATGATGATCAACAGCCTCCATAAGCCAGACACTATCACCAGTTATTTCATATTTACAAACAAAAGTCCTCCCCCGCTTTAATATTTACAAACAAAAGTCATCCCCCCGCTTTAATATTTACAAACAAAAGTCCTTCCCCCGCTTTAATATTTACAAACAAAAGTCCTCCCCCGCTTTAATATTTACAAACAAAAGTCCTCCCCCCGCTTTAATTTACAAATAAAGTTCCTTCTCACTTTAATATTTACAAACAAAAGTCCTCCCCCTTTAATATTTACAAACAAAGTCCTCCCCTTTTAATATTTACAAACAAGTCCCTCCCCCTTTAATATTTACAAAACAAGCTTCCTCTCACACGTCATCCCAATCTTAGTCTCGAGGTAAAAGTGTGTTTTATCCTGTAAATATTTGTGTAGCACGAAGAATATTTTCAATCATTCTTGAGTGTGCTTAGTTGTTTTTAAGGTTAAGGTTAGCTTGGGTTAGGTTAGGTTAGGTGGGTTAGGTTAGATTAAGGTTAGGTGGGTTAGGTTGGGGTTAGGTTAGGTTAGATTAGGTTAGGTTAGGTTAGGTTAGGTTAGGTTAGGTTAGGTTAGGTTAGGTTAGGTTAGGTTAGATTAGGTTAGGTTAGATTAAGTGGGATGTTAGTTCCCAGAGGAGGGTTGAATCTATATAAAATAATGTTAATAGATACGTGATTATTATTTTAAGGTGGAATTAATTAACGTAGTACAGGTGTTGGGGAATTAATTAACGTAGTACAGGTGTTAGGGAATTAATTAACGTAGTACAGGTGTTGGGGAATTAATTAACGTAGTACAGGTGTTAGGGAATTAATTAACGTAGTACAGGTGTTAGGGAATTAATTAGTGTTCCGTATTATCACATCACCTTTACCGTAACGTAACGAGGGAGGCTGAGGGGCCACCGTAGCATCAGTACTGTATTAGTCACTCGAGTCACACAATCATTTCTTTACATAGTGGGTAACAAGAGGCCAGAGGTAGTGTGTACATAAAGACAGACAGACACGCACACCAATGACCAGACCCAAGCACATACAGTTGTAATATATTCATGACTTGGCTATGGAAATTTTGCCAGTTAATCAAGTACCAGGTTTTAATTGTATTCTGGTGTGTGATGTCGAGTTCAACCTGAAATGTGTCCTCACCTTGCAGGGTTTTTTCTTCAATTTTTTTTTTATTTTTTTTTTTATTTTTTTTTTATGTTTTATTATTATTAATAGTGAAGCCGGAGGAGGTGTGAGTCTTGGCGCTGATTGTGACACTTGACTTTGATGGTGAAGTGAAGTTTTTATTTTATTTTTTTTATTATCTTCACCGAGATTGTTTGTCTTCCTTCCTTCCTTCCTTCCTTCCTTCCTTCCTTCCTTCCTTTCTTCCTTCCTCTTACACCCTCCCTTCCTCTGTATCTCCGTCCCTTTCTTCCTTCCTCCCTCTTACATCCCCCCTTCCTCTGTACCTCCACCCCTTCCTGCCCTTCCTCCCTACTTCCGTTTTTCCTTTCTTCCTCCTTTTGCGTGTCTCCCTCCTCCGTCTCCTCCTCCTCCTCATTATTTTCTCATCTTCTCTTTTCCTCCTTTTTATTGTTTTATTCACGAAAGAGCAACAACAACCCACACACACACACACACACACACACACACACACACACACACACACACACACACACACACACACACACACACACACACACACACACACACACACACACACACACACACACCACCCACACACACACACACACACACACACACACACACACACACACACACACACACACACACACACACACACACACACACACACACACACACCCCTACACACACACACACACACACACACACACACACACACACACACACACACACACACACACACACACACACACACACACATACACCCCTCACACACACACACACACACACACACACACACACACACACACACACACAGGTAAGAGAAGTGTCTTATTGAATCCTGTGGTATATTAGGTGTCTGTTGACATTGGATTCTCACCTGTAAATCACCAGTGAGAAGGAATATGGATTCAAGGAAGCGAATTCCATTTACGATCTGTCGAATGAGACAAAAGAGTTGGAACACTTTACATACGGCTGTACTGAGGGGTCTAGTGGGGTGGCTGCTGTACTGAGAGGGGGTTCAGTGTACTGCTGCTGTACTGGGGGGTACTGAGGGGGTCTAGTGTGGGGTGGCTGCTACTGCTGAGGGGTCTAGTGTGGGGTGGCTGTACTGAGGGGACTTGTGTCTGTCTTGTGTGGGGTGGCCTGCTGCTGGGGGTTAGTCTGTGTACGTATTTAGTGATGGTCTGTGTAAACTTTGCTGTCAGTATTGGAGGTAAAGAAGTCTGTCTGGTGGCTGTTGGTCTGTGTAAAGGTGTAGTAGATATGGAGAGAGAGAGAGCATCACAAAGGACTTTCTAGCCCTAACTCCTACTTCTCTTCCCATTCCTCCTCCTCCTCCTCCTACTTCTTCTTCCATTTCTCCTCTTCTTCGTCCTTCTCCCACTCCCCCTTCTCATCCAAGTCTTCTCCTATTCCGCCTCTTCCTTTTTCCTTCTGTTTCCCCTTCCCCCTCCTCCCCATCTTATTATTCTCCCATATCAAGTTCTTCTCTCCTCTTTCTTACTCATCTTCGCATTACTACACTCCTTTCCCTGCCCCTCCTCCCCCCCTTCCTGCCACCTCCCACCCCTCCCTCTCCCACCCCTCCTCCCCCCTCCCCCCCACCCTCCCCCATGTTGTTGTCCTTGATGCCTCGGTTCACATCAGGCTTCTTTGTGCTACTCCTTGTATTAATGGCAATGTGTGGCAATGTGGCATGTATGTATGTATGTATGTATGTATACTATATCTCTCACGTTCTCTTAATATATATACTTTGATTCTCTCCATATATCTCACTAGTTTCTTCTCATTTGTCCTTCTGTCTCTTAATTATTGTTGTCTAATATTTTGTAATTATCTCATCGTCTCCTAGAGTAATTGCTCCCCCCTCCTCCCCCCCCCCACCTCTCTCATTGTTCCTTTTGGTCTTGTTAATGAATTATTGGTTGTGGTCGATGTAGTGATGGTGATGATGATGATGATGATGATGATGATGATGATGCATACCATTCTTGACTGGCTGACTGATTAAGTGGTAAACTAAATGAGTGATTTGATTGAGGAAATTACCTGACGAACTAACAGGTTAACTGACTGCTGACTGGGCCTGAAATGTTTACAAAATGACAGTAGTAGTAGTAGTAGTAGTAGTAGTAGTAGTAGTAGTAGTAATTTCTCATGCTTCATGATAGATTGAAAGAGACAGACTGGAAGAGAATGAATTAAGTGTAGGTGCCGGGGAGGGGTTAGGTTAGGTTAGGTTAGGTTACTTAGGTTATTTAAAGTTAGGTTAGCGTTAGGGAATACAGTCATCAGGTAAACTAACTAACTAACCCGGGGTGTCTAATCTTCAGGTGTTCCGACTTTTTGGTGGGGCCCCTTGCAGGTACACGCGTTAAACTGTAAGAACTGTGTGTGTGGAGCCAATCAGTCATCGCTTAATACTCTGGAGTGAGTTAGTGGCCATAACTCAGGGTGCAGTAGTAGTGTTTGATGAACGATTAGAGGAGAGTGATGATAAATGGCCAGCCACCACACTGTTCTTACTGCCTCAACCCGGGCCATGGTAGTGAATCACGTCTCTTAAAAGTCTCCTAACCTAACCTAACTTAACCTAACCTAACTTAGCTTAACTTAACCTAACCTAACCTAACCTAACTTAACTTAACTTAACCTAACCTAACTTAACTTAACCTAACCTAAAACAAGAACTTCACAATAAATAAATACATAAATAAACTGTATATTCGTTTATATTTGTCCTGAAAATCTTAACTTCAAGAAAAATACAAACGAGTGAAAAATAAAAATCTTCTCAATTGCAAGAAAACGAATATCACGAGAATACATACATACATACATACATACATACATACATGCATGCGGCATACATACATACATACATACATACTAAGAAAAAGGCATAATTGCTGTAGTAAAAAAAATAATTGCAGCAGAAAGAAATATAAAAAGTAAGAAAAAGAGAACAGAGAAAGAGAGAATAAAGAGAGAGAGAAAGAAGGAAACTGTTCTTATTTTGTTCTTATTTGCAAATCGCTGTGGCAGCATATTCAGGGAGGGATGGTGGGGGGAGCTGGGGGTTGGGTTAGGTTGAATTGGGGAGTGGTAGACTGAACAACAGCTACCTGGGCAATTCCTAAAAGCCTCGTAAAGTACCATAAATATTCCTCGTAAGTGGAACTACTCGGAACACACACACACACACACACTGGTTGACTTACATTAGTCCAGACACACACACACGCACACACAAAAATGGAATCCAAATTATAGTATGAATCTAATTTAGCCTTTTACGTACACGTTCACTTAACACTTACGATAAAATTTACTTAGTTAAATTTTCAGATTCTGTACAATAATTATGTGTCGTATCTCTGTTAAATGAATGTTCCTAATTAGGGTTAGAGTCTCTGAATAATTTGGAGGCCATTTTGGGGTGGTGGTGGTGGGGGGGGGTGGCGTTCGTGGGTGGGTGTCATTTTTAATGTTTAGTTTAATGTTAAGCAATGCAGGTGAATACTGTGTGTGTGTGTGTGTGTGTGTGTGTGTGTGTGTGTGTGTGTGTGTGTGTGTGTGTGTGTGTGTGTGTGTGTGTGTGGTCTCTTGCGGTCTCCTGGGGTCTCCTACAGCCAGGCCCTCCCAGCCCTCCTACAATTACTCTATATTGTTGTTTATTATTCCTGTAATGTCGTGCCGCCGCTGTTTGTGTGTCCGTCCTGCTGAGACAACCGGGTTTATTGGGTGATCTTGGCTGTAGTGAGGGGAAGACTTTGTGTGTCGGGGGAAGAACTTGTGTATGAGGGGTGATCTTGTTTCTGATTGTCTTGTGTGTGGGAAGTGATCTTGTGTGTGTGTTATGGAAAGAGGTCCTTGGCCTAATGACCTAGAGACTTACAGGCTTGAGGGTCATGAGGTGTAATGATATTGATAGTGTGACGCTCAGACTATATAGAGTCGACCTTGTATACGATATCAATAGTAATACAAAATGATATAAAGAGAGCTTTAAGATATAATAATGTCATCTCATGAGTAAACACACACACACACACACACACACACACACACACACACACACACACCATAAAACCCTGCTTAATGATGTAGAATAAGCGAGAGTAAATGTTTTATAAATTATGAAGTAGAAGGAAATGATGAAAGGGAAGGAGGAAGAGAGGTGAGGAAACAGTGTAGGTGAAGGAGGGAAGGAATGAGATTGAAGGTGAAGGAGTGAAAGAAAGACAATAGGAAGTGAACGAGGAAAGAAGTGTGAAGAAGAGAGTGAAAGGTAAGCGAGGATTGAGAAGGAGAAAGAGAGAAACAGCAAGAGTAAGAGAGAGAATGAGAGTAAGAAGAGGAGAAACCACAATAATGCAGTAAGTAATGTAAAGTAAAAAAAATACTAAACTTGGAAACACACAAGAAGAATAAGGGAGGGAGAGAGAGAGAGAGAGAGAGAGAGAGAGAGAGAGAGCAGTAAACGTCGGGTAATAGTGAAGGTATATCCCATTGTATTATGTCCTAAAAAAAAAAACCCGGAGTACAGGAGGAGGAGGAGGAGGAACCCAGGAATTTTTATCAATTACCTGAGGAAGGAAACATTTTTACACACCAATATCTCCTTCAGCAGTAATGGTCGCGGCTAACCATTACACTGGATTGGGTTATTTACATTTTTGCCTACCTGTGTCAGAGTGGGAGGTTCAATCACCTTGGAGGATCGATTGTGTGTGTGTGTGTGTATGTGTCTGTGTGTGTGTGTGTGTGTGTGTGTGTGTGTGTGTGTGTGTGTGTGTGTGTGTGTGTCATAAACCATCACCGAACAAGAGAGTCTTACTACATAATCGATAAGAATTAATCAAACTCTTTATATTCAGGAAGTTTTTTTTTTGTTTTTACTTTTTTACCCGGAGTTGAAAAAGTTGCTGCATCTCATTATTGATACAAATTACTGACAAAATAAGAGGCAACAAATATCAATATCACGACCCCGTATACTGGTGGTAATTCCGGTTCGCACACACACACCTTACAGCCTGGAGACTCAATATATTATTATACTCAGTTAAGTTACTCATCACCTGCCCTCTCTCTGGCCTCCTGACGGGGATGTCACCGAGTAAAGTGGTTCTCCCCCAACACGTCGACGGGGCGGTGACTCCCTCCTGGCAGCATTATAATTGTAACTCGTAAATTAAACTGTAGAGGGAAATATCGAGGAGTGATTGTATTTTGTTTTTTGTTTTGTTCATATATAAAAACTTCATAGGATCTTTTCCGTTATATGTGGTTTGTGTTTAGTAAGTTTATATTAAGTAATTGTTATGGTAGTATAATATAAGGTGATATAATAGGGCGTTAGTATAGCCAAACCTTCAGAAAATATGGTAATTGTATTTGTCAGTTTTCTATATAACTACATCAACAAAGTCAACTTGGTTTGTGTTTTGTATGTTATGTTCTTGAGTTAGTTTGAACAAGACAATAAATCAAACAAAATGACCTTAATTGGTTTTTTTACCATCTATCTGAAGTCAAGGAAAATTGACCAGGTTTGAAAAAGAAATCCCTGGTATTGATGTTGTTATTGCAACCATCTGTCATTTTTACTCTATCCCTTAATACTCAACTTTCATCTGAATTAAATTACAACCAGGTATCGGTTTTTTTTACCTTGACGCTCATACGACGAAAGGCAGGTAGTGTAAAAAGAGATTTTTTTTACTGCGGTTTATACTTGCGTCCTGTCACCATGGAATCCACAGAACCCGACACACACACACACACACACACACACACACACACACACACACGTATTAAGTTCAGGATAAAATGCTTTGTGTCGATGTGTTCTAAACGTTGTCTAAACGCCCTGCGAACTAATCAGAGCAGACTTTCAGACTTGTCCCATGCAGTTGAGGGGGTGAGGGTGTCTAGGGGTGTGAGGGTGTGTGAGGGGGTGATTGTGTCTGGGGGTGTGAGGGTGTCTGGGGGGTGGGGTGTGTCACTGAGAGAGGTGAGGTGAGGGTGTCTGAGGGGGTGAGGGTGTCTGAGGGTGTCTGAAGGGGGTGAGGGTGTCTGGGGACCATTGGTGTTTTTAGGAAGTTACACAAGGTAAGACTCAGTGTATATAGGGTGGAGTATATATGTATGTATGTATGTATGTATGTATGTATGTATGTATGATCTTTAACCACTCATGTGTCGTATTGATGAGTAATATTAACGTCTTGGCGCTGAAGAGTTGCCCCCGAACAATGTAACTTTGCCAGACGTGAATTTTTCGTTCTCTTGTACCTTCTAAATATACCTGCAGACTATTCCCGCCCGTCTCACCAACCAGTCTGGAGTATATAGTGTTGGCACAGCTGAGCATCCCGCGGGCTGCCAGATAGTACAGTACTACCATAAGATACCATCACACGGTCTGCCAGATAGTACAGTCCTACCATAAGATACCATCACACGGTCTGCCAGATAGTACAGTCCTACCATAAGATACCACCACGCTGTCTGCCACACTCACCACAGTACAATGCACTATAAGGCGTCCTTGTGTTCCCTTTATTCTGGCACTAGAAAAAAACTAACCGTTAACCCGTTAATGATCACTGACGTACATTACTTCATCACTTGTCTTACGCTAATTGGTCACTGACGTAGTTTACGTCCCGTTAAGTTAGGGTTCCGTGAGCTTTGCTAATAGCTTCTTCGGGTCAAGATAAGTAGAATAACTTTTTTTATGTCCTGACAATTCGTGGCTGTAAATAGATGAGTTTGATGATTGTGTGTAAGCCGTAAAAACAGAGACAAGACTGTGTGTGTGTGTGTGTGTGTGTGTGTGTGTGTGTGTGTGTGTGTGTGTGTGTGTGGCGCGACATGTTCCCGCCTTCCACACTGCGGTTATGCCAAATCTCCCAGTGAAAACGTTCAGGGCACTATCTGACACACGACTTTGTACCTCCAGTGTACATGGTGTATATATAGAGCTGATTTTATAGTTATATTGATAAGTAAATAACATAAGGGAGGATAAGGGGAAACAAACACCTCTGAATAACACTGCAGACAGGGAACCACTCCACTACCCGAGACCTTTAAAACGTGCAGGGAGCTTATAGGTGTGCTTTCACTGTTATCATGTGGTTTGGGGGTCCTTAGGGATTGTTTTAGTCAGCAAAAAGAATTTGGAAATTTTTTGACCATCTGGGCACAACTTAGGTTTAATTAGTTAACCATCTATGGGTTGATATTGAGGTATTAGCACTGAAAAATCTCATTAAAAACTGGGAGAAGAATGTGTATTAAAAAGATGATGACGGCGGTATCAGGGTTGATGAGAGAGAGAAACATCTCCGGGTCAGTCAGCCAGCGGTTGGTTGGCACCAGCGGGTGGGATCGTCGCCAGAGAGTCAGTGTCGCCTTTACCACGGTCGTAGACAGACCTGCTTCGCTCCCACTCTCACCCTGACTCCCTGTGTGGCAGGGATCGCTCGCCCCTCACTCGGTACCCGCCCATAAGGGAAGCAGTGTCAAGTTATGATATTGGTCAAGTGGTTGGTGTGTGGTGCACGTGATAACACTACTTGATGTTAACAACACCCAGGGATAGTTTACTACTGGCTTACGTCGATGGCTTTGTGCCTACTTGTTGAAAATAAATGTTGTCAATGTATTGAGGTGTTGTGGTATGGTGGGGCAGCAGTGTAGTAGTGAGAGCCATGCGTGTTGGCCCACCCTACTGACTACCACTACACCTTGGGCCAAGTCAGTCTCGTGCCGCCCGAAGCAACAGTTGCCAGCGGCCCAGTTAGCCCTCCCTGGTGGTCACAGGAGGGCCTGCTGCTGCTGCTGCCGCTCCTGGAGGAGCCGCGTCAGTAGTCTTCTGGCCCAGGACCACGTCACCAGAGCGGCCCGATGTGTGGTACAGGAGAGTCCATGTGTCGTCGCGTCCTGCTGTCCCTCACAGGTACTGACCCACCACCTGCACCTTCCCTGGGAGTCCCTTGACCCACCACCTGCACCTTCCCTGGGAGTCCCTTGACCCACCACCTGCACCTTCCCTGGGAGTCCCTTGACCCACCACCTGCACCTTCCCTGGGAGTCCCTTGACCCACCACCTGCACCTTCCCTAGAGGGTCCCTTGACCCTGCCTGCACCTTCCCTGGGGAGTCACTTGACCCACCACCTGCACACCTTCCTGGGTCCCCTTGACCCTACCTGCACTTCTGGGGAGTCCCTTGACCCATCTCCCCCTGCCAGTCACTAAGGAGTCTGTCTTCACCTCTCTCTTGCCTCTCACGGGGGACTTGTCACTCACCTTCTTCCGGCCCTTCACCCGTGACTATGATGGGGAACCCTAGACCAGTCCCACTCGTCCTCTACACGTTATGCCCACACTATCAACACGTCACGCCCACACTCAACACGTCACACCCACACTCAACACGTCACGCCCGCACTCAACACTTCACACCCACACTCAGCACGTCACGCCCACACTATCAACACGTCACGCCCACACCTCAACACGTCACACCCACACTCCAGCGCATTTGTCACCTCAACACGTCACGCCCACACTCCACGTCACGCCCACGCTATCAACACGATACGCCCACACTCAACACGTCACACCTCAACACGTCACGCCCACTATTAACACGTCACGCCCGCTCCATACGTCTCGCCTACACTATTAACACGTCACGCCCACACTATCAACACGTCTCGCCCCACACTCAACACGTCTCGCCCACACTCCAGCACGTCTCGCCCACACTCAACACGTCACGCCCACACTATCAACACGTCACGCCCACACTATCAACACGTCACCCACACTATCAACACGTCACGCCCACACTCAAGCACGTCTCGCCTACACTTTCAGCACGTCCGCCCACACTCAACACGTCTCGCCTACACTATCAACACGTCACGCCCACACTATCAACACGTCACGCCCACACTATCAACACCTAAACTTATAGAGACAAACGTCGGTATCTGTTCGCGCACAACATAATACACCTAAACTTCCTTCATCTTCTTCCTCTCCAGCCGACAACTTTATCCACCCTACTGTGTTATCTTCCTTCACTCCCTCTGTCTCTATTGAAAAGAAAAGAATAAAAACTACAACCAATTTTCTTGTTATCTCCTTAACTCCTGGCTCTTCCCTTCGGTAGGAGCTTCATGCCTTCACCTTTACCTGCAGGAGGATCACGTCGTGTCTTTGGGGTCAGCATGGGTCACCTGAAGATTCGCCCCCTCACCCCCTCAACCCCCTCCCCACCTCTACCCCCTCCCCACCTCAACCCCCCTCACCCTCCTCCCCCCTCAACCCCCTCCCCACCTTAACCCAGCTTATTTCACATGATTAACATCCTTAACGCCATCTGGAGGAGGGGTTATGTTAAGTTAGATTAGATTTAGTTAGGTTATGATAGGTTAGATTAGATTTAGGGAGATTAGGTTATATTAGTATAGGTTATTTTAGTTTAGGTTAGGTTAGGTTAGGTTAGGTTAGTGGGATGGCTAATCTAACAGTGATCCATTATACTCCCCTTGTCAGTTCCCTCAAGGTAGCTCCTGTTTGCCTGCCCAGTGGAACAGCCTTAACAACTCCACCTCACCCTGGTTTTCCTTTTCTCCCTTTGACACACCCTTTTCCCCCACCCTCCTCCTCTAACACCCCCTAATGCCTCTCTCCCTCCATCTAACATCCCTCTTCCCTCCTTCCAGCACCCCCCTCCCCTCTAACACCCTCCCCTCTAACACCCCCCTCCCCTCTAACCCCCCCTTCCCCTCTAACACCCCTCTCCCCTCTAACACCCCCTCCCCCTCTAACACCCCCTTCCCCTCTAACACCCCCTCCCCTCCTAACACCCCCTCCCTTTAACCCCCCTCCCCCTCTGTTTCCCTCTCCCCCCTCTAACACCGCCTCCCCCTTCTACTAGCACATAAGTTAAACCTCTTCTCTCTAACCCTCATGGAATATGGGATAATTTTCTCCCTTTTTTGATGTGAATTGTGGACGTGAGTGGGAGTTAAAATCTATTCGTTATATGAATGGTTTCCTTAATAAGTATCGCGACCCAGTATAAGTAATATGACACGATGCGTTTCAGTCCAGTTCACATTTATTTTATACCCTGAATGTTTATAGCTTCGTCGTGTTAAGAACTCGTTCATTTAATATGGTATAAACGGAGCGACATAATGTGTAGGAAATCCAAAAAGATCTTTAAAATCGACAAAACATATTAAAGGATTTGGTAGATAAGCCTCACCCCTTCACCCCCCGCGTCGTGAGTGGTTGGAGGGCGTCACATGTTATTGAGGAGGAGGTGTCACCACGATGAAGGGGAGGGGGCGTATCTAAGTGGAGGAGGGGGCATATGTTGAGGAGGTGTCTACGTTGAAGGGAGGGCGTCTAGTGGAGGAGGGGGGCGTCTTTATGTTGAGGAGGGGGTGTCACGTTGAGGGAGGGCGTCACAAGTGGAGGGAGGGCGTCACATGTTGAGGAGGGAGGTGTCACGTTGAGGGAAGGGGCGTGGTGGAGGAGGGCGTCTAAGTGGAGGAAAGATGTCACAGTGGGAGGGATGGGGTGTACCTCAACTGGTGTGTAGGTGGATGGTGTGCCCGGAGACTCGCTGCTCTATTCGTGGTTAAGTTTCTCATGAAGTACAGTCCGTTTATGTAACAAATCTGTTGTGATTAAAACAAGTAATTAATTAATGGAAATGAACACAAACAGAATGAACTCCCGCTCACAAACATCCAAAACCTCTCCCACGCACACAGCTTCCAGCACGCACACACAGCCTCCAGCACGCACACACAGCTTCCAGCGCACGCACACACAGCTTCCAGCACGCACACACAGCTTACATGAATAACAATTGTTCTTGCATATTGAATGATTCTGTAAAGCAAACTAATCTAGGTGTAATGTGTAGCAGTTAGAAGGATAATATTGACAGTGAAGAGTGTAGCGGCTATACCCACCCCCCCTGTCACCATCACAGCCGAGACAGTGATATTTACTCACCATAACTATAGCGATCTACAGGTTACTCTGTCCTATACACTCATCTACTCATTGACATCTCTAAATATTTCTGTAGTTTGAGAATAATGAGGTATCTATTATCTTATACCTAACACTATATATATTCTTAATAGGAAATGAAAGTTTTTAGTGTGTTTAAAATATGTTCAAAATTTATATACAATGGGCGGATACAACACGGGGTGGTAAAGTATGGTCGTAAGGGAAGTATTGCTTGCTATTACTTAACACAAATTACATATATAACCCTCATGTATACTCTGTACTGAATAAAAATTGTCTGGTGTTAAATAAAATATCACAAGTGGCGTCCCTCTAGTGTAGTGAAGATGTTAAGAAAGACCCTGGATGCTGGTGTATGAATTTAACATCTGTATAACTCCCTGAAGGATGCTTTGACCTGTAGCTGGCTTGACCTGACCTCAGTATCAAGTTGTTATGTGGAGGATTCTGAGATAAGGGGTAGGGGTCAGGGAGGGTCACGCAGACACACTAACAACACACTGACAGCAACACACTAGCAGGCACACTAACAAACACAGTAACATACACACTAACAAACACACTAACAGCACCACAAGGAAAGAGTTATAGGCGTTGTTCATAAACCGGAAACTTGAGGGAAAAATCTGTCTGGGGGGAAAGTTATGGAAAAGTCATGGAATTTCTCACTCCTGGAAACTGTCATGGAATTTCTCACTCCTGGAAACTGTCATGGAATTTCTCACTC
>NW_024736148.1:2047671-2053432 GCF_018991925.1 Homarus americanus
TTATGTCTCTTTTAGTATAACTTGCGTTGTTTAAGAGGGTCTTTATGCCTGCTTTATGCCTGATGGGATGTGAACTGCTTATGCCAGGGATTTTAACTCCTTTATACCTGCAGGGACATTCCGTATAATAACTGTATCGTACTTGGCAAAACGGTGTGTGTGTATGTGTGTGTGTATGTGTGTGTGTGTGTGTGTGTGTGTGTGTGTGTGTGTGTGTGTGTGTGTGTGTGTGTGTGTGTGTGTGTGTGTGTGTGTGTGTGTGTGTGTGTGTGTCACTGACCAACACGTTACGTCATATTCGATACAGGGAAATATTACTCTTCCAATTTAAACCCAATAAAAGTGTATTATTGCAGGTATTTTATAAGTTACAACACTAATACTTAAATAGTTATGACACATACAAGTGGGGTACTCGATATAACTCAGGTGTGTTGATCCGTACCTGTGTGGGGTGTGGCCCCAGCAGGTGCCCGGAGGTCCATTACACTGCGGCTTTGATGTGCAATTGATTGTTTTGTAACTTTTAGTCCTCAAAACAGTCCACATCAAAGTGACCGTTTAGTTGTGGATAGATCTGCATGTCAGTCGCTGTTGGGTTAGGCTGGCTGGGGGCGGTAGTGAGTTTGAGCCATATACTGTGCAGCTACCTGTATCACCTGAGCCAATTACTGGTGCATACTGTGTGTGTGTGTGTGTAATTCCCCCCATCCGGATATCAATAAAGGCACACAGGTTCCTCCTCCCGGGTGTTGTGGTAAGCTTTCATCTCAGAAACGTTAAGAAACTAATCCCCCCATCAGGAAATATCTTACACACACACACACTTGTTTACGTCTCACAACACTTACGTCAGTTTTGCAGGAATTTTCTCAATTATTCTCCATTATGAACAGTTAAGATAAGATGTGTCCCCGCAACAACTGTTCATATAATTCGCAATTTTACTTGTTCGAACCCTCAAATTAGATTAAACCAGGCTGGCTCATCCTGCTTCTCAACAACTGCGCAACTCTGCAACACACACACACACACACACACACACACACGTGTTCCAGCCCACAACTTAGCGTTAATGACCCGACTTCCAGATTACCGCACCAGACGACTCGACGCGACACAGGGATTCCACGACAGCTTGTGACTTGTAGACGTGGCCAACAGGGAACTGGGTCATGATGCAACACTGATACTATTTACTGCCCTGGGTACTTGGAGGTGCCGCCACGTCGTAGTTGACAGCTTGCAGGAGGAGGAGGCGGTGAAGGGGTTATTGCTCAGGTCGTGTGTTTTCAGTGAAATTAAATAAATAATCAAGTCCTTACCGGAGCCAGGACAATCTCACGCTCTCTATTTAGTAAACATGATCTCAGCAATTTGAGTTTATGTACGTCCTGATAATTTTGTTTACCATCACCTGAACACACTCGTGCTACGCTCACACCTGAATACACCCGTCTAATCGCAATGGGACACTGTTTTACCAGCACCTCAAGCACACACTACATGCTACACACACTGGCACGCTAGGGGTTAAAGTGAACGTAACAGTACAACACAACCCGGCATGGACAACACACTTAACCTAACCTAACCTGGCATGGGCAACACACTTAACTTAACCTAACCTGGCATGGGCAACACACTTAACCTAACCTAACCTGGCATGGGCAACACACTTAACCTAACCTAACCTGGCATGGGCAACACACTTAACTTAACCTAACCTGGCATGGGCAACACACTTAACCTAACCTAACCTGGCATGGGCAACACACTTAACTTAACCTAACCTGGCATGGACAACACACTTAACCTAACCTAACCTGGCATGGACAACACACTTAACCTAACCTAACCTGGCATGGACAACACACTTAACCTAACCTAACCTGGCATGGGCAACACACTTAACCTAACCTAACCTGGCATGGGCAACACACTTAACCTAACCTAACCTGGCATGGGCAACACATCTCGCTCCTGCACCCGCCGCTAAACACTACCGGGAAACACACACGATAACCGGTAGTCATTCCACGTAAAATATAACCGGGTCGCATTTCCGATATTGGTGAAGTGAGTCGTATTAAGAGGTAGGTCTCTGGTAACACATATTGGTGTGTGGAAGTTAATCGTTGTTTATTTTTATTAGTGAGTTGTTATAGGTTATATTAGTGAGTGTTATAGGTTATATTAGTGTTATAGGTTATATTAGTGAGTGTTATAGGTTATATTAGTGTTATAGGTTATATTAGTGAGTGTTATAGCTTATAGGTTATAGCTTGGCATGTGTTTGAGGTGCCAAGTACAACATCGTCTGGCATTACATCGCCACCTGCCTCCTACAGCGTTACCTTCCTCGTGTTCGCTTGTGTTGGCTCCACTGCACAAACTACCTAACCTAACCTAACCTAACCTAACCTAACACAGAGATCTTTATACACTCAACTGTGGTAATTGTTAAGGTCACATTATTTAGTCCTCATTACAGTGTTAACAGCCATTCCTGGTAGTAATTACACGTTAGTAGAAAAGTCAGTCATTTACGTTGATAATGAGGTGATTATGTGGTTAGGTTAACTTTATATTTAGCATTACATTGTGCAGCTCGGAGTGTTGAGTAAATATACTGTATATATACGTTGGTAAAATTAGGTACAAAGCTCAGCTCTATGATAATGTGTGGTTAGTTTTATTGTTAACTGTTTATATTACCATCCATGATGCGGCCTAAATAGTGTCCTGTAAATTAAATACATAACACCCACCTGTAAACAAGACCTCGAAAGGATATGTAATTAATTGTTTGATCTGTAGCTATTTAATAATTTAGGTTGTAACAGTGTGTGTACAGGTGTGTTGTAAAGGAAATATATGGTACTTTTGTTGTTTACTGCACTTGGCCTCCCAGGGGAAGTTAGTTTTTATCCAATTATATCCACAAGTGTTATGTCTCAATTGATTCTGTCAGCTTAGTCAAGTGTTGTAGCTAGCCAGAAAACATGAATTGATTGACGATTTAACAATATTCCTGCAGGCAGGGAAAAAGGCTTCAGAGTTTGGAAACGCCACGAAACTAAGAGGAAAGTTGTTTGTTGTTATTCCGACTTGTACCAGGATATTCTACTAGGGTTTGTTTGCTTAGAATTTCTGGAATAAATCGCTCGTGTGCCCGTCGGTCGTGTGTCGGTAATCTGGCGGCAGATGCTGCACCCTGGCGGCGGGCTCGGCCAGGTGTGGGGCGAGACGTCACCTTAATTTGCACATATTTGGCGTTGCTGTTCTCCTCTTCTACTCTAATGGTAAATTGTGTTGGACTCTTGCTCAATTTTGCATATGTTGGCGCAATGCTTTTTATAACTGGTGTTCCAATATTGGTAATTTTAACCACATCTTTACTGGCTTGTCATGAACACCCAGCCGAGTCACACTATACACACACCTTGGGAAGATATTAATCGGCCCTATCTATTAACCTGTGTGATATGTGACGGTAAGCCAAGGTGACACATGCCCCAGGGTGACACTTTAAGTGCCATTGTGTGTTAGACTAGTGTGAGTACAGAACCAAAAATATCTTCCTCGCCAAGTGTTGTGTTCTTGCCCGCACACATAGAAGTCTCTGGAGTTTTATCTAAGTGCTGAGCTTCTGGCCGGTAGAGGCGCTGTCGTCACGGGCGTTGCAGGTTTTAAAAGTTGTTAATAAGTTTTAAAATTCTTGATCATTTTATTTAATTTTTTTCGTATATATATATATATATATGTGTGTGTGTGTGTTATATTATTACAGACACAGGTACTTAATGATGATGTTTTAATGCATTTGGTGTCTTAACCTCATGATTTAAGCTAATTTATTATTATTATTATTATTATTATTATTATTATTATTATTATTATTGTTATTATCTGTCAACGTTTATGCTATTTAATTAAGTCACCAAAACTACAGTAATTTTTAGTTTAATGTTATCCAGAATAATCTCAAAAACTACATAAAGTAACACAACAAAGTTTTTTATTCCACAAATCGTCAGAAATTATGCAAATAGCGTGAAAAATGCATATAGTATTTTAAACAGGGCTTCTATAAATCATCTCACATTATGCAGATGAACTGAAAAATACAAATTAGCCTTAATTACTCTTCCATAATATATCTAAAAGTTCGCAACATATAATTTTTTTTTTACTTTTTAAATGTTTGAAATTATGTAACTTAAGTCTAATACAGTATACACACAATACTTTTTCCCTTCAGTTGTCATCTTAACTTATACAAAGGATTGGTATTTTTTCATTAAATCATAAACCGCTTCAAAGTTTAGAAGTGCATTGTTATATAAATATTACTTATGGTTTTATATCTTAAAATGTTGTCATTGTAGATCGTAAAATGTAAATAAAAATGTTTTGTAAATAACATCATATAAAACATTAATTTAGTGACTGTTGGTGTTTTTACTTAATTAATCTAACAAAAACTCAAAATACTGGACAGGTACAGTGCATATACAGGTACAGGTAGCCAGGTGCAGAGGTTTCACTGTAATATCAATTGGGTTGGGTTGGGTGGGTTAGCGTCAGGTTGGTTTAGGATTTGGGTTAAGTTAGGTTAGGTTAGATTAATTAGATTAGATTAGGCTGCGATAAAATTAACACAAATATAACATTATCCTCCCTGTATTTCCTTTAACAAGTTGATATCGAATTACCTGATGTTAATTCCGAGTTGCATACACTACATTATACAAGCTCAGGTAATTTTCTCACCTGCAATGCCTTAATTACTTCTATTAAATTAAAATTTCCTAAATTATATACTGTACACAGGTCGCTTATACTAATGACCTGTTTCTATTACAGGTAAGCAGCTCGTGGTGTGGTGAGTAGCTTGGGTGAGAGAAGTATTATTGTGAGAAGCATTGTTGTGAGAGAAGTATTGTTGTGAGAGAAGTATTGTTGTGAGAGAAGTATTGTTGTGAGAGAAGTATTGTTGTGAGAGAAGTATTGTTGTGAGAGAAGTATTGTTGTGTGAGAAGTATTGTTGAGAGAGAAGTATTGTGAGAGAAGTATTGTTGAGAGAGAAGTATTGTTGTGAGAGAAGTATTGTTGTGAGAAGTATTGTTGAGAGAGAAGTATTGTTGTGAGAGAAGTATTGTTGAGAGAGAAGTATTGTTGTGAGAGAAGTATTGTTGTGAAGTATTGTTGTAGAGTGTTGTTGTAGGAGTGTTGTTGGGAGATATTGTTGTAGGGAAGTGTTGTGAAGTGTTGTTGTGGAAGTGTTATTTGTGAGTATTGTTGGGAGAATATTGTTGTGGAGAGTATTGTTGTGAGTGTGTTGGGGAATGTTGTTGTGTTGTTGTGGGGAAGTGTTGTTGAGGAAGTATTGTTGTGGAGAAGTGTTGTTGGTATTGTTGTGAAGTGTTATTTGTGATGGGGGTGTTGTTGTGAGAAGTATTGTTGTGAGAGAAGTATTGTTGTGAGAGAAGTATTGTTGTGAGAGAAGTATTGTTGTGAGAGAAGTATTTTTGTGAGAGAAGTATTGTTGTGAGAGAAGTATTGTTGTGAGAGAAGTATTGTTGTGAGAGAAGTATTGTTGTGAGAGAAGTATTGTTGTGAGAGAAGTATTGTTGTGAGAGAAGTATCGTTGTGAGAGAAGTATTGTTGTGAGAGAAGTATTGTTGTGAGAGAAGTATTGTTGTGAGAGAAGTATCGTTGTGAGAGAAGTATTGTTGTGAGAGAAGTATTGTTGTGA
>NW_024736148.1:2053532-2111032 GCF_018991925.1 Homarus americanus
CACACATCACAATAGGACACACACCACAATAGGACACACACCACAATAGGACACACACCACAATAGGACACACACCACAATAGGACACACACCACAATAGGACACACATCACAATAGGACACACACCACAATAGGACACACATCACAATAGGACACACACCACAATAGGACACACACCACAATAGGACACACACCACAATAGGACACACACCACAATGGGACACACATCACAATAGGACACACCACAATAGGACACACATCACAATAGGACACGCCATTACAAAACTTTCCACACTATATCAACATTCAATATTTGCATCATTACAAGTACATTTCCCCGTACAGTAAATCATCAACTTTACTAATATGAAATACACTGGGCATTATTCCATCACCATACAGTAAACTGCCTAACTACCTCCTGTAACCACATTTCAGGAGCTAATTGCTGTAACTCATGGGTGAAGTTAAAGAGCGCTGTTGTTAACTGTTGGGTGAGGGTTAAGACTCGAGAATGAAGTTAGAGGTGATATAAGAGTCCAGCATGAAGCAAGAGGTGATGTAAGAGTCCAGCATGAAGCAAGCGGTGATGTAAGACTCCAGCATGAAGCTAGAGGTGATGTAAGACTCGAGAATGAGGTATAAGGGAGTCTCCAGGCACGAGGTCGAACAGTAGCATCTCCAAGCCCAGGCAAGGTCAAGAGGAGATGGGGAGAGTCCAAGAAGGTCAAGTACATCTCCATGACCCGGTATTAGGGAAGAGTATCGACAAGGCGTGGGGTGGTGTCGACAAGGCGTGGGGTGGTGTCGACAAAGGCTTGGGGGTACCGACAAGGCGTGGGGTGGTGTCGACAAGGCGTGGGGTGGTGTCGACAAGGCGTGAGGTGGTGTCGACAAAGGCTTGGGGGTACCGACAAGACGTGGGGGGCGAGACCGACAGGACAGAGTGGGTGAGGGATGATACCGACAAGACGTGAGGGGGGTGAGGGTGACACCGACAGGACAGAAGGGGTGGGGGGTGATACCGACAAGAAGGCAGTTTTTGTGATAACTTTCAAAGACTCAGTTGCTGAAGTTAGTCCTACCTCGCCACGCTAAATGAATTCGCCGGGTTTTTTTTCTCGTTTTTTTGGCGAATTTGGCGAACTTGGCGAACTTGTGACTGGTGAAGACTTATTTTTCATGATTAATTATCCATTTAGGTAGCGAGGCGAGGACTCTTGTCTCGTGTGTGTGTGTGTGTGTGTGTGTGTGTGTGTGTGTGTGTGTGTGTGTGTGTGTACAGCGTGACTAGCACCACTCTTATACTTTACCTACCTAAACCATTTATGACAAAACTACTCGCAAAAGTTTAACCCACACGAGCCCTCACTTAACCGTTATGGCTGAAGTGTGGTGACAAGTGTGTTAAGTGCGTAAGTGTCTGGTGGTGAGGGTGTGAGTGTGTTGTGGTGATGGTGGTGAAGGTGTGGTAGTGAGGTGTGGTGTAAGTGTGCTGTGGTGATGATATGTGTGAGTGTGTGGTGGTGATGAAGGTGTTAGTGTGGTGGTGGTGGTGGTGAAGGCGTGAGTGTGTGGTGGTGGTGATGATGGTGTTGTGGTGTTGGTGTTGATGATGGGGAAGGTGTTAGTGTGGTGGTGGTGGTGGTGTGGTGGTGATAGTGAAGGTTAGAGTGGGGAAGATGATACAACATGGGCTCTCTCGTGTATATTAGTGACACATTAAACTCGGGTTATGGGATGATAATGTTTGACACACATACACACACACACAGGTGGGAAGTCGTTGGTATAGTGTATGTTTTCACCTTCATATCTCTCTCCTGTAGTGTCTTCCCCGAGGTGTAGATGCTGGTGTAGATGCTGGTGTAGATGCTGGTGTAGATGCTGGTGTAGATGCTGGTGCAGACGATGTTGTAGACGGAAGACAAAACAGTCAACATATCGTAGACTGGAAAATTATCCGAGTAACGAAAAGGGAAAGGAAAAAATAAAAAAATAAAAAATGACAATAAAAAAAATTAAAATATAGAAATTAAAAAAAGAAAAGAAAAAAAAAGAAAATTTACACAAAAAGAAAGAAAAAACCCCGCTAAGGAATGTCTACCATACTACAGCGATGCAAGAAATAATACTTGAATGTTCGGACTCGTCATTAAAAGTTCTTTCCTTTCCTTTTGGCCTCAGCTGAGCCAACATACACACCTAGTGGAGTGTCCCCGAGCCAGCCACCCCCCTGTGAATGACTCCTGGTGCTACTTGACGAAAGAGCGGGACTGGCTTAACCCGGGACACTTTCTGGCGACTTTTTGTTCCGTCACCCGAAATAGGAGCGTAACTTTCCTTGATCAAGACTGATATTAAAGTGTTTGCTTGATACTTCCCCCTTTTTTCTCCCACGAGGCAACCTATCACTTGTTTCCTCCTCCTCCTCTTCCCTACCTTGGTCTCCTCCCTACCATGTCTCCTCCCTGCCTTGGTCTCCTCGCTACTTCGATCTCCTCGCTACTTCGTCCTCCTCCCTATCTTGGTCTCCTCGCTACTTCGGTGTCCTTGCTACTTCGGTCTCTTCGCTGCTTGTCCTCCTCCCCACCTTGGTCTCCTCGCTACCTTGGGATCTTTCCTACCTTGGTCTCCTCCCTACCTTGATCTCCTCCCTACCTTGGTTTCCTCCCTACCTTGGTCTCCTCCCTACCTTGGTCTCCTCGCTACCTTGGGATCTTTCCTACCTTGGTCTCCTCCCTACCTTGATCTCCTCCCTACCTTGGTTTCCTCCCTACCTTGGTCTCTTCCCTACCTTGGTCTCCTCCTTCCTTGGTCTCCTCCTACCTTGTCCCTCCTCCCCACCTCGTCCTCCGTGACCTCTTCTCCAGCTGTGGTTTCAACACACGTCTTCATAATTGACCTCACCATTCCGCGACTCTCTCACTCTTGCAGCCCACAGGTGAGAGAGAGAGAGAGAGAGAGAGTTTTGCTGGGGGATTTGTACCTGGTAAGAGTCTTTCTGTAAGGGTAGCCGTCGGAATCGATCGTCCAGGTGTGGCAGGTGTTAGTATAAGGGTCGTCCAGGTGAGGCAGGTGTTAGTATAAGGGTCGTCCAGGTGAGGCAGGTGTTAGTATAAAGGTCGTCCAGGTGAGGCAGATGTTAGTATAAGGGTCGTTAATGTGTGACGGGTGTTAGTATAAGGGTCGTCCAGGTGAGGCAGGTGTTAGTATAAGGTCGTCCAGGTGAGGCAGATGTTAGTATAAAGGTCGTTCAGGTGTGACGGGTGTTAGTATAAGGGTCGTCCAGGTGAGGCAGAGAAAATAATTAATAAAAGTCGAAATGTTTGGCCACACAACCCCTCCCTTCATCCCCATCAACCTCCATCCCCCACCTAGCCTCTCCTCCTCTCTCTCTCCCATCCCCCACCCTAGCCCCTCCCTCTCTCTCCCATCCCCCCACCTAGCCCCCTCCCTCTCTCTCTCCCATCCCCACCCTAGCCCCTCCTCTCTCTCTCCCATCCCCCACCTAGCCCCTCCCTCTCTCTCTCCCATCCCCCACCTAGCCCCCCCTCCCTCCTCCCATCCCCCCACCTAGCCCCTCCTCTCTCTCTCCCATCCCCCCCCACCTAGCCCCCTCCCTCCCTCCCTCCACTCCCCAGGTAGCATCAACACAAGACAAGTCCATCAACCTCTACATCTTCACCTCAAACCTCACCAAAACTTTTTCGTGTTTTTCCGAATGATTTTAAGACGGAAATCACGGTCCATCACCCCTCCTTCGGCCCCTCCTTCGTTATCTACGGCTCTGCTCTGGTGCTCTCGGCTATTTTGTAGGAGAGGGGTGAGAGGAGGAGGAGGGGGATGTAGAGTTCAATTTCCTTGGTTTGTCTCGCTACTCTTCAGTACGTATGGTTCACCTCACCAGGTCTCCAGTATGGTCAGATTATCCTCGTTCACATAACCGATCAGCACCACCACCACCACCACCACCACCACCCCACACCACCACCACCACCACCACCACCTCCTCTTCTCCCAACACAAGGCAGAAGAATGAAGATAAAGAGAGACTGTTAGGTAACTTTTTTTTTTAGCGTCACCAGTTAAAGACAGGGATAAAGTCTCCATTTTTATGTCTGTCTCATCCATCGTCTTCCGTCGCGGTGGAGAGAGAGAGAAAACGTACTCACTAAGCAGGTCTAATTTCTTCCTTCATTCCTTCATGGACGTGGAAAGGACGTATATTGTTCTCTTGTTGGTCGAATTGTGTCAAGGACAGTTATTTGTGCCATTGTGAGGGAGTAAAACACAACGCCCGCCGCCGCCTCCTCACCACCACCACCACCGCTGCCTCCTCACCACCACCACCACCGCTGCCTCCTCACCACCACCGCCTCCGCCTCCCTCACCCCACCACCCCCCCACCACCACCCTCCCTCACCCTCACCACCGCCTCACCACCACCGCCTCCCTCCCACCCTCACCACCGTCTCCCTCCACCACCACCGCCTCCCTCCCCCCTCCACCACCACCGCCTCCCTCACCCTCACCACCGTCTCACCACCACCGCCTCCCTCACCCTCACCACCGCCTCCCTCACCACCGCTGCCTCCTCACCACCACCACCGCTGCCTCCCTCACCACCACCGCCTCCCTCACCCACGCCTCCCTCACCACCACCGCCTCCCTCACCACTACCGACCGAAACACTCTTTATTATAGGAGTTCCTCTCGTCTCTCTGATGATCATCGCCTCGTCCTCCTCCCGCCCGGGCCGCTGTAGGCTGGGCGACGTATATTTTCCCCAGTAATTAATGACATTCCGTACGTTCTTGTCCCGTCACGAGGCTCACGATGACGATGACTTGATCTGACCTTGTAATGATGTGCCACTACCAGTCGAGGTCATCCCTCCCTTCCTCACTGGTTACCTTCTCCTCCCCTCTCCCCAGGTCACCCCTCCTCTTCCCCGTCACTCTCCCTCCCCCCTCCCCACCACCTGTACCAGTCCACTCTTCTCCCAATTCTCTCACGCCCTCCATTGGTATCTCACAGTCCTTCTCTCTTCGTCCAGGCCTTCCAAAGTTCTCTCTCTTTCTCAGCCCCCCCTCTTACTCCCAGTCCCTCTATCTTAGCCCCCCCCTTAACACTCCTAGTTCCCTCTCCCAGTCAGTTTTAGTCCCATTTGGCACTCTCAGCCCCATAACACTCCCCAGTCTATCTCAGCCCCTCTTCACACTTCAGTCTGTCTCATCTTTTCTCGCGTTCTCAGTCCCCATGCCTGCCCAGCCTGCCCCAAACCTGCCCCAACCTGCCCCAGCCTGCCCAACCTGCCCCAACCTGCCCCAACCTGCCCCAGCCTGCCCCAACCTGCCCCAGCCTGCCCCAAACCTGCCCCGACTCTCACATCCCTCTGGGTATCTCAGCCACACACAAGGAACCTTTGCTCTTCCCTCACTAAGATCATTTTTATGACTTTCTTATCCAGTCGATATTGTCTCGTCCATCGTGGCAACAGTCTCCTTCCTCCTCTTACCACACTTTTAGGTCGCCACACACACACTACTACTACTACCACCACTATTATCACTACCACTACTACCACTACAGCCACCACCACTACAACCACCACTACCACCACCACCATCACTACAGAAGGTGTCGGTCTTAAGGGCTCAACTAACTTAACTCCTTGTAAGTTAACATAAAGACACAGTTCACTACAGTCTTATGTCAATGTTGCCGCCATGTTGACCAGACCTGTTCTTGGTTATTATTAATTGTTATTGTTTTGTTTCTTTGTTGTCTTCTCTCTTATTCCTTCTTTATTGTCGTTTTCCATCTGTATGTCTCTTCCTACCTTCTCCTTTTCCTTCTCGTACTTTTCTTCTTTCCACCTCCTCTTCCTCCTCTTCTTTCTTTATACACCTTCTCTTCTTCTTAACTTCATACACCTCCTTTTTCTCCTTCATACTCCTCCTCCTCCTTCAAACACCTCCTCTTCCTTTTTCATACACCTCCTTCTTCATACTCCTCCTCCTCCTTCATTACCTCCTTCATCATACACCTCCTCTTCCTTCTCCATACACCTCCTTTTTCTCTTTCATCATACATCTCCTCTTCCTCCTTCATGCACCTCCTCTTCCTTCCTCATACACCTCCTCCTCCTCCTTCCTACACCTCCTCTTCCTTCCTCATACACCTCCTCTTCCTCCTTCATACACCTCCTTCTTCATACACCTCCTCCTTCTTCATACACCTCCTCCTCCTTCATACACCTCCTCCTTCATACACCTCCTCTTCCTTCATACATCCTCTTCCTTCATACACCTCCTCTTCCTTCATACATCCTCTTCCTTCATACACCTCCTCTTCCTTCTTCATACACCTCCTCTTCCTTCTTCCTTACACCTCCTCCTTCTTCATACACCTCCTCTTCCTTCATACACCTCCTCTTCCTCTCTCTACCTCCCACATGGCCCGCCCAGCTGGCCACACAATAAATGGGCCACAATCTCTGTAAAGACTGTGGGGATTGTTGGCTCAGGGTGATAGACTGTTAGGGTGACTGGTGGTGGTGGCTCAGGGTGATAGACTGTTAGGGTGACTGGTGGTGGTGGCTCAGGGTGATGGACTGTTATGGTGACTGATGGTGGTGGCTCAGGGTGACAGACTGTTAGGGTGACTGGTGGTGGCTCAGGGTGATAGACTGTTAGGGTGACTGGTGGTGGTGGCTCAGGTGATAGACTGTTAGGGTGACTGGATGGTGGTGGCTCAGGCAGACTGTTAGGGTGACTGGTGGTGGGCTGGGTGATAGACTGTTAGGGTGACTGATGGTGGTGGCTCAGGGTGATAGACTGTTAGGTGACTGGTGGTGGCTCAGGTGACAGACTGTTAGGTGACTGATGGTGGTGGCTCAGTGATAGACTGTTAGGGTGACTGGTGGGCTCAGTGAGGGACTGTTAGGGTGACTGGTGGTGGTGGCTCAGGGTGATAGACTGTTAGGGTGACTGATGGTGGCGGCTCAGGTGATAGACTGTTAGTGTGACTGGTGGTGGTGGCTCAGGGTGACAGACTGTTAGGGTGACTGATGGTGGTGGCTCAGTGATAGACTGTTAGGTGACTGGTGGTGGTGGCTCAGGGTGATGGGACTGTTAGGGTGACTGTGGTGGTGGCCTCAGGGTGACAGACTGTTAGGGTGACTGGTGGTGGTGGCTCAGGGTGATGTGGACTGTTAGGGTGACTGGTGGTGGTGTCTCAGGGTGATAGACTGATAGGGATGGTGGTGGTGGCTCAGGGAGATAGAAGGAGAGAGAGAGAGAGAGAGAGAGGAGAGAGAGAGAGAGCTCATAAGTCCCCAAATGAGCTATAAAATTAGTTCATCACCGCTCACCTCACTACCGATAAGGTTGTGTTGTCGCTGGTTGACATTGATATACCAAGGTTGTGTTGTCAGCTGTTGTCTGACATTGATATACCGGGTTGTGTTGTCAGCTGTTGTCTGACATTGATATACCAAGGTTGTGTTTTCAGCTGTTGTCTGGTACGATATATCAAGGTTGTGGTCAGCTGTTGTCTGACACTGATATACTAAGGTTGTGTTGTCAGCTGTTGTCTGACACTGTTATGCCAAGAGGTATGTGTGCTGTTTATTTTGTGTGTGTTTTGTGTGTGTGTGTTTTGTGTGGTTTTGTGTGTGTCCTTTTGTTTTGCGTATGCATATGTCCGTTTTATATCTGTGAATGTACGTGTTTATATGTGTGTTGTGTTCGTATTCATGTGTGTGTATGTATGTATGTATGTATGTATGTATGTATGTATGTATGTATGTATATATGTATGTATGTAATAGCAATATGTGTGTGCGTGTTAAAACAGTTTTCATCGATGATTCCTCCCAAAATCTGTATCAGTTAACATAAAAGCAATAGGCGACCATTGTTGTGTGCTGTAAATCTGATATTAGAGCTATTTTGGGTTTACGGGGTATAAATGCATTGTGTTAATATCGTCTGCGGCGTTGTTACTGTCTATTAGTTTGTCTATTAGTTTGTCTATTAGTTTGTCTATTAGTTTGTCTATTAGTTTGTCTATTAGTACAACTCGTGATAGATAATTGAGTCGTGTTGTAATATGTGTTGTTAATTTGATTATATATTTTTTAAAGATACTCTGTTATTTCCGTTAGATGTAGATGGTATCTCAGATAATGTGGCCCACCCAAAAAGATACTCTGGTAAGTCAGGTAGATGTAGTGTGTATCTCAGATAATGTGGCCCACCCAAAAAGATACTCTGGTAAGTCAGGTAGATGTAGTGTGTATCTCAGATAATGTGGCCCACCCAAAAAGATACTCTGGTAAGTCAGGTAGATGTAGTGTGTATCTCAGATAATGTGGCCCACCCAAAAGATACTCTGTAAGTCAGGTAGATGTAGTGTATCTCAGATAATGTGGCCCACCCAAAAGATACTCTGGTAAGTCAGGTAGATGTAGTGTGTATCTCAGATAATGCCCACCCAAAAAGATACTTGAGTAGGTAGATGTAGTATCTCAGATAATGGCCCAATCTCTGATATGGAAATTCTCTTGTCTGGGAATCCACCGCCTCCTAAAATTAATTCACTGTGGAATGGCAAGTCAACACATCAGCCATTCTAATATATACACAGTCGTCAAGATGATTCTTTGATACAGCGCCTGGCAGTTGACAGTGCATTAAGTATCTCGTCCTCAAACACACACACACACACACACACACACACACACACACACACACACACACACACACACACACACACACACACACACACACACACACAAAACAGAAGGAATATAAAAACACTCTATCTTTGTAGCTTTCGTCGTCCATTAATTAAAAAAAAACGTCGGACCCAGAGAAAATCGACAAACCCAAATTTAGTTATAGAGAGAGAGAGAGAGAGAGGTTCTTTGACTGTGTGTTTTTATGTCATTAGTACTGTGAACTCTCTCTCTCTCTCTCTCTCTCTCCTTCCTATGTAATACCATCAACAAAATAAATGTGTCCCACTTAACAAGGAAATGTGTCTCATCTATGAATGTTTCTTTTCTCATTGTTTTATGTCTCATTTCTCCTTTTAGTGAGTTAGGAGGCATCTGTCACCTACCTGCCTCATTTTAATACACTTGCCACCACTTTAATGTCTCGTGAGGAGTTCTAGAGTAACTCATTGAGGGAGAGAGAGAGAGGGGGGGAGGGGGGGGTAGAGGGGAGGGGGGTGGGGGTAGAGGGGGAAGGGGGTGGGGGTAGAGGAAAGGATGGGAGGTGGTGGGGGTAGAGGGAAGGATGGGGGGGGTGGGGGTAGAGGGAAGGAAGGGGGTGGGGGTAGAGGGAAGGATGGGAGGTGTGGGGGTAGAGGGAAGGAAGGTGTGGGGGTAGAGGAAGGAAGGGAATGATGCTCATTCCTTCATTTTACTGTTCTGTGAATCTTAATGCTCCATTCTTTCAATCTTTCATGATTAAAAACCCAGTGTCCCTACGATGGGGTTAGGTTAGGTTATTTTGTTGGGTTAGGTTAGCATTGTTTGTGTGCACAGGCCAGCCAAGTGGCTAGGCCAGGCCATTTGTCGCCAGGCCGGTCATCTTGGTGGGACTGGTAGCAACGCCAGGCTAGGCCAGCCAGGCAGCACCAGGTCGGTGGCCAGGCTCAGCATTGACGTTAGGTTAGGTTAGGTTATTTTCAGCGTTAGGTTGAGGCCATTTTTGTGATTATGTTAGCATTCACGTTAGGATAGGTTAGCATTGCGGGGTTAGGCTAGCATACGTTGGATACAGCACATGTAGGTTAGGTTAGCACATGCTGTGATAGGCAGCTATCACATGTTAGGCTAGGTTAGCACATGTTAGGTTAGCACACGCCAGGTTAGGTTAGCACATGCTAGGATTGGGTTATCATGCTTGGGTCAGCACATGCCAGGCTACACATGCCAGGCCAGCACATGCCAGACTAGCATTACGTTGTGGTTAGGTTAGCATTACGTTAGGTTAGGTTAGCATTACGTTAGGTTAGCGTCATTAATCATCAGTGAATAAGCTGGGGTGCCTTAATCCTCACGAGATCCCACTTGACGTGATGTAATCCTGGTCTTGGGATTATCTCTCAGAACGTTAACTGTGTGATGAGTTTTATGGTCTCTTTATATTACTGTGATGATGATCCACTGTTGAAGAGTGATGAGAGTTGAGCACACAACAGGTGAACTCTTTACTGATACTTGAGAGTCGATATTGCAACAGGTGAACTCTTACTGATACTTGAGAGTTGATATTGCAACAGGTTAACTCTTACTAATACTTGAGAGTTAATATTGCAACAGGTGAACTCTTACTAATACTTGAGAGTTGATATTGCAACAGGTGAAATCTTACTAATACTTGAGAGTTGATATTGCAACAGGTGAACTCTTTTTGGTCAAGATAGAGGGGGAGGGGAGGGGTGAGTTGTGGGGTGGGGTGGGGAGGAGGTGGAGAGGTGAGAGGGAGTGGGAGGGGGATATGTGTTTGGTAAGGGGTGAGAGGGAGGGGTATGTGGTGAGGAGTTAAGAGGGAGTATGAGGTGGAGAGAGAGAGAGAGAGAGAGAGAGAGAGAGAGAGAGAGAGAGAGAGAGAGAGAGAGCACACACACAGTATCGTCATCCTATAGCTCGTCAACCCCAGTTTTCCACGACGTGTAATCATCGTCTATATATCATTGTCTGTGTTTGTCTGTCATGTTTGAATATATCTATATCTATCTATGTACATCTTCTCCTGTCTAGTTCTATTCGTCTGTCTTGTCTATGTGTCTATCTATGTATGTTTATCTGTCCATCTGTCTGTCTATGTCTGTGCGTGTGTCTGGTAACCGTGGTGGGGGAGGTAAAGACAGCCATTAATAATTCATGACACAGTTTAGGCAGACATTTCTTCCCTTGTGTCAGCTGTTATTGTCTCTCTCTCTCTCTCTTCGTATTCCTTATTATGGCTGTTGTGTTGTGTTGCGGGGTGTTGTGTTGTGTTGTGTTGCGGGGTGTTGTGTTGTGTTGTGTTGCGGGGTGTTGTGGTGTGTTGTGTTGCGGGGTGTTGTGTTGTGTTGTGTTGCGGGGTGTTGTGTTGTGTTGTGTTGTGGTGTGCTGTGTTGTGTTGTGTTGTGCTGTGTAGTGTTGTGGTGTAGTGTTATGGTGTACTGTATCTAGTGTAGTGTTGTAAGGGTGTATAGTGGTTTGAGGTCTTGGTGTACTGTAAATGTGTTAGTGGGTACTGGGTGTAGTGTGAGCAGTGTAATGAGGTGGAAGTATGGTGGGTGTAGCAACTGTCAGGTATATGGCGGGTTACATAGTGGTGTGTGTGTGTGTGTGTGTGTGTGTGTGTGTGTGTGTGTGTGGAGGATGGCATAATAAGGGTAAGCAGTAGAGCTGGTCTGAGCCGGAGAAAATGGAAATACCTCGACGTGGTTTGTATTTTATGCCAGTGTTTTAGTCTGAAGGAGAGGAGGACTACCTTTAAGATACGTCTTATGGTCGTCTCATGCAGATTTTTTTTCTGCCTCACCATATTTTTTTTTTTTTTAGTGTGAAAAGTTGATTGAAGTATAAAGTTTTAAGGCAACGTGTGTCATTTCTGGGATATTGAGACGGTAAAGTTGTCTGTTTAAACGTCCTTGCTTGAGAAAGAGCCGGAAGGGCGTGGCGGGACTGTCTGGCCGACCACTGGCTGTTCCTCTCGGCTCTGTAGTGTGAGGGCAGCCACAGTGATGCTCCGTCCGTCAGGGAGGTGTTGACAGAGGTGATTATACTGCTGTGTTCTGGGCATCAAGAGAGTGTCGACAACAACTTTAGAATTTCCAATAAAAAAATTCTTCAGTTGAGTTGTTATATGACATGTTGTAGTAGGGTTCAGTGTTGTTTCTACTGGAAAATATTAACTAATAACCAAGTCTGTAGATGAGGTTTAGGACAGAGGATAAAATATAAGACATTATAGACCTGAAAAAACGCGAAATTAATTGGACGTAATATATGGATACAAACACAATGGTTCACTAATGACTCCCCCAGACTCATAATACATCTGCTTACTAGTGTGTGTGTGTGTGTGTGTGTGTGTGTGTGTGTGTGTGTGTGTGTGTGTGTGTGTGTGTGTGTGTGTGTGTGTGTGTGTGTGTGTGTGTGTGTGTGTGTGTGTGTGTGTGTGTGTGTGTGTGTGTGTGTGTGTGTGTGTGTGTGTGTGTGTGTAAATAATAATAATAATAGTACATAATAATTAACGGTTTATTGAAAGAGCATGGCAGTCGGAAGGCTAAAATATACAGTTACATAATTGGGAAATGGTGTCTCTTGATTTACAAAAAATATACAAGTAACATAAGTGATACAAATATGATATATAATAACTAGGTGGGGAGAAGGTCAAACTACAGGGTATTTCAACATAGTGACAGTGCAAAAAGTAAGATTGACTGGGAGTAAATACACTGGTTGATTACAAGTTATTGATAATTTTTACAATGGTTGGGACTGGGCTGTTCTTATAGCGATCAGTTCGTGTGTGTGTGTGTTTTCTCTCAAGATATTTTGATGTGATTAAGTACAAAGCACATCAAATCTGCACCTAACCACCACCACCACCAGGCCACGGGAGTTTGTTACACCTTACCGCTTATTGGACCTTCAGGGAGCTCAAAATACACCCATCATATTACCACTGGTCATGAGTGTTGATATATTGTTGGCCAAGCATCCGGTGGGGTATATTTGGTCACCTGAAGATTATACCACCTCCTACCCACGAGCTTGTTTTACCTTTAGTTAAACGACCCTAACGATAACCTAACCTAACTTAACCCAGCCAAACATTAACCTAACCTAACCAAACATTAACCTAACCTAACCCAGCCAAGCATTAACCTACCCTACCCTACCCTAAACTTACAAGATGTGTGAGATGTGTCAGGGTGTGAGTAAGGAACATATGTAAATATAGTTTGGTGCACCTCTTCAAATATTAACTCTGTAGTCCGTCGCAAAATGCCTTCAGGAGACCATTGTTAGTGTAATGGCTCGCGTGTAGGGCGGCGGGAGGGAGACCAGACGGAGATAAGATAAAGTAGGAGACGATGTAGGAGATGTGAGGAACCTTTGTTGGGTATAATAGTGAGTGAGTTGTGTTGGTGGTGCGGATGGGTGGGTGGGTGAGTGGGTTGTGTTGATAGAGGGTGTGGGTGGGTGGGTGAGATGATAAGAGGGTGTGGGTGAGGTGAGTGACGTCGAGTGAGTGACAGCAAGAGTGGGGGAAGACAACCGAAGAATAGAGAGAGTGAGAGAGAATAAGAGAAAATAAAAGAGAGTGTGAAGTGAGGGGGAGATAAAACCGTAACAGAAAGAAGGGAAATAGTGGAAGGAGAGAAGAGGGGGAAGACAGAAATGTTTGGAGAGAAATTTGAGGATAAAGATTTGATGAAAGTGACGAGGCGAAGAACACGAACAATACTTTGAGAGAGAGAGAGAGAGAGAGAGAGAGAGAGAGAGAGAGAGAGAGAGAGAGAGAGAGAGAGAGACCCAAATAACGCTAAAAGTGACCCCTATAACCCCAGCTTAACACCACGCCAGCTTAATCACCAAGATGAATTAGGTAACTGGTCACCTCAGTTTAACTGCTTCACCATCTTAATCACCTCAGCTTTATTACTACACCAGCTTAATCACCAAGATGAATTTGGTAATTGGTCACCTCAGCTTAACTATTACACCAGCTTAATCACCAATATGAATTGAGTTACTGATCATCTCAGCTTAACTATTACGCCAGCTTAATCACCAAGATGGATTAGGTAACTGTCCTCCCTCGTCACTGAGTTACTAGCCAGGTCACCAGTTGTCAACCCCCAAATGACCACTCCATCTCGCCCTAACGTTAATTGGTGCCGTTAAAGCTCACCCACTGTGATGGTGCAGGGTAAAGGCTCAAGAGAAGATTGTGGAGTTAACAGTTCAGAGTGGCTCTCTCTCTCTCTCTCTCTCTCTCTCTCTCTCTCTCTCTCTCTCTCTCTCTCTCTCTCTTTCTCTCTTTCTCTCTCTCTCTCTCTCTCTCTCTCTCTCTCTCTCTCTCTCTCTCTCTCTCTCTCTCTCTCTCTCTCTCTCTCTCTCTCTCTCTCTCTCTCACAGAACTATAGTAAGAAAGGTGATGATTTTTGAAAACATGTAATGGGAAATCACAAAAGTTGGATCACCTTTATAATTCGCCCCCCGCTCCCTCACCCATCACAGTTTATTTCACTTGAAGATTAACCTTACTAAAGCTACCTTGAGGACTAGGTTAGGTTAGTTTTTTTTATTTGGGTTAGGTTAGTTTAGTTTTGGTAAGTAAGGTAAAGTTAAGTTTGGTTTCTTTAGATTAGGTTAGGTTAGGTTACGTTAGGTTATTATAGGTGAGGTTAGCGTTAGGGTAATTAATGTTCTTCAGGTGAACTCAAAAACTTAACAATTCAACCACTCGAGTATCAAAAGCAACAATCATAAAAAATAATAATAAATAAAATAATAAATCTAGACAAATACCTTAAATTCTAGTCTCAAAACCTCGTCCTTGGAAACCACATTATCCTCGAGGTCCTTCTCCAAGATTTACTCACACGAGGTATAAAGGAAGCTGTGCATTGGAGGAGAACCCAGGAAACAGTAGGTTATCGTCGACTCGTGAAGACTAGGACCCCACCCCAACCCCTACCCCACCCCCTCGCGGCAGGTGTATGTCATGGAGGAGAAGAAGGAGGAGGTAAGAAGGGGCTCGGGAAGTTGTAAGTCGGTGGTGATCTGGGAACTTGTAAGGCACCTGGATGATACTGGGACTTGTGACTTTCTTGGTGAACTCTTGGGAAAAGTTTTGGGGGAGTTTGCGTCACGTGTGGATGGTGGAGAGGGGAGGTTAAGTTAGGTGAAAGTGTGGGGGTTAGGTTAGGTCAGGTCAGGTTAGGTCAGGTCAGGTGAGGAAGGACCAGTGGGAGGTTGTGTGGGCGGGAGGCTGGTAGTTCACCGTGGTCCAGGTTGGGTTAGGTTCGGTTACACTGAGGTGAACTCCCCTAAGCCGGGATTTACCAGGGTTGGGAGCACACTAATCCTCAACACATTACGATTTCAATTATTACCATATTGAAAGCGATTGGATTATTCAGGGTAGCTTTGTGTGTGTGTGTGTGTGTGTGTGTGAATTTCTTGTATGTATGTATTTATGTATGTATAAGGGTTGTATACATTCACTGAGGGCTGTGTCAGGGCGCCACTAGCAGGGTGTCAGGGTACCACTAGCAGGGTGTTGGAGCGCCACTAGCAGGGTGTCAGGGTGCCACTAGCAGGGTGTTGGAGCGCCACTAGCAGGGTGTCAGGGTGCCACTAGCAGGGTGTTGGAGCGCCACTAGCAGGGTGTCAGGATGCCACTAGCACTAGCAGGGTGTTGGAGCGCCACTAGCAGGGTGTCAGGGTGCCACTAGCAGGGTGTTGGAGCGCCACTAGCAGGGGTGTCAGGGTGCCACTAGCAGGTGTTGGAGCGCCACTAGCAGGGTGTCAGGATGCCACTAGCAGGGTGTTGGAGCGCCACTAGCAGGGTGTCAGGGTACCACTAGCAGGGTGTCAGGATGCCACTAGCAGGGTGTCAGGGTGCCACTAGCAGGGTGTCAGGGTGCCACTAACAGGGTGTGGGTGCCACCAGCGCCACTAGCAGGGTGTCAGGGTGCCACTAGCAGGGTGTTGGAGTGCCACTGAGTCAGCACTACAATAGGTGTTGCCAGGTCGTCTATTATCAGACAGCAGAAACATGGGTGTGTGGTTTGTGTGGTTGTACCCGTCATGTAAATCATCGCCACACACACACACACACACACACACACTGTACGTATCGTTTGGGCGTTCTCTCAGGGTGAAGAACCAGAGTAACTTGTCGACCCTCCTCCTCCCTCTCTCCCCCTCCCACCCTCCCTCTCCCCTCCCCCCCCCCACCCCCCCCCCCTCCCCACCAAGAAAACAGTGCTGTGGCCTCATTCTTCCCTCCACACCACCACGGAGAGGAAGTACCACAGCCAAGGGTACAACAGGTGTATAGAGCAGTTTAACTTTATATGTACCAAGTAAACATCAGGTGATATTTTTTGTTTACACCTGATAGATTATAACTGAAGGTGTACTTGTTGTTAGGTTCCTGTGTTGGCTTGAGCTTCACCAGTGTGTGTGTGTGTGTGTGTGTGTGTGTGTGTGTGTGTGTGTGTGTGTGTGTGTGTGTGTGTGTGTGTGTGTGTGTGTGTGTGTGTGTGTGTGTGTGTGTGTGTGTGTGTGTGTGTGTGTCTGTGTCTGTGTGTGTGTGTGTGTGAACCTAAGTTGTTCACCTGAAAATGCCTCCAGAATTTAAAATGATTCATGATGTATGTGTAATGTATGTATGTATGTATGTATGTATGTATGTATGTATGTATGTGTGTATGTATGTATGTAACTAACTAAACACGTCATAAACACCTGTATATTAACGCTACCATCTCTTGTCCACCAGGTAAGGCAGAGACATGAACCAATAGCTGTATCGCAGGTGAGGTGTGTGTGTGTATGTTGGAGCCATAACATACATACATACATACATACATACATACATACGTACGTACATGCATTTTAGGATTTTGTATTTGTGTTAAGTTTATTTTGATAAGATTTACTGCTCAATATACTCTCTCTCTCTCTCTCTCTCTCTCTCTCTCTCTCTCTCTCTCTCTCATCACGTAACAAATTTAATGTCTGTCGTTTCTCAGCCTTTTATCTCTTCCTCTTTTATATCCTCTGATTTGGGGAGAAGAGACGAAAAACACAATTAAGCACCCCAGTATGTGTTAGTTTTAAGCGCCCCGGTATGTATTAGTCTTTAAGCTCTCTATCCCTCAACTCCCCCACTTTTTCCATATCCCTTATCTCCCCATCGATAAGCTCCCCGCCTCTTCATATCTCTCTTCTCCCTCTCCTCCCCATCTATAAGCTCCCCGGCGTCTCATCTCCCTCTCCTTAACTCCCCATATACAAGCTTCCCGCCTCCATCTTTCTCACCTCTCCTTACCTCCCCATCTATAAGCTCCCCGCCTCTTAATCTCCCTCACATCTCCTTACCTCCCCATATATAAGCTCCCCACCTTATCTCCCATACTAATCCCTCATCTCTCCAGCTATAATCTCCCGCCTCTTCATCTTCCCATCTATAATCTCCCCACCTCTTCATCTCCCCATCTACTAGCTCCCCAACCACATCTCTCATGTCACGTACGCCGCCTAATATGGTAAAACAAACTCATTTTAGGGTATAACACGATCAGCCAACCTCCTTAAAACTTAGCACTTTCCCTCGCCTCCTCCTCCTCCTCCTCCTCTCCTCCTCCTCCTCCTCCTCCTCCTTTTCCTCCTCTTTCTTCTCCTCCTCCTCCTCCCTTCTTCTCTTCCTCCTCCTCCTCCTTCCCCTTCCTCCTCCTCCTCCTCCTTCTTCTCCTCCTCTGTCCTCCTCCTCCTCCTCCTCCTCGACCTCCTCCTCGACCTCCTGTCCTCCTCCCGCTCCTTATGTCTCCATCTCCTTATCTCCTAATTTCCTTCTCTTTTGCCCTCTTCCTCCTTTCTTTCTGTCCTCCTCCCCAACTTCATCTTCGTCTGTGTACCCCATCCCCATCCTCCCTAACACCTTTATATCCCCCTTGCCCCTATCCTCCTCTCCTCTCCCCTTTTTCTTTCCTTCCCTATCCTCCCCCTCCTCACCTCCTCCCTGCCCACCACCCTTCCCCTATCCCTCCCCTCTCCTCCTCCCCAACCCTGCCTTCCTCTCCTCTCCCCAACACCACCTTCCTATCCTCCCCCTCATCTTCTCCCCACCACTACCCTCCCCAGATTTACAGAGACACCTGACTGACTGACTTGAGCTAAAACATAAACACGATGTTGATAATGGCGGCAGAGTGACACAGAGACTCTACCTTACCTGTGTGGGTTTTACCTGTCACCTGTTAGGGGTAAAGGAGGAAATTAAGTTTTAAGAGAATTTTTGCCGATCACCTGAAGATTACCTCCACTAGTTTATTACACCTGTTGATTAGACGCCCCTAGCTTATTTCACCTTAATATTAATCACCTTAACGCTACCTGGAGAGGGATTAGGCTAGGTTAAGGTAAGGTAGGATAGATTAGGTCAGGTTAGGTAGTTTAGGTTAGGTCAGGTTAGGTCAGGTCAGATTAGTTTAGATTAGGTTAGGTTAGGTTGGTGTAGATTAGATTAGGACATGTCAAATTAGGTCAGGTCAGGTTAGATTAGGTTAGGTTAGTGTAGATTAGATTAGGACATGTCAAATTAGGTCAGGTCAAGTTAGATTAGGTTAGGTCAAGTTAGGTTAGGTTAAGATAATCTGTAGGTAATCGGAATTTTGTTGATCTAGTCAGTTAAGGTACCGATATGTCTCTCGGTCTTCGTACAGTATAGCAACTCTTGGTGAGGTTAACGGTAATGGTATAGCATTAACTTCTTTAAGTACAACCACCCCCTCCCCCCTCACCCCTCTTCCTCCTCCTCACCTTCCCTTCCTCTCCTCATCCCTTAACCCCCCTCAAAAAAAGCCATTTCCCTGTGTAAATAACGTTAATAGCTGAAAACATCAATAAAGAACACACACACACACACACACACACACACACACACACACACACACACACACACACACACACACACACACACACACACACACACACACACAGGTTTTTGCTGTTTTGAATACAACATTAATAGGCGACGATTTTTTTTAATCGAATATAGATAAAAAAAGACGATATTTGCAGTATAAATATCGTAAATAATTGAAATACCTTAAAAGTAGACACTCAGGTAAATAAAGAAACGTTAAATTGGGGGAAAATTATATAAAAATTACTATACGGTATAAATGACCATAGTAAAATATATAACCCTGAAACTAAACGACATAATGACTACCATAACTGGTTGTGTGTTATTAGTGCGGGAGTTATCTTGTTTTCTTATCACTAAAATAACATGTTGTAGTGTGTTATAACTTTACTATTATGGAGATGGTGATGGTGATGATGGTGATGGTGATGGTGATAATAACAAGGATTTATAATGAAGAAAATTTGATAATAATAATAATAATAATAATAATAATAATAATAATAATAATAATGATAATAATAATAATAATAATAATAATAATAATAATAATAATGATAATAATAATAATAATAATATGCTCAAAGTAAACATGGTATCAGATATAGGAGTAAGGTGCCACACTCACCTTCCCGTAGTGCCAAGAAGGTCACCAGGCACTCTCTCTTAATGCCTACAAAAACCTAACCTAACTGACAATTGACAATATCTTTCCTTAAAAAAACCCAGTATTTATTTATTTATTAGTTAATTTACATATTTATTATTTTGACTCGTTTTTCTAACTAACATTTTAAATATCAATAAACTGTATTGTAAACATGACCCGACGCTTGGCTTTACCTGTTTAAAGTTGTAATAACACCTGGTTGTACATTAGTGTAGTAACAGGGTTATTAATGTCTCGTTATGAAGGATTTTATTTTTGGCGCGACAAATTGTGTTCATGGACACTGTTTTATACGGTCATATACGTCGCCGATGTTGATGTTATTGTTGTGTTTGTTATTTGTTGATGTTGTTACTGTCACTCTCACTTTATGAACGTTTGCTAACCTCTCTGTGTTTGTTAATTTACTGTGTGTTTGTTTGGTATATTATTTACTGTAGTTATTTTTATTATTATTATATATTGTTGTTGTTGCTGTTGTTGTCGTTAATGTTGTTGTTGTTGTTGTTAATATTGTTGTTGTTGTTGTTGTTGTTGTTGTTGTTGTTGTTAATATTGTTGTTGTTGTTGTTGTTGTTGTTATTTGTTGTTATTTATTTATTAATATTTGTTGTTGTTATTTGTTGTTGTTGTGTTGTTGTTGTTGTTAATATTGTTGTTGTTGTTGTTGTTGTTATTTATTTATTTGTTATTTATTTATTTATTTGTTGGTTGGTTGTGGTTGTTGTTGTTGTTGTTGTTGTTGTTGTTGGCTTTGTTTGTGGTTGGTTGTTGTTGGTGTTGTTGTTGTTGTTGTTGTTGTTGTTGTTGGTGTTGGTGTTGGTGTTGGTGTTGGTGTTGGTGTTGTTGTTGTTGTTGTTGTTAAGGTGACCCAAGAGTAGGTATTTCTTGTACACCAACAGTGATATACTGCAGTGTCTGTGTGTATGGCTATATTTGTGTGTCTGTGTATATGTCTGTATGGGTGTGTGCGTGTCTGTATGTGTATCTGGGAGTATATGTCTGTGTCTGTATATGTAAGTTTATGTCAATGTATTTGTCTTTGCTTATGTGTCTATATGTTTCTGTGTATGTCTGTATGTCTCTGTGTAAGTCCATGTTTCTGTGTCAGTGTGTGTGTGTGTGTGTGTGTGTGTGTGTGTGTGTGTGTGTGTGTGTGTGTGTGTGTGTGTGTGAGCGAGAGTTAACATAACCACTTTGTATTGGCAGTTTTCCTCCAATATTTCCAGCGTCTTGGCTGATATTTCACACAAACTTCTCCATTTCTTTCCTCCCAAGTAAATATTTGACAAGTGACAGCTGGTTGACACGTTCCCTGGCTGCTGTGATGACGACTTGTGTGTGTGTGTGTGTGTGTGTGTGTTCGCGATATATAATGACATCACCACCTGAAAACACACACACACACACACACACACACACACACACACACACACACACGGGGTGATTGACGTGGTGAAAAATTAACTCTTTGTGGTTAAAATAAAAGAGAGAGCGTCACTATGGATAAACTTCATCTTGTCAATTGTGTGGTTAATACTGGGGGTCTGTTTTACCCTGAGTCATGGCTGTGTGAGAGGGAAGGGGACGTGTAGGTCATCCAGATGGCATGTACGCTAATCTAACCTAACCTAACCTAACCTAACCTAACCTAACCTAATCTAACCTAACCTAACTCCCTCACACACCGCCTTAGGGGTCTACATATGGCTTAATAATGAAAGTTAAACGTAAGAACATAATCCCCCAGGTTTATATGGTGTAGGGTAGGCTTAGGTTAGGTTAGGTTAGGTTAGGTTAGGTTAGGTTAGTGTTAGGGTGTTTAATTTACAGGTGAAATAAGGTGGAGGGAGGCGAATGAACCTAATCTCCAGGTGATCCCTTTTGTCGGTAGTCAGGTAGAGGGAAGGAGAGGTGTGTGTGTGTGTGTGTCAGTCGAGGTTTTACAGACAACAATGCTGGTGGTGGATTTGGTCCTGAAATCAAAGATGGCGGACCATAACAGTAGCGTAAAGGTACTGATTAAGCAACTCGACTCTAATTAGAACTCCCAGCCTCCGGGGGGTAACTATTGCTTCTAACCTCTCATTCCCGAGGCCGATGGTTGTGGCAGCGAGGGATGAGTGATCGTAAAATCAACCCCCAGCTGTTTAATGATGGCTAGCCCCCTCCCACCCCAGTCCCTCCTATAGCCCCCCAGAGTAACGAAGGCTGACTGGCTGGCTGGCTACGACTTCTGGTGAATAGGATTGGAGAATTAATCCTACATTTTCTCTAATTTCTTTCTTTATTTTTCTTTTAAGAGATAAATATTGGTTAGCATTAGTTTCAGTATCACCTCAAGATTATCGTCCCCTCCACTCCTCCCCCTCCCCCCCTCGGTTTATTTACCTGAGAATTAAACAACCTAACCTAACCCCCACAGGTATCGTTAGGGTGTTTAATCATCGGCTGAAATAAGCTTGGGGGACTAATCTTCAGGTGACACTAATTTCTAAATACCTGTACCACGAAATTAAAAATATACTTCAGGTATTATCAATATTACATCACGTGGGAGTCATTTTCAATATGCACTGAGAAGCCGTCCAGGTGTGGGTCGTGTCATAGGGGCGGTGTGGTGCAGAACAATGTGCTTTTCAAATTGCATTTTTAATTAATTTACCTGGGCGAGTATTACCTTTCAATCACGTTCATATTTTTTATTTATTGAATGTCGTTTGATACCTGATGTTTTTTTTTCTTTGAAATATTTATATGTATTTTGTGTTCATTGTATTTAATTTCACTGTATGGACGTAAATGTGTGATATGGGCCTTTTGTGTGTGTGTGTGTGTGTGTGTGTGTGTGTGTGTGTGTGTGTTTATCTTGAATATTCACTATACTTGTAACTAATATCCTGGAGCCTGGTACAGTATCTAGGGTACTCGGAAAAAAATGGCACAGGAAAAAATGGCACTGGAAAAAATGACACAATTTTCATACTAGGAAAAAATGGCACAACAAATTTCACTTCGAGCTCACGAACCACAAACGAGCTAATGAGCTATGGCGTGTGTAGGTTAGGTTAGGTTATAAAATTTTAGCGAAAATATGTCGATAAAAACTAATGTGCCATTTTTTCCTGGTCTGAAGATTATGCTTTTTTTCCGGTGCCATATTTTCCTATTGTCATTTTTTCCTGTGGCATTTTTTCCTACACTCAGTATCTAGTGCATGGTATTATGTAATTGGGAAGCCCTCGGGGTAGGTAGGCCCTGTGATGTATCTTACTGCCACAACTGTATACCATCTCCACTAATCACTGACTGTAAGCCCTTATTACCCTCACTGATTGGAGATTAAAAGGATCACGTGAAGATTAGGAACCCCAGCTAATTTCACCTTAAGATTATCCTCCACTAACGCTAACCTAACCTAACCTAACCTAACCTAACCTAACCTAACCTAACCTAACCTCCCAGTGTGTGTGTGTCGCCAATAACCACCAGGTCATCCTTCACTCGAGCTGACATAAACAAACTTAGCCTTTCCCAATTATTTCCACCATATGACTCTCTCTTGTGTCTCTACGGTGTGTGTGTGTGTGTGTGTGTGTGTGTGTGTGTGTGTGTGTGTGCGTGTGTGTGTGTGTGTGTGTGTGTGTGTGTGTGTGTGTGTGTGTGTGTGCGTGTGTGTGTGTGTGTGTGTGTGTGTGTGTGTGTGAGTTGTGGTTCCTTCCTGCTAGCTGATAACCAGGTCCCATAAGCTCTTTGTCTGCGATTTTGGTGACTTAACTGATTGATAAAGTGGTCTTGGTGACTGGATAGTGGTCTTGGTGACTGATAAAGTGTAGTGGTTTTGGTTGACTGATAAAAGGGCCTGGTGACTGATAAAGTGGTTTCGCTGACTGATAAAGTGGTCTTGGTGACTGATAAAGTGGTCTTGGTGATTGATAAAGTGGTCTTGGTGACTGATAAAGTGGTCTTGGTGACTGATAAAGTGTTCTTGGTGACTGATAAAGTGGTCTTGGTGACTGATAAAGTGGTCTTGGTGACTGATAAAGTGGTCTTGGTGACTGATAAAGTGGTCTTGGTGACTGATAAAGTGATCTTGGTGACTGATAAGGTGGTCTTGGTGACTGATAAAGTGGTTTTGGTTGACTGATAAAGTGGTTTTGGTTGACTGGTAATTACTGGTACATATGTTAGTACAGTATCTTGTTGTTGATAGTTATATGCCTTACCGGTACCCAGTAGTGAGTGAACTGGGAGCACCTGGTAATCTCTGTATTGTTGGTTGGAAGTCGGGTCATCCACCAGCCTGTTGACAATACCTGGAGGCGTAGGTGAAGGAGGAATTCTGGAGGATTAGCAGCACATAAGCATCTAGGGTTTTTAACTTACGCTTAAAGTTATAGGTATTGATTGGTTACAGAAAATCAGTATTAAAGAAAATAAGTAAATAGAGTGATAAAGAGGAGGTGGCGACGTGCAGTAACAATGTGATAAAGAAGAGGTGGAAGAGGATAGGGAAACGTCACAAGCCTGAAGGAGGGGGTGAAGGAGGTAGAGACGGCGGTGGCGTGGTTCCTCGACTCGACCCAAAAATTTCCTGTAAAAATTTCGTCGTGAATGATGATGCATTTTTTGGGGGGGTCCGCCTGAAGAAAAATTGCGGGAATAAGAATGCGATTTATTTATTGTTTGACGCATTTTTTATCCTGTTATTTTTATTTTTCAATTTACATGCTGTTATTATTTCTCTTTTTGTTTATCATTTTTCTTTTTTACTTTTGTTTATAATTATTTTTTTCTTTGTTTACTATTATTATTTTTGTCTTATCATCATTATTCCCTTTGTTTATTTTGTTATTCCTTGTTTGTTGTCCTTAGGGGTGTAAATTATGTTACCCTTTAGCAGTTTAAGCCATTGTTTTGTTTATCTGTTGTTATTATCCCCAAAGGGGTAGAGGTATCGTGTTTGAAGGGGTTAAGTTATCGTACTCGAGGGGTTATCGCACCAATGGGGTTAAGTTATCGTACCCAAAGGGCTGCTATCGCACTAAAGGTTAAGCTATCGCACTCAAGGGGTTGCTATCGTACTCGAGGGGTTATTAAAATTCATGGGGTTGTTATCGTACCTCAAGGGGTTAAGCATCACCAAGGTTAAGCATCGTACCCAAGGGTTGTTATCGTACCAATGGTGTTAAGTTATGCACTAATGAAGGTTATCGTACCCAATGGGGTAAGCTATCGTACCTCAATGGTGTTGCTATGTACCAATGGGGTTAAGTTATCGTACCCAATGGGGTATTAAGTTATCGTACTCACTGGGGGTTAAGTTATCGTACTCAAGAGGTTACTATAAGTGTAACGTCTCGCTTCTCTTGTCGTCCCCTCATCTTATTTGTTTTTATTATTGTTGACAGTAAAATGTATCTCAGAGCGCCATCTATTGTTCCCGATGTACATTGTTAAGTACTGTGTTGGGTCGTCAGTGCCGGGAGTGTTTCGTTATATCGTAGAGCGAAGGGTCGTAAAGCGAGATTTGTTATTCGTAAAAGCCCAAATTATTGATCTGCAGAGAGGAGACACTTTCTGCTATTTAACGAAAAACTTTGTATCTTATACAACGAAAATATTTCCCTTCTATTTAGCGAAAAATTCTGTACAGCGAAAAACAGTTCCTTTATTTAGCAAAAACTTTATACACAGGGTGCACTTCCTTCTATTTAGTGAAAACTTTATCTTTACATCGAAAACATTCTTTCTATCAAGCGAAAAAATGTGTCTACAGCGAAAACACTTTTATTTAACGAAAACTTTATCTTTACAGGGAAAACACTTCTATATAGCGAAAAATTCACCCATACATCGAAAAATCCTACACTCTTAACTGATGCATTAAAACAATGTTGTATACGTCCATCGCGTGTTGTCGTGTCTGTATTAATAACATTTTCTTCAGCATTATGACGAACTTTTAGGATAAACCCGTCAAAGGCCGCGTTAATGTGTTTTATGTGCCACTTGTGTTCAAAGCCCGGCCTGCATATTTACCTATTAAACCCTGCCCAGAGGTTCAGTGGGTTACCGTAATGGCTTTATATGTCTGTATGTCTGAGAGTGAAGGGAGTATTATGTTGGTTGTGTATGTCTGATGCCTGTATGTCTATGTATGTCTGACAGTGAAGGGGTTATTATATGGGCTGTATATGTCTGTATATGTCTGAGAGTTAAGGGAAAATGTTCTTAGTTTGTCTGCATGTCTGTTTGTGTATTTATATGGAAGCCTCGACATGTATACATAAACATTCTCAACCATGGTTTATGTATGGCTGTAAATTCTGGTTTATGTGGTTTATGTCGACTATTGTGTATCATAACCCCGGCTTCTGTAAACTGGGCCTCATGTGTGTGTGTGTGTGTGTGTGTGTGTGTGTGTGTGTGTGTGTGTGTTAGTCTTGTCTGGGTGTATCATAAGCAGTACCCGAGATTGTTTTTTACCGAGACATCAACACTGGTTCATTGTGTTGTGTTGTGTTGCGTTGTGTTGTGTTTTGTTGGTCCCCTCCCAGTAATCCCTTCCTCCTCCTCCTCCTTCCCCCTCTCACTCTTTCCTTCTTCCCCTTTCCCCCCACTCACTCCTACTTCCCTCTCCCCACTCATTCCCACTACACTACCATCCTTCTCACTCCATCTTCCCCCCTCTCCTTAACTCTCTCCCTAATCCCCCTCCCTCTCCACCCTCTCGCTACCTCTCTTCACCCTTAACCTCCCTGTATCTTACCTCTCACTCCTTGTATCCTACCTCTTCCCCTTTATCCCCTCTCCCCTCTTTCATTTTCCTTTCCTTTGTTATTCTCTTCCATTCATTGTGTTTCTCTCTACAGTAACCCGTAAAAGTTTTCAATTCCTCCCTATTTATTTCTTCAGTTGATCTCTCTTCTTCGCTCTAAACTTTTCCCCATTCTTTTATTATTTTATTTCTTTTATTTATCGTTTACTCTGCCTCTTAACTATTCACGAATTTTCTCCTCTCTCTCTCTCTCTCTCTCTCTCTCTCTCTCTCCATTTCCTTTCAGTCTCTTCCTCTCCTCTTGCGTATTTCCTTCCTACTCCTCCTCCTCCTCCTCCTCTTGCCACTCAGCATTACTCTTATCGTGTCCAACTTCCAACTTTCCCTCGCCATGCCACTCATTTCCGTGTGATCCTCCTCCTTCCCGCCCCCCACTCTTCTCCTGCCCTCTCCGTCCCTCCCTCTCCCTGCCCCCTCCGTCTTCCCCCACGCTTCTCAGCCTCTCCCAGTCCCTCTCCCCGTTCCATCCAGTCTCACCTGCCGCTCCTCGCCCAGCTCTCCTCGCCTGCCCAGCCTCTCCCCTGCCCAGCCTTGTTCGTCTTCTCCCCGCCACTCCCCATTCCTTCCAGCCCCGCCCAGCCCAACCTCACCCTACCTCGCCCCCGCCACGCCTCGCCACGCCCCGCCACGCCCCGCCCCGCCACGCCCCGCCTCTTCTCAAGCACCCATCGGGGGTTACTTCCGGCCTCACTGCCCAATTACCTTCCCTGAACTGGCTAGGACCTGCTGCTGATGTCGTGTGGAGTGTCCTTCGGGGAGTGTTGTGTGGAGGTCCTTCGGGGAGTGTTGTGCGGAGGTCCTTCGGGAAGTGTTGTGTGAGGTCCTTCTCGGGGAGTGTTGTGTGAGGTCCTTCGGGGAATGTTGTGTGGAGGTCCTTCGGGGGTGTATTGTGTGGAGGTCCTTCTGGGGAGTGTTGTGTGAGGTCCTTCGGGGAGGTTGTGTGGAGGTCCTTCAAATGTTGTGTGGAGGTCCTTCGGGGAGTGTTGTGAGGTCCTTCGGGAAGTAAGTTGTGTGAGGTCCTTCTGGGAGTGTTGTGTGGAAGTCCTTCGGGGGGTCTTGTGTGGAGGTCCTTCGGGGAGTCTTGTGTGGAGGTCCTTCGGGAGTATTGTGTTGAGGTATATCTATCTATCTATCTATCTATCTATCTATCTATCTATCTATCTATCTATCACTGTCAAGAAGGTTTGCATTTAAGGTTAAGGAGAGGAATGTGGCGCCAGAACTGAGAAGTGCCGACGGAGAGAGAACAAAGACAACACGAATAATAATAATATAAACAGAGAGTTCCGGGAATAACCTCTCCCACAGTGGTCAGTGAGGGAGGGGGAGGGGCTGGCACGTGCTTAAGGGGGGAGGTAGAGGGTGTGGAGGGTAGGGGGGGGGGGTCACCACACAGGGTTGGCACGCGAGCAATTCAGATTTCCGGTGTGAGGTGTGTTAGCCGGCCAGGGGGTAGGAGAGAAGGCATTTAGCGGTAACGTGCTCGGGAAATACTTGGGTTCACCTGAAGTTTAGACACCCTAGATTATTTTCACCTAATGATTCAACCCTCTAACGCTAACCTAACTTAACCTAACCTAACCTAACCTAACCTAACCTAATCTATTATAAAATATTAAGTGTAGCAATTTGCCATAGTGTATTTAATTAAATTGACAATATTTACAGTTTTGTATTCTGTATGATCACTGTTCCTGGTATTTCAGTTCGCGTATAATTAATTCTGTTCAATATGACGTCTTTTATCACGGGACGATTAATTACCATGTTATTATTATGTAATTACTCTACCACTGGTGTTATGTAGTCTGGTCGAGAAGTCCCTGTGCACCTGTAATAAGTAATAATTTATTTGTTTACATTATTCTACCTGGTATACTTGTACTTTTTTATATCCAGGTACCTTGTTCTACTTGTTATATACCTTGTTCTATTTGTTATACAGGCATTGTCACTATAACAAGTAGAAATAGGTATATAATAGTGTAGATATAATGAGGAACAATTATGATGTTATTCTTGGCAAGTGCACAGAGACTTTTTGATCAGCCTGTGTTGGGTCAGCTGGCCAGGGAGATCCACACTGGTGCTCTCATCTGGCTCTTGACTGGACAATCACGGCCACGAGCCATCGCTGTGTAGTTGTGATTGGTTGGTCCATCGTGTTGTGACCTCGTTCTTAGAGTTCTGATTGGTTTAGAGTCTTTGTGTGGTCGTTAGTGCCCACGATTGGCTAAACCACCATCGTCTAAGGATTAAATCATACTCATCAAAGGGTTAAAGTTAAACCATCGTCATCAAAGAGGTAAATCATCATCATCTAAGGGTATAAGCCTTTGTGAATCCAGACTTAAAGACCCACTACCTGTTAACTTTGATCACCTGAAGAATAGACACCCCAGCTCATTTCATCTGGTGATTAAAACACCCTAACACTTTCTGAAGGGATTAGATTAAGATAGCGTTAGGTTAGGTTATGTTATGTTAATACTGTATAGCGTTAGGTTAGGTTAGGTTAATACTGTATAGCGTTAGGTTAGGTTAGGTTAGGTTAGGTTAGGTTAGGTTAATACTGTATAGCGTTAGGTTAGGTTAGGATGGCTTTAGGGTGTTTAATCGTCATGTGAAATAATCGAGGGTGCCTAATTTTCAGGTGAACCATTAGCTAGTTGTCATCTCGGAGGAAACAAGAGATGTGTTCTAGTGGAAGTTTGATGAACGTCTGAAGTGCCTATGATGAGTGTGAGTGTGTGTGTGTGTGGGGGTCGGCTTCCTGGCTTGTCAATACCAACTACTTGATGGATAGTGTGGCGGGAGGCGAGGCTGATCACACCTGATGCTAGAAGGGGGAGGGGGGTTAACTCCCCCGTCCCCCCATGGATCAGTTTAAGCCCCCCCCCTCCCTCCCTTCTCCTTGGATTAGTTTAAGCCCCCACCCCCTCTTCCTGGATCAGTTTAAGCTGAGCCAGGTACACCCCGGATCACTCAAGTGGCTGAAAGTTTGATAAAATTCTGAATTGTAGGACCCAAGCACATACACAGGGTGATCGAAAAGTCACTGTGCACCTAGGAAAATTTACAATACAGTTATTTACCTAATTATACCTTCGTTGTGATATATCTTGTTCTACTTACAGGTAATATTAGAAACGGTATCCACTTTTGTGAACATTTCCAATATTTACTGGATGAAGAACAAGGTAAAAAACAGTGTAGGTTATAACAAGGAATAGTATACTGTTAATTGTTACAGGTGGACAGGGAGTTTCGATCACTGTGGTTTATATATATCACTAGATTTTAAGGCTTTCAGCTCCTCATTCTAGATTATAAAGGGTCTGTGGTGTTGCACGTGGAGTGAATTTTGATTTTCTGACGTGGATATTTAATTTATATTCTAACGGACACATCTTGCTCATTTTAGTAAAGGTACCGCAAAGTTATTTTTAATTTATGTTTTTATTTTTGAATATTGTGATGTTTCCTACCCTGGGAGGTGGATAGGCCTACGGTTCATTAATAGTAGTAGTAGTAGTAGTGGTGGTGGTGGTAGTAGTAGTAATGTGTTAGTCCTAGCGGGTTCCTCAGCTCCGTCTCACCCACCACTGTTGTTCCTCTGCCAATTTACCAAAACACCTTTACATATCAATTTCTTTCTCTGATCTTTTTTCATTTTATTTTTATTTTTATTGGTATTTTTTTATTAATTAGTAAAGGATTTTAAGTATCTCTCATCATCTCACAGCACATCACAGCTACACACAGCACGTTATAGCACCTCGCATCACAGCACCACACATCACAGCTCCACACACCACAGCACCTTTCAACACTCCCAACACGCCACAGTTCCACACAACACATCACAACACGTCACAGCACCTCCCCTCACAGCACCTCCCCTCACAGCACAAGGACCCTCACTGAATGGTCCTCATCTCCCAGGGAAGGAATTAAACCAAACTTTTCTCAGATAAACTTTTCGTGTTTCGGCTCCACAAGACAACATTAACGTCTTTCACAGAGCAAAATTAATTATCGATTATTATGGTTACCCGAGGCACCCCCAGTCGACCCAGCTGAGGATGTATCCTCATTAATTATCGATTATTATGTATACAACGCCGGGGCACCCCCAGTCGACCCAGCTGAGAATACATACCCACCTTTCAGTTGTTGGTGTGAAGGCCGTCGAGTACAGTGTTGGTTACTTGTCTGCTTGTGTACCGAGGCCTAGTATTCAGTGTACTATATCCGCACTGCCCTTAACGGTTCCTCACACTTGGTATAGGACTATGGGTAATGGAGGAGGAGGAAGACGTGTGTGTGTGTGTGTGTGTGTCTCTCTCTCCAACGGCCACCTTCCCTCCTCCCTACAGCCCCTCCAAAGGTGTCCTGAACGCCCTCCCCTCACCAGAAGACTTCACCAGCTCCGGGAAGCCATAACTGAACTTGGTGACAACTTGGACCATTAATTGTGCCTCACTTTTACCGCTTCTGAAATCTACTCTTAATCTCTTCAGGTGTGTGTAGTAACTCAAGGCACCTCTCCACGACCCTCCTTTCTTCCTTCCTTCCTGCCTTCGTTCCCTCCTTCCCTCCTTCCTTCCATTCTTTTCTCTTTCCCTCCCATCACGACCCTTCTTCCCTTCCCTCCCTCCATGATCCTTTCCACGACCTCCTTCCTTCCTTCCTTCCTTCCTTCTTTCCTTCTTTCCTTCCTTCTCCTTCCTTCCTTCCTTCCTTATTTCTCTCCCCCCTCCACAACCCCTCCTCCCTCCCTCCCCTCTCCTCTCTTTCCGCCTTCCTCATCCTTTCTTCATGTCCCTTTTACCCATTTTTTCCATGAGTTGCACTTTTTACCTTTCCTTTGATCTCTCTCTCTCTCTCGTTTATCCTCCTTCTTATGTCCCTTTCATCATTCTTTATCTTATCTCTAATCTTCATCAACTCTCCTCACACCTTCCACGCTTCACCCTTTTCTCTCTCCTTCTCTCCCTCTCACCTGTCCACTCTCCTTCCCTCCCTCCCACTTACCCTCTTTCCTTTACTAACTCCCTTCCTGCTAATCCTTCACCCTCCCATTCCGTCATCTATCCTTCCTTCCCTCCCTTCCCTCTTTCTCTCTGAAGTCCCTCTCATCATCCTTCGCATCTTCCTTCCCTCCCTACCACCATCCTTCCATACCTCTCCCTCTCACCTTCTCTCCCTCTCACCTTCTCTCCCTCTCTCCCTCTCTCCCTCTCACCTTCTCTCCCTCTCACCTTCTCTCCCTCCACCATAGCCCCGGAGGGTTGGCGGCACAAATCAGTTTACCAGCTCAGATTGAATGGTGGAACAGGGAGGGATTCAACCTGGTGTCCTTCCCTTCCTTCCTTCCCTCAAACCCTTCCTTCTTTTCTTCCTTCCTTTCCTTTCCTCCATCCCTCCCTTCCTTCCTCCCTACCTTCATTCCTGCCTTCCTGCATTCCTTCCTTCTTCCTCCCTTCTCCCTCCCTCCCTTCCCTTCCCTCCTTACCTCATTTTCCCCTCCTTCCTTCCTTCCTTCCTTTCGCCCTTTCCTCCCCCTCCCTTCATTCCTCTCTTAATCCCTCTCTCCCTAACTTTTTCCCTCCCCAATTCCTTCCTTCCTTCCTTCCTTCTCTCCCTCTTTCTTCCTTTCTTGTTCCCTCCCTCCCATTCACTTACTTTCATTCACCCTTCTCTTTTCTCTCTTCCCATCTCTGCTATCTCTTATCTCTCTGTCTCTCACCTAACCTAAGCCCTGGAGGGTTGGCGGCACAAACCAGTTTAGCGGCACAAATTGGATGGCGGAGAGGCAGGAGTCGACGACCGTCCTGGCTGGCGCCGCCGCCACACACACACACACACACACACACCCACACACACATTCACTCACTCACTACTCGCTCGCTCCTGCTCACTCCACCCATTCCTTCACTCATTCGCACCTCAAAAAAATTAACGACCGATGTTTGTCAGAGTGAGAGAGTGAGTTTGACATTTGCTGACAGGACGAGGCTGGGCTGATGACTGTAGTGTGATGGACTGACCTTGTTGAGCCTCTGTTGGTGAGCACAATGACCCGAAGTTGAGGGATGTTCCTGACGTCTGCTGACGGCGCGAGCATTATGGACTGTCTGACATCATCTGACGATTTACGTGTTACAAAGTTTCCGATTTATGCTGACGACGCGAGCATAGTGAAGTATCCAACATCTGCTGAAGGCGCTAAGCATGATTACTAAATTGTCTGATGCCAGCTGACGATTTAAGTGTCATGATGAATTTGCTGACTTCCGCTGACGATACGAGTCTGACAAACTTTGAAATATCAGCTGATGTAAGTTAATGGAAGTACAAAATCCCTCATCTATCCTAAAATCAAGTTAATTATAAAAAACACAAAACACCCATTAGCTCCCCTTAACGTAATTATAAAACTCATTATCCTATACTAAAAACCCCTTAGGTACAGAAATTCCTTAAATAAAAACACCCATTTAAGTACAAAAAACCCTCCCTCTCCCCTTTCTCCGCCATCCCCTTCCCACCTCTTCCCCCCTTCCACCCCTAAAATCCCTTATAATGAGAAATAATATCAGGGTGAGAGAGATTCACAAGTCTCTCCCTCATCTCTCACTGGCCATTTATCTCTCCCTCGTCTCATTCTTCGCTCGTTACCTCGGCGATGCCTCCTTTAATGAGATAATTATATACCTCACTGAGAGACGCTTTCCTCATCCCTTTGTGGCAATTTCTCTCTCTATCTCTCTCTCTCTCTTCTTATTTCACGTTCTCTGTATTTCTTTATGTATATCTCTCTTCCTTTCCATCTGTCTATATTCTCCTTTCTTTCTCTGCTTCCTCCTCCTCTCTTTCCCATCTTCCTCCTCTTCTATCTTTTATTCCCCCTCTTCCTTCACCCTGTCTCCTTCTCCTCTCCCCTTCCTCATTCTCCTCTCCCATCATTTATTCCCTTTCCTTATCCCTTCTACGCAATAAGACAGACAGACAGACAGACAGACAGACAGACGGACGCAGGAGTGACCTGAGTTGATGTCGCCAAAGGACTTGGATTTCGATGGACAGGACCTGTAGGACCCAACACACAAGAGATCCTACGGGTGTTTTCGGAGTCCTGTTTGAATGTTTGTCTCACGCTTCCCCTCCTCCCCCTCAGGTGTTCCTCCCTTCCCAATCGCCTCCCGCCTAACCTTAATCCTTCCTCCCTCTCTCCTGTGTGTGTGTGTGTGTGTGTGTGTGTGTGTGTGTGTGGACGCTGTGCTGTGTGTGTGGTGCAACCTTGACGTTATATTAACAGTGAAAATTATCAGTCGCTGTGAGTTTGTTGATGGTGTCCAGATGGTGACTCTCTCTCCTCCCTTACTTCCTCCCTTTCCTCCTTCCCTCCTTCCTCCTTACCTCCCTCCTCCCCTCCCCTCCCTCCCTCCGTCCCATTCCTTCCTCCCTCCTCCCTCCTCCCCTCCTCCCTCCTTCCTCCTTCCCTCTTTCCCTCCTTCTCTCCCTCCCGGTCTTGTTGGAAGTGGATGATTGCTTCTTTATCCAGGCGGGTTTGACATTTAGCTAAAGATTTTGAAATTTTCCATATTTTTTCGTACACTTATATGTATTTTTATATATAATGAGTGAACGTTTGTAAATGATAAAATGATCTTTAACATTTAGAAATTTTAACGTCTTGGCGCAGTATAACCAGAGTCCGTGTTTGTATATCAGTGGGTAAATCAGATCACCTGAAGATTAATCCCACCAGCATATTTTACCTGAAGATTAACCACTCTAATGCTAACCTAGCAACCTACCCGGTTGTAACCTAACCCAACCTGACTGAAAACAACCCAACCTAACCTAACCTAACCTCCTCAGATGGTCCCACAAGTCAATACCGAATATATTAACGACTCTCTTAAAGGAACACATCTAGGAGGAGAATCAAACGACATATTTATTTTACTTCGTCGGAAATCGAACAGAAGTGAAATTATCAATAATTTCCTGAGGGAGTATCTGGGGAGGTCCGTTTTATATTAAAGATGCGGGAGACTATTATTAATGCTGCTGGGGGAGACCTTCTTCCTGCTGCTGGGGAGATTCTTCCTGCTGCTGGGGGAGACCTTCTTCCTGCTGCTGGGGAGACCTTCTTCCTGCTGGGGGAGACCTTCTTCCTGCTGCTGGGGGGCCTTCTTTCTGCTACTGGGGAGACCTTCTTCTGCTGCTGGGAGACCTTCCTGCTGCTGGGGAGACCTTCTTTCTGCTCGGGGAGACCTTCCTGCTGTGGGGAACCTTCCTGCTACTGGGGAGACCTTCTTTCTGCTGCTGGGGAGAACTTCCTGCTACTGGGGAACCTTCTTTCTGGGGTGGCTGCTGCTGGGGGACCTTCTTCCTGCTGCTGGGGGAGACCTTCTTCCTGCTGCTGGGGGCCTTCTTCCTGCTGCTGGGGGGACCTTCTTCCTGCTGCTGGGAGACCTTCTTCCTGCTGCTGGGGAGACCTTCTTCCTGCTGCTGGGGGCCTTCTTCCTGCTGCTGGGGGGAGCCTTCCTGCTGCTGGGGGGCCCTTCTTCCTGCTGCTGGGGGAGACCTTCTTCCTGCTGCTGGGGAGACCTTCTTCCTGCTGCTGGGGGGGTTCTTCCTGCTGCTGGGGGGAGACCTTCTTCCTGCTGCTGGGGGGAGACCTTCTTCCTGCTGCTGGAGACCCTCTTCCTGCTGCTGGGGGGCCTTCTTCCTGTGTGCTGGGGGCCTTCTTCCTGCTGCTGGGGGAGACCTTCTTCCTGCTGCTGGGGAGACCTTCTTCCTGCTGCTGGGGAGACTTCCTGCTGCTGGGGGGCACTTCTTCCTGCTGCTGGGGGAGACCTTCTTCCTGCTGCTTGGGGAGACCTTCCTGCTACTGGGGGAGACCTTCTTCCTGCTGCTGGGGGAGACCTTCCTGCTGCTTATATGGCTTAAGGAATGGTTCTCAGTACAGTAGACACACAGACAGACAGACAGACCGACCGACGTTCTCGCATCAGACATACAGTAGACATTATAACAAGACAGTGCTAGACATTGGCAGCTTAAGATATATTATAGGGATATATTACAACAGAGTATAGCAGCTACGGTATAGCACCAGGAGTATACTACATAGAGCAGTATAGCGAAAGGGCCTTATTAGGACTTGGAATATATTTCATTGTATAGCAGCACAATATATGAAGTGCTGGGAGTTATATTTACAGAGCAGTATAGCAGAGCAGACATATAACATCGCAGTAGAGCCAAGCGTAAACAGTATATGGGAGTATAGCAGCGCCGTATATGATATGTTGAACGTTGGTTGTGATACTGATTTAAAATGTCCAGAAAAAAGTATATATAAAAACATGGAGTAATGTTAAATTTGAATTATAAAGGAACACCTGTTGATTATTAATTAGGCAGGTAGTGTTGTCATGTACAGGTAAATGTAGTGTTTTGTCTCTTGGTGAAGTGAGGATGTTCAGAGGAGTGAGGTAAAGTGAGGAGACTGAAGTAAGTTGAAGTGAGGATGTTCAGATGTGTTAATGAAGTGAGGAGACTGAAGTAAGTTGAAGTGAAGACCCGAAGTGAGCAAGGTGAAATGAGGAGATTGAAGTAAGTTGAAGTGAATATCGTGTAGTGATGAGGCTGAAGTAAGTTGAAGTGAACACGCTGAAGTGAGTGAGTAAGGGAATTGAAGTGAATATCATGTCAAGGTACAGAGCTTTTAGCCACCACACAACCATACATATTGTAACACAGTAATACATGCTTGTATATCACGTTAATGAGTTGTAGTACTTGTGTTAAATTGTTGGGTCGTATTATACTGCTGTGTGTGTGTGTGTGTGTGTGTGTGTGTGTGTGTGTGTGTGTGTGTGTGTCCCTCCCTCACACACACACACACACACGCTAGGTCACCGCCACTTTAATGTTATCTATGGCGAGAGATCTGTGCCTTTCTAGCATGCAACAACTCGGCTCCACTAGCCTCTGTGTGTGTGTGTGGAGGAAAAATCTTAAGGTTTTTGCTTAATGGAATAGTTGGTGGTGGAATTAGAAAGCTTAGATAAAGAAAATGTAAATGTGGAAACTTGGATCACGAAAAGATTAGTCAGTCTCTCTCTCTCTCTCTCTCTCTCTCTCTCTCTCTCTCTCTCTCTCTCTCTCTCTCTCTCTCTCTCTCTCTCTCTCTCTCTCTCTCTCTCTCTCCAGCTTATTTCGTTCGTCTTAAGATTAAACACCCTAACTTAAGCTTATATAACCTTACTTAATCTAATCTAATTAATCCTAACGTAATCTATTTTAGTTTAATCAAATTTAAACTATTTAACCTAACATACCATAGATAACCTAACGTAACCTCACCTAATTTGGACGTTTAATTTCACAAAATGTAAACAAGAACGGAGGATTTTGAAATAGTTTAAGAACGCGGAATGAAAAATTTGGTTCTCTCGTAAAATCAAGAAATCTGTCTGTGAAATTGGGGTACATGGCGTGTCTCTCTCTCTCTCTCTCTCTCTCTCTCTCTCTCTCTCTCTCTCTGTGAGTAGGACTTTGCCGGCAGCTTATTTTCATTTAGATTATATAAATAGGTATACAGTATTTCTCTCGACCCATGGTTCTTTCTCCCTTCCTCCCTATCTCCCTCATCCCGCTCTTCTCCCTCCCTCTCTCCCTCCCTCCCTCCACCCACGCATTCCTTCTCCCTCCCCCCACGTCCTCCCCCTTCCCCTCCCTCCCTACCTCCCTCACCCCCCCACGCTGGAACGTCGACAAGTTAAGTCTGGCACGTTTGGCTGAAGCTTAATCAATATCGGAAAATTTTTGGAGTCTGGGCTGTGAGACAGTAACTCCTCCTTCCGTCCCTCCTCCTCCCATTCGTTCTTCCCTCCCCATTTCCCACTTCTCTCTACCTCCTCCTTTACTCACCCTCCCTCCATTCCGTTCCTTCCCTCAATTCCCTCTACCTCCCTTCCCCCCCCCCTCTCTCTCTCCTTTTTAAGCCTCCCTTCCATCCTCTCTTCCCTGTCATTCTCCTCCACTAAGCTCCCTCTCTCCTCCCCATCCACTTTCTACTCCTGAAGGTGAAGGAGGTAAGGCTTACTCGCCAAACACACTTGCATCTCGCTCCTGAAGGTACAGAAGGTGTTTAGGCCAGCTTTAAAATGGTGTCTCCTACTGCTGCATGTATAGTAGTACCACCACCACCACCACCACCACCTTCTGCTGCAGTTAGTGGAGGCAGTGTTGTAGGAGCAGCACCTCACTCACACCATGGCGACGAAGCCCTTGTTGGAGGCGCAGGTCCTCACCGACGCATCCCTGTCATCAGATGTATATATGTATAGGTTATGTATATGTTGCGTATATGTATAGGTTATGTATGTTACGTATATACATTGGTTGTGTATATTTTATGTATGAATTACGTTTATTGTACTGACGAGGAGGTTCTATGTATTTACCACGTTACATAGAGTTATCTCAGGCAGATAAAAGATCGTAACTCTTTAATTCACATGTGATTGGTCGGTATGTTTGGAAAGCGTAACTGTGATTGGTCGACTGGTTACAAGATGGCCGCGTGTGTAACTAACGAGGTGATTTAAGTTCAGTAACAAATGTAATATTATTTTATATTTTAATGAAGAGTTATTCAGCGAAATTAAATGTAAAAACAAAATCCTTACAGAGAAAATAATTAATATATTTGTTATTTTTTGTGTTATAGGTTTGTGGTGTGATTATTTGTTATTGTTAATGAATATATACCGAAATAATTTACATACTTAGTGTGTGTGTGTGTGTGTGTGTGTGTGTGTGTGTGTGTGTGTCTAAGTGAATGATGTGTTTGGATAGACTTTACTTGTTTGGTAACTGTTTTAGGGGGACTCTCTCTCTCTCTCTCTCTCTCTCTCTCTCTCTCTCTCTCTCTCTCTCTCTCTCTCTCTCTCTCTCTCTCTCTAAACTATATATCTTATATTTTTACATTTTCGCCCCCCAGGCCCCGATGTGGGTCAGTGACCTGTGCCCGGGTGGGCTAATCCCCGTAAAAAAAAAAATCTATTTATCTATCCATTTAATCCCTCGTTCACTTGATATCTTTACCAGCAGTTAAGAGTCTTCCCTAAATCCACTCTTGTGCTAAACTACCTCGTTATAGTTACTTATTTCCATTTTTTTTTACAGATTTATTTTCGAAAACCGCGGGAAGTTGTGTCATCTTTTACAGCGGTCGAGCGAGACGTAAATAAGATGGTGGTATAATTAGTGGGGGTAATTTCACTCGTAAACAAAGCCAAATTTAAGAGTTTTCTGTACGATCTAATTTAGCTTAACCTAACCCAACGTAATTTATTCTAACCTAACCTAACCTAACCTAATCTAATCTAACCTAACCTAATCTAACCTGAAGTTTGGTTGTGTAAGATTTCAAGTGAGCGGGAGATAAGAAATACACACAGATAGATAGATAGATAGATAGATAGATAGATAGATAGATAGTGAGCGTTAGTATAGGACACAGTGAGCATTATCAGGAGGTTATCAGTATATTAACCTTTACTTAACGCTCACCGTCCCATAAAGAAGCGATCGGCCGTGACTCAGTATATCAGCCGTTAATTCACGTGTGGGGTTAAATTGGCTTACTTTAATACACCAGTTTGGTCTTTGGTAAGTCTTCTTAATGTTGTGTAAAGTCTTGATTCATTTTAGTCTTAGCGAAGCAAATTTGAATTATTTCAGACTTATGGTAGGGTCAGTCTTTATTAATTTTAGTCTTAGTGAAGCGAGTTTATCAGTCTTTTAAGTATGTTGTTGTGTATGGTATAATGGTCAGCATGCGAGCGGACACGGGTTCGATCCCCGGGCAGGGTGATACTATGGACAAGATTCTTTACGCCATTTGCCTCTGTCTATCCAGCAGTAATTGGGAACCTGGATGTTAATCGATTTGTGGATCGTGTTTCGGTGTAATGGTTACCCAGTGCAGTTGGCGAGTTGTCCGGTCTTCTTGGACTATTCCTTGACACTGGGTCATGCAGCTCGTTAACTCAGGGTGTGGTTGTTGTGTTGGCGACAGCTTCTACACCTTAAACAAATTCATGCCGAGGTGGCCCTTGGGCCGGCCATCCTCGTACACGAGGGGTAACCATTATTATTACATAAGAGGTAGTTGATTTTAGACTTTGTGTGTGTGTGTGTGTGTGTGTGTGTGTGTGTGTGTGTGTGTGTGTGTGTGTGTATTAGAAAGAGACAGACAGACAGACACACCCACACACACAGACACACCTTGAGCCAACACAGCCTCAGTCGTAAAGTACCACCGCCTGAGCTTTTAGCGCTAACGACCGCGACTCTGGACTCATAACTAAAGTCATACCTTAAAGAAAAAAAGAAAAAAGGAAAATGACTACACAGGAACTCATTTGCATATCCGGTGTTGGGTAAGTTTTATTGTACCTGCACAAAGCCTAAGGGAAGCTCATACACCTGCCGGGAAGTTTCATTTGTTAGAGCTTCACCTATTAACCTATTAGGAAGCTTCACCTGCCAGAAACTTTCACCAATTAAAGCTTCGCCTGCCAGAAGTTTCACCTGTGAGAGCTTCATCTGTTAGAGCTTCATCTGTTAGAGCTTCACCTGCCAGAAGTTTCACCTGTGAGAGCTTCATCTGCTAGAGCTTCACCTGTGTGAGCTTCATCTGTTAGAGCTTCACCTGTGTGAGCTTCATCTGTGAGAGCTTCATTTATTAGAGCTTCACTTGTCAAAGTCTCACCTGTGTACACCTACTATGGTCTGTGCTACACTTGGCAGCTGATGTAATGAAAATAGACTGATGGCAGGGGGGACTTGAGGTGTGTCGAGTGTTGGAGGGGTGTCGAGTGTTGGAGATGTGTCAGCTGTTGGAGGTGTGTCGAGTGTTGGAGATGTGTCGAGTGTTGGAGGGGTGTCGAGTGTTGGAGGTGTGTCGAGTGTTGGAGATGTGTCAACTGTTGGAGGTGTGTCGAGTGTTGGATGGGTGTCGAGTGTTGGAGGTGTGTCGAGTGTTGGAGGTGTGTCGACTGTTGGAGGTGTGTCGAGTGTTGGAGGTGAGGTAAGGTCATATCAAATCAAGTAAGGTGAGGTGAGGTAAGGTGAAAGAAGGGAGGGAGGGAAGGAGGGTGGCTAGCTGGCTTGCTTCAGAACTCTCCTCCTCCTCTTCCTCCCTCACACTATCATACCTCCCCCTCTCTTTCTTTGCCCCCCACCATCCTCCCCTCCCTGCCCCCCCTCCCTCCCTTCTTCCCTTACCATCCTTCATTACTCGCTCCACTTATTGTTAACTTTTAAACTTTTTTTTTTTTTTACTTTTACTTTGCGTTTTTTTCCCAGGTTGCAAAAGTTTCGAATCTAATTAAAACTCGGATCATTAACTGCCCAGATAAAATTGTTCGTAGTAATATGTCTTGATATGAGATACGGGTTTGTGGGCTCGTTTATGTCTCGTTGATTTTTTTTATTTTTTATTTATTTTTTTAGATTTTTTGGAATTTATTGCACAAAAAAGTTAATATACAGTATTTTTTTAAGCTTTGGAAAATATTAACAAAAGGTAGTATACTTTTTTAGATTTTGAAAGTATTGCAAAATATTAATTTTTTTTTTTTAGATTTTGAAATTATTGTCAAAAAGTTAATATATTTTGAGTTAAAAATTGTTCCGATAATTTATATAGGTAGAATTTGTATCGTACTCAAGGGGTTAAGATATTGTACTCAAGAGGTTAAGATATCGTGCTCATGGTGTGAAGATATTGTTCTCAAGGGGTTAAGGTAACGTACTCAAGGGGTTAAAGTATCGTACTTAAGGGGTTAAGGTATCGTACTCAAGGGGTTAAGGTATCGTACTCATGGTGTTAAGATATTGTTCTCAAGGGGTTAAGGTAACGTACTCAAGGGGTTAAGGTATCGTACTTAAGGGGTCAAGGTATCGCACTCAAAGATGAATATCGTGCTTAAAGTTAGGTATCGTACTCATGGTGTTAAGATATTGTTCTCAAGGGGTTAAGGTAACGTACTCAAGGGGTTAAGGTATCGTACTTAAGGGGTCAAGGTATCGCACTCAAGGGGTTAAGGTATCGTACTTAAGGGGTTAGAAAAGGTAATATTACTCAGGGTTGAGTATAAACATAGAGTTAAGGTATAAATACTCAAAGATTGAGTATCGTACTCAAGGGTTAAGGTATCGTGCCGGGGTTAGGTATCGTACTCAAGGGGTTAAGGTATCGTACTTGGGAGTTAAGGTAACGTACTCAAGGGGTTAAGGTATCGTACTTAAGGGGTTAAGGTATCGTACTTAAGGGGTTAAGGTATCGTACTTAAGGGGTTAAGGTATCGTACTCAAGGGGTTAAGGTATCGTACTTAAGGGGTTAAGGTAACGTACTCAAGGGGTTAAGGTATCGTACTTAAGGGGTTAAGGTATCGTACTTAAGGGGTTAAGGTATCGTACTTAAGGGGTTAAGGTATCGTACTTAAGGGGTTAAGGTATCGTACTTAAGGGGTTAAGGTATCGTACTCAAGGGGTTAAGGTATCGTACTCAAGGGGTTAAGGTATCGTACTTAAGGGGTTAAGGTATCGTACTCAAAGGGTTAAGGTATCGTACTTCAAGAGGTTAATTCATAGTGCTCGAGGTGTTGATCATAGTACTCAAGGCCTGAAGTTCACTAGTGAGCGTGGGCGATAGACTCATATATTCGGGTCACTGGGGAGCTATTTTACGTGTCTCAGTAATGGCGAATTTTGTGTTTCCCGGCGGTGATGTTGGCGGTAATATTGGCGTTGTTGGTGGTAATATTGGCTATGTTGGCGGTGATATTGGCTATGTTGGCGGTGATATTGGCTATTATTATTACTATTATTATTATATTATTGTTATTATTATTATTACTATTATTATTATTGTTGTTATTATTTTTACTATTATCAATATCATCATCATCATCATCATCATCATCATCATCATCATCATCATTATTATTATTATTATTATTATTATTATTATTATTATTATTATTATTATTATTATTATTTTATCATCATCATTATACTTTAAATCATATATAGAATAATTAAGTACTCATATTTTAGGACTTAATTCAGTCACCATTAGAGGCCGGAAAAGTCATATATCCTGGAGACATATTTAACAGTACCATAAAGATTTTAGTGGCGCTGCTGTAGTGGTGACAGATAACACGGGTAATATAGGCGTGTTTAATGGCCCGGTCGAGCTGTTTAGTGGTGTCACGGGGGCCATTAAGTGATTTTCAGATTATTTTTAAAACGTTATGTGAAATGAACTGTGTAATTAGGAGCACTGTTATACTGTTATTGATATGGGGTGGGTGGTGGGTAGGTGGGTTGTGGGTAGGTGGGTTGGGGTGGTGGGTAGGTGGGTTGGGTGGTAAGGGTGGAGTTGTCTTGACTCTTGAGTGTGTTTTTGTCTTACCAGTTTGTCTTGTTTAAGTGGAATTGTTGTTGGTTTATGATGTGGTTTAGATTAGTTAATGATAAAAAGATGTTTGTATATGCCTTTAGTAGTAGTTGTAGTATCAGAGCGTTGATCAAGGCAGCTTCACTCCTCTAGTGTTCACAGCCTCTGGTGGGATGGGACCAAGTGCAAGATGCTTCTACGCCAGACTCGCGGAGGTGAGATCCGAACAGAAGCAGCAGCCCACAAATTATGTTACAGCCTGGACGAGATGTCGATTGTCCTTCTCTCTCCTTAGGTCGGCTTTGCTCTGCCTCAGGGGAACGCGAGCATCGGCCCCAAAGCCGACAACAACTGCAGATATTGACTATGAGGCAACAGTCACTGAATGCTGCATAGATCTGCGGTTCAACTAACTCAACACAGCTAGGGTAGCTACTTGTGTATTAGGATAATTAATTTTAAGGTAATAAAATGATGGCGAAGGTATTGCTATACAGGGGAGAATGGAGGCCATGTTAAAAAAAAATTCTAAAAAAAAATAGTAGTGGTATTAGTAGCAGTGGTAGTGGTAGTGGTAGTAGTGAGTAGCCGTAGTAGAGAGGCGTAGAGGCCGGTCATCCATAAGGTGATTTAATGATCTTGAGGAACCATATTTCAACTCTTTATGACGACTGAACAAATTGACTGATTCCGGGGGAGAGATAATGCTGAGAGATAGTGGGGGAGATAGAACCTCTGGGGAGATAATGTTGAGAGAGATGGTGGGGAGATAGACCCTTTGGGGAGATACTGTTGAGAGACCTTATGGGGAGATGGTGGGGGAGATAGACCCTCTGGGGAGATAACGTTGAGAGACCTGATGGAGAGATAGTGTTGAGAGATCTTAAAGTGAAGAGAGAGGCTACAGGAGACAGGTGAAGTTCTCTTAGTATTATTTTGAGAGGTGAGTGAGTGGGTGGGTGAGGGAGGGGGGAATTGAGTGAGTTTGAGTGAGTGAGTTTGAGTGAGTGAGTGAGCAGCCATTATTCTTTACGAAACATAAAAATCCAAGCTAATTTATACTCTTATCTTCTTTCTGTTGACTCATGGCTGGTTTTCTTTGCGAGGCAGATGAGGGTGATTAGTGAGGGAGGAGAAGGTGAAGAGTGAGGGAGGAGAAGGTGAAGAGTGAGGGAGGAGAAGTGTGAAGGAGAGGAGGATGATGAAAAGCCTATGGTCCCTCCCTCACTTTATCCCTCACTACCCTCCCTCCCTCCCTTCCTCCCTCCCTCCCTCCTCCCTCCCTCTCCCTCCCTCCTTCATCCCTCCCTCCCTCCCTCCCTCCCTCCCTCCTCTCGTCTGGGTGTGTGTGATAGCCGAACCACAGACAAGCCGCGGGTTGAGTGCTGACCCTCCTTGGCTATGGTGGTAGGCAGCCCTGTGGATCACCTGATAATTAGACACCCCAGATGATTTTACCTGAGGTGGTAGCGTTGGTAATTGTGGTCAAATTGTGTGGTGGTAGTATTGGTAGCTGTGGTGGTCAGGGTGTATGGTGGTAGTGTTGGTAGCTGTGTGGTGGTATTATTGGTAGCTGTGGTGGTCAGGTTGTGGTATTGTGGCAGTGTTAGCAGCTGGGTGGTAATGATGGCAATATGGTGGCAATGTTGGCAACTCGGTGGTAATGTTGGCAAGTTGATCTCTCATTTCTGTCCATTTGGTATTGAAAAAAAAATATATATTCTCAACAGTCGTGGTACATATTTGCCAGCTGGTGGTTGTAAGAGAACAGTAGTGAGCATTTTACCCAGAGCTGTGTAAAGAGAGGGAAAACTTTCATTACGCTGGTGGGCCAAACACTGTGAGGGGCCAAATGCTGTGTGGGCCAAACGCAGTGTGGGCCAAACGCTGTGTGGGCCAAACGCTGTGTGGGCCAAACGCTGTGTGGGCCAAACGCTGTGAGGGCCAAACGCTGTGTGGGCCAAACGCAGTGGGCTACAAACGCTGTGAGGGCTAAACGCTGTGTGGGCTAAACGCGAGGGCCAAACGCTGTGTGGGCCAACGCTGTGTGGGCCAAACGCTGTGAGGGCTAAATGCTGTGTGGGCCAAATGCTGTGAGGGCTAAACGCTGTGAGGGCTAAACGCAGTGTGGGCCAAACGCAGGTGGGCCAAACGCTGTGAGGCCAAATGCTGTGGGAGGGGCCAAAATGCTGTGAGGGCCAAACGCTGTGAGGGCCAAATGCTGTGAGGGCCAAACGCTGTGAGGGCCAAATGCTGTGAGGGCCAAACGCTGTGAGGGCCAAATGCTGTGAGGGCCAAATGCTGTGAGGGCCAAACGCTGTGAGGGCCAAACGCTGTGAGGACTGCCCAACTCTCAATGGACGGAGCCAACTGTTTCAAAAGGCATATGAACTGTGTATTGTGGTGATGCAGTCATGTATGCGACCACACACACACACGTACGTTCACTCACATACACGATCACATACACACACACACACACATATATATACACACACACACACACACACACACATACATACATACATACATACATACATACATACATACATACATACAGTTTTCAAGCCTCGCCAAAACACAGTTCACTTGGCCACCATCCACCTACAGCTTGGGGGGAAACTCTCGGATGAATTTTACTCAATTAAAACTTTACCCAAGGAATTCACGGGGCTTAGGAACTTACCGTGCGGTCAGTAATTAACAGCGATCTCCGTGGCTTTAGGAGGTCTCGATCTGCTCTGTGTGTGTGTGTGTGTGTGTGTGTGTGTGTGTGTGTGTGTGTGTGTGTTTCTTTTCTTCTTAAGTCTTTTTACCATCTTCCTCCTCTTCCCCTCTTTTCTACCCCTTTCCCATCTCCCCTCTTATCTCTCCTTCCTTTCTTCCAACTCCTCCCTTTCTTCCCTCTTATCTCTCCCCCTTCACTTCTTGCCAACTTTTCCCCTTCTTCCTCCTTATCTTCCTTCTCTCTATTATTATCTTCCCTTCTTACCCATTTCTTCCTTCCTCCCCTCTCCTCTCCTCCCCTCTCCTCTCCTCTCCTCTCCTCCTCAGGACAATAATCAACGGTATGATAAAGTCACCGCCGCTTCCCTCAACACCCTTCCATAGTCTCTGGTTATCCCCTCCACTACCTTCCTCATTGTTGGCGGCGAACTTGGTGGTGATGGTGATGTTGGTGATAGTGGTGGTGGTGGTGTTGGCGTTGTTGGTGATAGTGGTGGTGGTGGTGATGGTGTTGTTGGTGATAGTGGTGGTAATGGTGTTGGCGTTGTTGGTGTTTTTGGTGCTGCTGCTCTTGATGCGGTTCTAAGTATAGGAACTACAGTATCCCTGCTGTAGGAGAGATGACCGCTCCCTCCCTCCCTCCCTCCCTCTAGTCTGGAAACTGCTATGACTACTACCGCTGCTGTAAAGAGGTGACCGCTCCCTCCCTCACCAAAGTCTGGGAACTGTCACATGCTGTAGTGTCGAGGGAAGTGAAGTGTCCACAGGTTACCCCAAGTCTTGAAACTAATGCTCTATTGAGGGTAATGTCAAGCACTTATCCCGACCCTGAGAAGTTGTGCAGCTGGCAGTGGTGCAGGTGGTGGTGATGGTAGTAGTGATGATGGTAGTGATAGTGATGATGGTGGTGGTGTAGGTGGTGGTAGAGGCGGTGGTGGTGGTGGTGATGCAGTTGGTGGTGGTGCAGATGGTGGTACAGGTGGTAGTGGTGATAATACAGAAGTAGATGTGTAATAATAATGACCACTTAACTGGGATTGTAAAGTTTCTATCGTTAAGTGATGGAGAATAGTGACAGTGTGGTGAGGGATGTGTTGATTTAGTGTATTGTAGTGTAGTGTAGTGTAGTGTAGTGTGTAGTGAGGTGTAGGTGTGAGAGTTAGAAACATGGCGCCATCCTTTGTGTTGACGGGAGACAGAACCCATCAGAACCCAACAGAGGACAAATATAACACACGATGCTTGACGACCCACACAATCATTCGCTCCCAACCCAGACAACACGAGAAGTAGGGAGATAGAGCATTGGTCTCTCTCTCTCTCTCTCTCTCTCTCTCTCTCTCTCTCTCTCTCTCTCTCTCTCTCTCTCTCTCTCTTTCTGTCTCTTGTTAATCTTCTCCTTTTTCCTGTGGGTTCCTTTATCAGCTGTCTTCATTAGCTCCTCTTGCAATCACCGTTCTTTCAGTCCCCACTTCTTTTAACGCCTCTGTCAACTCCGCTTTATCCACGTCCATCCTTATCCTCCTCCTACTCACTCTCATTCCTTTTCCTCCTTCCTCATCTTTCTTCTCCTCCTCCTCCTTTCTTGCTTCAGATGTCACCCTCTCCCCTCCTCCTCCTCCCTCACACCCAGACCTCGTACCCCTCCTCCTCCTCCTCCTCCCTTACACCTCATAGTTCCTCCTCCTCCCTCCTCCTCCTCCTCCCTTACACCTCATAAGTTCCTCCTCTTCCTCCCTCCTCCCTCCGACGACGACGACGACTCTTCCTCCAGCCTTCCCCACCCCCCCCCACACACACCAGACCTCGCCCTCTCCTCCGGTAGAATTCTTGTCGTCTGATTCTAGAGTAGCTTTACACACACACATGATGAAGTGAACACAACTGTTTCATATTCTGTGAAGGTCAATTTTTATTATTAATTTAAATGGATTTTATGCGTGTACACACAGTAGTGGAATATTGTGTGTGTGTGTGTGTGCGCGCTCGCGCGTATTTTTTCTGGCTAAATAAACGCTTCATTATTAATATCAATATCAATACGTAAAAATATTCATTATTGTTATTATTATTATTATTATTATTATTATTATTATTATTATTATTATTATTATTATTATTATCATTATCATTATTATTATTATTATTAACTTGAGCTACCTCGTGTTTAATTAAGGTGCTGAGGTTGTCAATAACTGTCGGTACATATTTGCTCATCTCTCGTTCACACGTATTTACCTGGGGCAGGTATTTAGTGGGGGGCCCGACCATTGAAGGGGCGTGGTGAGCGTGGGTGACCTGGCGTGGCGAGCGTGGGTGACCTGGTGTAGTGAGCGTGGGTGACCTGGCTTGATGAGTGCGGGTGACCTGGCGTGGTGAGTGGATGACCTGGCGTGGTGAGTGGATGACCTGGCGTAGTGAGCGTGGGTGATGGGCGTGGTGAGTGTGGGTGACCTGGCGTGGTGAGTGTGGGTGACCTGGCGTGATGGGTGTGGATGACCTGATTCGAGTGTCCTGGCGTGGATGACCTGGCGTGGTGGGCGTGTGGCAAAACTCACCGCCACAGTGTGAGGGGAGCGCCACCGTCGGTCTCCTGCTAATTACTCAGCCCGGAAGAGTCGAGAGGGGGAGGAGGAAGATTGGGATGGGACGGACGGAGAAGAAGGATTAGGAGAGGAGGAGGAGGAAAGGAAGTGAAGGAGAGGGATGATTGGAAGAGAGGGAGGAAAGGGGAGAAGGAAGATGGGAGAGAGGAGATTAGGAAGAATGGAAGAGAGAGAGAGAGAGGGGAAGGAAGGGGAGAGGAGATTGGAAGAAAGGGAGGGAGAAGGGAGTATTATGAGGAACGGGAAAAGGGGAAGAGAAGGAGAGAGAGAAGAATATTGGAAAAGAGGGAGGAAGATCAGGAAGAAGGGGGGCTAATCTTCAGGTGATCCATTTTTTTTCAACTACCTTCCATTTGTAGGTTCTGATTGCCATCTTTACTATATTATCTCCATAAATCCTTTCCTTTATCTCCTCTTCTTCTCTCTCCTTGTTTCTCCGGCCTTATTCTCTTTCTTTATCTCCTGTCTCTGTCTTCCTCTTCTATTTGTTTACTGTGACTTGGTTCGTATATTACACCTCTTTATTGTATCCGTTTTATTCCCCCCATTCCTTCTGCGTCTCTCCCTCTTCCTGGATTTTTACTGTTTTCTCCTCCATTTCTCTTTCCTTTGTTTTATTGTGTCTTTCTTTATTGTCTTGTGTCTTATTCGTCAGCACCTGTATATATATTATTCTCTCTCTCTCTCTCTCTCTCTCTCTCTCTCTCTCTCTCTCTCTCTCTCTCTCTCACGGACGAGCGGTATAAACTAAGGTTAGGGGAGGCGGAGCTGACAGCCGGAAGCAGCCTGAGAGAGAGAGAGTTTCCTGGATGACACATAATGACGGTAGTGAAGTGTGTTCGTGATGGCGTGTTTTGTTGTCATCTCCCCGCTGCTGTCTCCGTCAACCATTTTGTGGGACGGCCGCTTGAGGTCACGCCTGGGTTGGGTTGGGTTAGGTTAGGGATGATCTTAAATTCATCTCATTATACACCAGATGCTCGTGTCCGGGTTTATGTCCTGTGATCTGGTGTCTGGTAACGCGAGACTCAACACTCCCTTGACAACAGCAGTCATTGTCAGTCTTGTGTTGACAGTGCTGGGGTGGGGGGGTGGGGGGGGGTAAGTGTATCACCAGAGACACTTAAAAAAAAATCCTGACGATTCTCATTGTATATACTGTAGTGACACGAGACCACCTGTATGTGTGACTCTTCCTCCTCTTCCCCCTTCTTCCCCCTCTTCTACCCCCCCCCCCTGTCACCCTCACCTGTGTCATGTTGATCGAGAAGTGACGTGATGGTATAAACTTTCTCTCCGTCCCCCGTCTTAAGTAACATGGTGATGACACTGAACTGTTTGGTGAGGAAAGATGGTGAGTGTGACAGTTCGTCTCCCGTGACAGATTAAGTGTTATGTGTCGTGTTTGGTGTTTGGAAATTAATGTTTTGTTTTTTTTCTTGCAGGTAAGGCACAGGTGTTGTTACTCCAGGTGTGAGATGTCAGGTAAGATTGTGACACTCTCCCGCTTCTCTTGATTGTAGTTGTGGTTTGAATAGGTATCACCACTACCCTAAATTATCAACCCTACCACACCACCACCACCACCCACCACACCACCACCCACCACACCACCATACCACCACCATCACCACCACCACCACCCACCACCCACCCACCACCACCACCACCACCACCCCACACCCCACCACCCCACCACCACCACCACCACCACCCACCACCCACCCCACCTCCACCCACCACTACCACCACCCCACCCCCTACACCTCACACCACTACCACCACCACCACCACCACCACCACCCACCACCACCACAGTTAATACCCCATAGTGACATCTCGTGTTGGCTGGGAAAATACAGAGTTAAGTATGAAAGATGGACCACCTCTTTTACGGCTCTAAGGTGGCGGTTTAGGCGAAAAGTGGCGTTAAGTGAGATAAATTGTGTTTAAGTGAGATAAGTATTGTTGCTGGTGAGATAAGTGTGTTTAAGTGAGGTAAGAAAGTAAGTGTTTAAGTGAGGTAAGTGGTGTGTTTAAGTGAGTAAATAGGTGTGTGTTTAAGTGAGTAAGATGAAGTGTGTTTAAGTGAGATAAGTAAGTGTGTTTAAGTGGAGGTAGAAGTAAGTTTGTTTTAGAAGTGAGATAGTGAGTGTGTTTAAGTGAGGTAAGTAAGTGTGTTTAAGTGAGGTAAGTAAGTGTGTTTAAGTGAGGTAAGTAAGTGTGTTTAAGTGAGATAAGTAAGTGTGTTTAAGTGAGATAAGTAAAATTAAGTTAGTAGTTGAGAAGGAACAGTGTCTTTAAGTAAGTACGTTAGGTGAGGCTTGTATACCTGTAGCTGATGAACGACCCGGGGACAACTGGACCCCTGGCTGGAACACTGGTGGGTCAGTAATGTATCACACGAGGCGAGGTTCTTGTTGGGGTATATCACAGTCACCGCTTGAGGTATTTCTGTGTGTCGAGGTGGGTGGAGGTGTGGAGAGGAGGTGGGTGGAGGTGTGGAGAGGAGGTGGGTGGAGGTGTGGAGAGGAGGTGGGTGGTGTGGAAGGAGGTGGGTGGAGGTGTGGAGAGGAGGTGGGTGGAGGTGTGGAGAGAGGAGGTGGGTGGAGGTGTGGAAGGAGGTGGGTGGAGGTGTGTGGAGAGAGGAGGTGGGTGTGGAGGTGTGGAGAGGAGGTGGGTGGAGGTGTGGAGAGGAGGTGGGTGGAGGTGTGGAGAGGAGGTGGGTGGAGGTGTGGAGAGGAGGTGGGTGGAGGTGTGGAGAGAGGAGGTGGGTGGAGGTGTGGAGGGAGGTGGGTGGAGGTGTGGAGAGGAGGTGGGTGGAGGTGTGGAGAGGAGGAGGAGAAGGAAGCACATGGAGGTGTGTAAAGGAGGTTAAGTTAGGTTAGGTTAGGTAGGTTAGGTTAGGTTAGGTTAGGTAGGTTAGGCTAGGTTAGGGTTTGGTTTGTAAAATAGACAAAATTAATGATGGTTTCCTCATGATGTTCGTCAGGGTGAACCAGTCAATAATTACCTGTAATGTTATTGATAGGACTGACTCAGGTAACACCATCTTAGCCTATATAATTAAGAGGTTTTTGTAAGGTACAACAACATGCCAACGTGTGTATCATCGTCATCAAAATCGGTATTAAAATCTGCATCAAAATCGGCATTAAAAATCATAAAAATTGGTATGAAAAATTATCAAAATCGGCATTAAAATCGTCATCAAAATCGGCATTAAAAATCGTCCTCAAAATCGGCATTAAATCGTCATCAAAATCGGTATTAAAATCAACAAAATCTGTATTAAAAATCGTCATCAAAATCGGTGTAGATGAACAATCGTCGTTAATTTACAGCTTGGTATTTACTCTCCCTCTTCCTTCATTTATTGGTAATTTTATTTTTGCTTTCCCCTCCGCTTCTCTCCTCCTCTCCTCTCCACTCAGGTAAAATAAGCTGGGGAAGGGTTAATCTACAGGTAAAATAAGCTGGGGAAGGGTTAATCTACAGGTAAAATAAGCTGGGGAAGGGTTAATCTACAGGTAAAATAAGCTGGGGAAGCGTTAATCTACAGGTAAAATAAGCTGGGGAAGGGTTAATCTACAGGTGATCAGTCTGAAATACTTGACATGAAATCTTCAGTATTCATGTCATAGACAACGTCACTTCCCCTCTTTATCATGTTTCCCCTCGTCCACCCCTTACTCACATTAACACCTTAATTTAGTAGTGACGTTCCTCCATAGTGTCTCTCCCCTCAGTGTGTGTGTGTCTCTCCCTCTGTGTGTGTGTGTCTCTCCCCTCTGTGTGTGTGTGTCTCTCCCTCTGTGTGTGTGTGTCTCTCCCTCTGTGTGTGTGTGTCTCTCTCTCTCTCTCTCCCTCAATGTCTCTCCTCTCAGTGTCCCTCTTTCCCTCAGTGTCTCTCTCTCCTCAGTGTCTCTCTCTCTCCCCTCAGTGTCTCTCTCCCCTCAGTGTATACATGTCTTCCCTCAGCCGCCCTCACTACTTGCCCACACCCTATGTCTTACCTTCCTCATTTAGACTCATCTCTCCCCTCGTATTCCTCCCCTTCCTTATGTTCCTCCCTCCCTCATGTTCCTCCTTCCCTCATGTTCCTCCTCCCTCATGTTCCTCCTCCCTCCTCATGTTTCCTCCCTTCATATGTTCCTTCCCTCCCATGTTCCTTCCTCCCCATGTTCCTCCCTCCTCATGTTCCTCCCTCCTCATGTTCCTCCTCCCTCATGTTCCTCCTCCCCTCTGTTCCTCCTTCTATGTTTCTTCCTCCCTCATGTTCTTCCCTCCTCATGTTCCTCCCCTCCCTCATAACACTCATCTCTTCCCTCATCGTTTTCTCCCTCATTATTCATTTCCTCAACGACACAATCTCTCTTCTCTTGTATTTCTCCTCATTCCTTCCTCACACCCCTTGCCAACAATCGTGACTTCATTCCTCATACAATCCTTCCACCCCTCAACAATCACTTGTCTCATTCCTCATTCACAATCCTCACTCGCCTCATTCACAATCCTCACTCGCCTCATTCACAATCCTCACTCGCCTCATTCACAATCCTCCTGCCTCATTCACAATCCTCACTTGCCTCACCTTCAGGCCTCATCGGTTAACACTCACACGGACAAGTTGTTAATAAGAGACTCCCATAAACTAACACTCTATTGTTAATCATCAGTGGTGTGACCTGTAATTGGTGTGATGGCTGATGTGGGCCTGTAGTGTGTATAGGAGGCAGTAGGTTGTGGCCTGTATTGTGTATGAGAGGCAGTAGGTTGTGGCCTGTATGTGTATGAGAGGCAGTAGGTTGTGGCCTGTATTGTGTATGAGAGGTGGTTGTGGCCTGTAATGTGTATGAGAGGCAGTAGGTTGTGGCTGGTGTGTATGAGAGGCAGTAGGTTGTGGCCTGTAGTGTGTATAGGAGGCAGTAGGTTGTGGCCTGTATTGTGTATGAGAGGCAGTAGGTTGTGGCCTGTAATGTGTATGAGAGGCAGTAGGTTGTGGCCTGTATTGACGGGGTTGTCGTGGTGATAATGATGTTGTTGGGGGTGATAATGACATCGTGTTTACCAATCTTTATTTTGTTGCTTCGCGTTTGCTTGTGTTGATCATTCATCAGCCCAGATATGTTGATTCAAGTTATTACGTTAAATGAAGTTAGTTAACCATTGTTACGCTAAACGAAGAAGATAGTTAACTGACCTACGTGTGAGCCAAGATGTTGTTATGAAGTCTTGAGATGAACTTAGTCTTAACTTTGGTCGAGAACTTGTTAACAAATGGTGGCTTGTGCTGGGTCTTAGGTGACGATAACCAGCACACCTCCAGGCGGATTTTGGACCCATGGGGTTTTGGTATTGTACATTATATATGGTATTTTTTCCTGTGGGTTATACGGTATATAGATTCGGCGGTATGTACACAGATCTTGTGGTATATAGACCTTGTGTTGTATAGACTGCGGTATATAGACCCTTCGATATATTCACAGATCTTGCGGTTTATACATCATACGGTATATACATAGATCTTGCGGTATACAGACTCTGCAGTATATAGACCCCTGCGGTATATAGACCCCTGCGGTATATAGACCCCTGCGGTATATACTGTAGACTCTCAGTGATCAGACAATTTCCCGTAAGAGAAGACATAAGAATACACTCAACTGATTGACTTTAGATGAAAACCAATTAATGGCCAAAAATGAAATATATTTTACGATAAGACGGAAATAGATCTTTTACTCCGTGACCTTTGACCTCGTGGGAGCCTGACCTTTGACCTCATGACCCCATAATATTTGACCTCGTGACCCCGTGATCTTTGACCTCGTGGCACCGTAACCTTTGACCTCGTGGGGCAGCGACCTTTGACCTTGTGACACCGTGACCTTTGACCTCGTGGCCTGATACTTGATACTACAGGGGCAGAAGGCAGGTGGGGGGGAGGCGAGACTAGGACGGAAATTATGTAGGGGAGGAAGGAAGAGGAGGGGAGGAGGAGGAGAAGCAGGAGGATGGGTAAGAACGGGAGGAGGAGGAGAAAGGAAATCAAAAGTAGGGAAGAGAAGGAAAGGAAAAAAATTGCTAAGATGGAGGAAAGAGATAGTGGTAAGGCATGATAGACAGAGAGAGAGAGAACTCAATGAGAATAGGGAACAAGAGAAATCAAAGAAAGGGGAAATAGAGAGAAGCAAAAAGAAAGAGAGACATGGAGATAACCGAAGGAAGAGAGCGAACAAGGGAGTAATGTAACCGGAGAAGATAAACAGAAGGGGAGATAGAGGAAGAGAAGACAAATAAGAGGAGGATTGATAAGGGTATGTGATGCAGGAAGGGGTGAGAGAGAGAGAGAGAGAGAGAGAGAGAGAGAGAGAGAGAGAGAGAGAGAATACGTTTTTGGCTCTTGAGTTAATGAAATTTTGACGCTGGAAAAGATATGTTTCTCTTCTCTTCTTCTCTTTTTTTATTTTATTTTTTTGCATCTCTGTCAGCACTCGTCAACTTCCAAACCCTCCGTCAGGAAAGATACGACCGCAGAAAAATGTCAGCCTCCGTCAGTCTCCGTCAGGAAAGATACGACCGCAGAAAAATGTCAGCCTCCGTCAGTCTCCGTCAGGAAAGATACGACCGCAGAAAAACGTCAGCCTCCGTCAGAAAAGATAATACGACCGCAGAAAAACGTCAGCCTCCGTCAGCCTGTCAGGAAAGATAGACCAGCTTAAAACGTCAGCCTCCGTCAGAAAAAATCCGACCGGATAAAAAAAACGTCAGCGTTCGTCAGGAGAGATACGACCAGGTAAAAACGTCAGCCATGGACACGCTGACACAGCCTTGGAATATATAACTTGTGCCTCGGGATGTTTTTTGGAGAGAGAGAGAAGTGTAAGAGCGTCCCTCCGTCTATCTTTTGCGTCCGTCCGTCCATATTTTGCGTCCGTCCGTCCATATTTTGCGTCCGTCCGTCCATATTTTGCGTCCGTCCGTCCATATTTTGCGTCCGTCCGTCCATATTTTGCGTCCGTCCGTCCATATTTTGCGTCCGGCCTATTTTGCGTCCGTCCGGCGATATTTCTGCGCTTCCCGTCCGTCCATATATTTTGTGTCCGTCCGGCCATATTTTGCGTCCGTCCGGCCATATTTGCGTCCGTCCGTCCATATTTTTGCGTCCGTCCGTCCATATTTTGTGTCCGTCCGGCCATATTTTGCTTCCGTCCATCCATATTTTGCGTCCGTCCGTCCATATAGTTTTGCGTCCGGGTCCGTCCATATTTTGCGTCCGTCCGTCCATATTTTGCTTCCGTCCGTCCATATAATATTTTGTGTCCATCCGTCCATACCTTGCGTCCGTCCGTCCATATTTTGCGTCCGTCCGTCCATATTTTGCGTCCGTCCGTCTATATTTTGCGTCAGTCCGTCCATATTTTGCGTCCGTCCGTCCGTCTTAACATTCCGGAGTGGTTACTGTGATTTGAGTTCTGGCAGAGCGGCCCAAGTGCTGTAGCTTATAACATGTGAAATAATGTTAAGGATTACTTCTAACCTAACCTAACCTCCCGACCAGTGGTGTGGGTCACACAGTGAGTAGTGTGGTGTTACCTGTAAGTGGTGTGGTGTTACAGTGCTCGCTAGGTTATTAAGAAATTGGATACACAAGGGTGAGAAGAGGGAATATAATATTATCTCTCTCTCTCTCTCTCTCTCTCTGATCACAGATACAAGAAGCCAGGAATTATGGCAGTTTATAAATACAAGAAGAAGAAGAAGAAGAAGAAGAAGAAGAAGAAGGAGATGGAAGAAGAATAAGGAAACGCAAATGGATAGATGAAAAAGAAGAGAGAAGATCCAGTTGATAAAGAAGAAAAGAAAGTGGATGGCATTATGAGAGAGAGAAAATCAATCGATCAATCAATCCATCGTCTTTTGGACAGATATTTGTGGGGGGGGGAGAGAAGGAAAGAGGGAGAAAGGGAGGGAGAGAAGGAAGAGGAACCAGAGAGGGAAGGGAGGGAGGATGGAAAGCAGGATGGAGAAGGAAGGAGAAAGGATGGGAGGAAGGTGGTAGGGTGGAAGTAAGAAAGGAAGAAAAGAAGGAAGGAACGAGAAAGGATGGAAGGGATCAGAGAGCACAGAAGGATGAAGAAAGGAGGTAGGGTGGAGGTAAGAGAGGAAGGAGGGAGAGGGAAGGAGGGGGGGGGGAGAGGGACAAGGTAGGAGGAAGAAAAGAGGGAGGCAAACAGGAACACTTGCATATCAGCGTGAGAGCATAACTCTGTGGCTGTGTGTGTGTGTGTGTGTGTGTGTGTGTGTGTGTGTGTGTGTGTGTGTGTGTGTGTGTGTGTGTGTGTGTGTGTGTGTGTGTGTGTGTTAGGTGTGTCCCCAACTTACGTAGAGTCGTACACGTTACCTTTAGATGTGGTTGTCGTGGAGAATTCATACATACATACATACATACATACATACATACATTCATACATACATACATAGTTCCATGCATAGATATAACGAGATATTATGGGGTCAAATAAATGGGGATAAAGGGATAAGGGTAGAGATTTTAATGGGTGTAACTAAGGGTAGGAGGTGCCATAAGGAAGAGACGACTCGAAGACGTTTTAGACTAGTGGGCAGTAGTCCCCAACCCTCAGTCATAAGAATTACACACCGTGATTGGTCAATACTGTAGTTCCGTCGTAAGAATAAACTCAGAAGAGATTAATAAAGAAATTGGGGGAAAATAAGACAAATTAGGGTTTAATGGACCGTAGAGAATGGCCCGGTGAACCAAGGTGAACCGGTACATATGTCAGGTAAATTCTGAACCGGGGGCGAATTTTAATTAAGTCTCGCCACCGTACTTAGTGGGGTGACACTGTACTCAGGGGGTTGCCATAGTACTCAGATGATTGGCACTAGTACTCAAGGGATTAAACCATCGTACTCAGAAGGTGATTGGCACTGTACTCAGGATGCCAGGAAACAAAACAAGGGCCAAGGTAGTACAGGAAATGCCATGTTTGTCGTCGTCCCCTTGTCGTTTCATAAGTGTTATTGGCACTACCTGGCAGTCTCATATACGGGCGGGGGAAGGGAAGGGGAGGGGGCAGCTGGAGGGGGGTGGTGGGTGGGGAGGGAGGGGGCAGCTGAGGGGGGGTGGAGGGTGGGGAGAAGGGGTAGGCGTGGGGCCAGGCAGGGGGTAGGGGAACTGTACTGTTATTAATGTCACACCATAAAGGAAATTTAATACGGCATTACACGTTATGGTATAATGTACGAACACGATGGTCATCACAGCTACAAGTGTTACCGTGCTGTACTCTCACCCTCCACTCCACTCCACCCCACCTGCTCCACCTCTCCACCCCACCCCACCCCACTCCACTCTACTCCACCCCCACCCACTCCACCACACTTGCACAATTACCTTTAAACTCTTTCCATACCACCCACTCCACA
>NW_024736148.1:2113532-2121032 GCF_018991925.1 Homarus americanus
CTTATACTTGGACGCACTCTCTGTAATATTCACAGTAGTCATGCTTTATACTTGGACGCACTTGTCAATATCCGTGTACTCGTAGTTAAAGATGAGGGTATGTCTCATTTTATTGTCAGTTCTCATAGGTGTAAATGCATGTGATTTACCCCATTGAGTACGATGACTTAACCCCCTTGAGTACGCTGACTTAACCCCGTGAGTACGATACCAGTCGGGAAATTAAAAAACAAATAAAAATCTGACTTGGTAATTTTTTGTATTTTAATGAAGTGAAACACCGTATAGGATTATTGTATCAAGCTGTTACTGTATAATAAAACCGTAACAAAGTATTGACGTTACAAAACCCTACGTAACTTTTAACTCTTTCCTCCCCCAGGTTGGTAACACTGCTATATCACAAGGCTGTGTCGTGAGTAAAGGATGGTAACGCTGTAGCCGACTCGACAAAATTTCCTCTAGATATATTCCCTCGGGGTTACGTGTGTGTGTGTGTGTGTGTGTGTGTGTGTGGGCAGCGGGGTGTGTGTGTGTGTGTGTACAGTGTGGGCGGTCGACATCCTCTATATGTAGATGCCACGACTATCTTGTATACAAAGCTGCTTCACATTCACCAGGTTCGTACGGTGAATTTTCCTGGTATGTAAAGGCGTACGAACACACCTAACTAAAGCTAAAACATTAAAAAAAAAATCATCATAATTAACCTGACAATAAAAATTAACCTGATTACCTTAACTAGATACATTTACGATTTTTTGGAGAATGCTCTGGAATCTTATATACCTTAATGCTGTACGAAATGAAGGTATCTAGTTAAGGTAGTGTCTCGGTGTAATGGTGAGGTATTTTTTTTTTTTATGTCTGTAATTAACTTGCGTACAGATCGTTCAGAGTAAATTCGTATCTTTTCATTTACGAATATTATGTGGGGGTGGGGGGGGGGAGGGGAGGGGGTCATTCCTTAGAAACTGAATTTATACTTTTTTCTCAGGTAATTATACTCATTACGTCAGAAGGTGTTGACGTAGTATGACAGTAGTAGTGTTATAAGAATGTCGCCTCCTGTCATTAGTTCCGGGCGCCAATGTCCTTCACAGATACCTCCGCCAGGTCCTTCCTCTCGCTGACGTTACCTTCCCGCCCCGGACACATATCTCTGACCTCACACTGACCACTGACACTCTTCAAATACTGTGACCTCGCTGGTGACCCTACAGAAATTCACCAGTTAAGTGTTGTAATTGTCTCAGGTTTTTACAGAATGTCAAAGAGATTAATCAAGTGACCTGTCGTTGTGTGTTTGGTTTTTAATTCGACGCTGCTGTGGTATATTTACTCTCCTTGCTGTAGGGTTTAATGTACTTAGGTGGATTGTTGTGTTAACAGATGGAGCAGCAAGGTGTAGGAGGAAGAGTGTGGGTGTTAAGAGCTTCATACAGGGACATGAGTCTTTCTTACGTCCGACAACACCTTATTATTTTCATTGTATACCTCAGTGTTACAGTGTATCATCCTTAGGTTAGGTGGTGGGAGACACAACTTCTTACAACATTAGTCTGGCGTTGTTGTAGGTCAGACAGAGCTACAACAGGGAGAGGGGGGGGGGGGAAGTGTAGTCCAGTGTTGTGAGGGTATTGAGAAGTGTAGATCAACCAGTATAGCTGAGGTGTAGACATGTCATACACCCACTGTATTATCTGTGTACCTTAGCTAAATGCGACTCCTTGAACCCTTCTAGGTGAACAGTTAACGTAAGAATTATTTGAGAGGCCTGACAGCAGTTGTGGGTTGCGTGACAGTGTTGGTTATTGTAGTGGTGTAGTGTGATGTATGGGGCCGTTGTTGGTGTGTTAGTGTGGACAGTGTGTCGATATGGTGATGTACATGATCACTATTCTGCCACCATAACCGTGTGTCATGGTGTGTGGTGAGTCGCTCTCTTAACTTATCTATATACAGTAATAATAATAACAATGATAATAATGATGATGATGATGATATTAATACCATATAGTAATGCTCGTAATAATAATAATAATAATAATAATAATAATAATAATAATAATAATAATAATAATCTTAAACCACCTCTACAACATGGCCCCCTACATGACCTGCCAGTGTTAGTTTGCCTCAGTAAACCAGGTCACGTTTTACAACATTCACCTTCATAAGAAAGTAATGTATTCTGGCCATATAAACCTTAGTCTGGCTAAAGTGAGGGATCGTTAGGATATGTAAATCATCTCCCTCAAGTGTTGGTGATGTGAAGATAAAACTGCGTGGGTGTTCTGTTTGCTGTCGACAAGATGGTGCTAGTAACTTGTTGTAGTTGTTGACTTGTCGATGTTGTTGTTGTTGTGGTTGTTGAGTTGTAGAAGCACTTTGCACTAGGTTCCATTCCTCCGATGTTGGTTGTGTTGGAAGTCCTGTGATCCTTATTCGTCGTCATGCCCCATGCATAGGAAGCCACTCTTGTACACCGTGGCGTGGTCGTTGTCGTAGTTTGAGCCACACACGCATTTGGGTGGGCATCCCTTCTACTGGTCTATCATACTTTAGAGTAATGACGTTTGTAAATTATTGTTTGTTAACGCTGAAGCCCTTTGGTCTTATGGGTAACGTTGTTAGTCTGTTTGAGGCGCCCACCTCCTGCGTGACAGCTACTTTTTTCCTCATGGTCACTGACAGTTATTGCATTAACGTGTTGAAGTTTTACATTTTGGGTGTGCTGCTGTTCTGTCGTAATGGAACGTTGAATCTTGTCTAATTTGTTGATGTCCACCTCACTCGCTGCATTTTGAGGGCTGCCGTGAGTTTGACAGAGTTCTGAAGTTGGGTGGCAGCAAGCTTTTCTGGATTAGTAATTCCCATTCCTCTTGTCTCGGTGATAGTGCAAGGAGTGACCTTTCTGCTGGGGTTAGGTGGTGGGTTTTTACTACTAGTGTTGAGATAAAGGCGACCTTGGTGGCTTCTTCCAGAGGGTGGAGGAGAGGTCTGATATCAGCTATAGTGCACATCAGGTAGTTCCAGCGATGCTTGAACTCTGGGTGAATGACGTAAACGATGCTGCTCAGTTTTAGTAATATCAGACAGAACTTGGATTTCCTTCACCCATTCATTTATCTTTCCCGTTACGTACTCGGTCTTGAAATCATTCGTGCCGATTACCGCACCTAGATGTCTTTGGCCATCCTTTGTTATTTTGACATAACTTTTGACCTCAAACACACACACACACACACACACACACACACACACTCACTCTTTCTTTCTTTATTTAATTTTTTACTCATTCCTTCATTCATTTCTTCATTCATTCCTTTCTTCCTTCTGTGCAAAAAATTATTTAATGATTTGGTTCAGTGGAGAGGAGGAAGAAGGGAGGGTGAAAGGTGGTCAGTGAGGGAGAATAGTGGTGATGGAGGGAGGGTGAGGAGTGGTGATGGAGGGAGGGTGAGTAGTGGATAGTGAGGGAGACTAATGGTGATGGAGGGAGGGTAAGGAGTGGATAGTGAGGGAGACTAATGGTGATGGAGGGAGGGTAAGGAGTGGATAGTGAGGGAGACTAATGGTGATGGAGGGAGGGTAAGGAGTGGATAGTGAGGGAGACTAATGGTGATGGAGGGAGGGTGAGTAGTCGATAGTGAGGGAGACTAATGGTGATGGAGGGAGGGTAAGGAGTGGATAGTGAGGGAGACTAATGGTGATGGAGGGAGGAAGGAGAAGGAGAAGAACAATAATAATGACCCTAATGAATGACAAATAAGAAAATGCAGAAGATAAATGAAGGGAGGGAGGAAATGGTGAGAGTCCAGTCGGTATTGAAGGAGACGAGGATAAATGGGAAGAGAGAGAGGTGGAAAGAATAATACAAAAGTGGGAGATAAATCTAGGAGTGTGGAGAATCGAGGGGAGATCGGGGGTGGGGAGAGGGGAGAGGAGACCTGGGGAGAGGCGGTTATGGTAGTAAATTGTGCGGATCCTGAATAAAGATTAGTTAAGGAAATACTCTGTCAGCGTTATCCTGTGGTGGCGCTGGTGGTAGTGAGGGTGGTAGTGGTGGTGATAGTTTCAGTGGTGGTGATAGTGATAAGGGTGGTATAGCTAGTGATAGTGTTGTTGGTGTTGGTGGTGATGTAGCTGGTGATAGTGGTGGTGGTGATAGTTTCAGTGGTGGTGATGATAGTTTCAGTGGTGGTGGTGGTGATAGTTTCAGTGGTGGTGGTGGTGATAGTTTCAGTGGTGGTGATGATAATTTCAGTGGTGACTTACCTCAGTATACACACCCAACCAGCGTCCCCCCCCCCAAAAAAAATCAGAAACTAAATGTTAAAAGAATCATAATAAATTAGATGAAAATTTACACACGTATACTGACGTCTCAAAGGCTCTTATATAACGTTCATAATTAATCATGTTTCTTGGTCATGTTTTAAGAGGAAGTAAAGTTGACAAGCAGAAAGCATAGGTAGTTAGTAAGGAAAATGCTAGCGGCTATGTTCCCTTTACACACACGTAAACACACAAACAGAAAGACACACACACACACACACACACAGCACACACTTCTCTCTCTCTCTCTCTCTCTCTCTCTCTCTCTCTCTCTCTCTCTCTCTCTCTCTCTCATGATTTATTCACAATTAAGACCTAAGAATTATCATAGGTAATCAAGGAGCGACGTTGATTACATTTTCTTGTTTGTACTAAAGTTTTAAGTCAAACACTCGACGCCCACAGAGGTTCTCTTAGCGCGAACTGAGGCTGAATATTTGGCACGCATTGAGGTCTTGGCCTTTGATGATGTGAGGGCTGGGAGCACCTGAAGATTAACCCCCCTTCATGTAATTTCACCTTGATTGACCACGTAACCTATAAACTAATTTAATTTATTCTAAGTTAAAACGAACCTAACCCAAGATAATTAACCTAACGCTAACCTAATCTTACCCAAAGCTAACCTAACGTTAACTAATCTAACTTAATGCTAACCTAATCCAATGCAAGCTAAACCTAATCTAACCAAACCTAACCTAATGCTAACCAAACCAAACGCAAGCTAAACCTAACCTAACCCCCCAGGTATCGTTAGGGTATTAAATCATAAGGTGAAATAAGCTGGGGGCTAATCCTCAGGCAACCAATGTTATTATTATTATTATTATTATTATTATTATTATTATTATTATTATTATTATTATTATAATAGCAACAACAGGTACAAAATATCTCTCTCTCTCTCTCTCTCTCTCTCTCTCACACACACAACAAGACTCGGAATATCCATACGCATATCCATCACCATAAATCACTTGACGCCATGCTATCCACTCCTTCACGCTCGTCGCCTCCTCCTGGATGTTCACGACTCTCCTCACTAACTCCTTCTGCAGCCACTCCACCCATCACCTCTTGGCCCTTCCGTATGTATGTCCTTGATTTGGTGTTTTTATATATACTTTTATTATCTTTTTTTTTTCCATATTTCACTTCTTAATCTCAAATGTAATGGATGGAGATGATGCTGTTTGATCGCCTTGTCTCTCTCTCTCTCTCTCTCTCTCTCTCTCTCTCTCTCTCTCTCTCTCTCTCTCTCTCTCTCTCTCTCTCTCTCTCTCTCTCTCCTCTCTCTCTCTCTCTCTCTCTCTCTCTCTCTCTCTCTGTACCTCCCATATATCGCTCCAGCCTTCACCCACCATTTCACCAACTTGAGAATATTGCCTCTCTTTTCTTTCTTTTAACAATAAATCTCCGTTAATCCTCTGCTTCGAATTCCCTTTCCTTTTTCCTTCTATTTTTTATTCCCTCCTCGTTGATTCCTCCAGTTGATTCCCTCCCCGTTGATTCCCTCCCGTTGATTCACTCGTTTTACCGTTTGGCTGTTTTGTGAGATCGTTTTCTTCTTTTTTTGGTAGGTGGGTGTGGGGTGGGTGTGGGAATTAGGATAGTGTTAGATTATGGCAGGGATATGGGTGCGGTGGTGGGAGTGGAGGGGGCGGCTATTGTGGTGTTGTGAGGAATACTGTGTGTTGCGTGTTTTGTTATTTTTTAATTCTTTTGATTTGGTTAGGTTTTGGTTAGAGTAGGTTATGTTTGGTTAGGGTAGATTTTGGTTAGATTTGGGTAGGTTAGGTAAGGTTAGGTTAGGTTAGGTTAGGTTTGGTCAGGATGCATGTGAGAACGAGATGTATGTATGTATGTATGTATGTATGTATGTATGTGTGTATGTATGTATGTATGTGTGTATGTATGTATGTGTGTATGTATGTATGTATGTGTACCAGCGATCTCTCTGTGCTGAATAAAATCGTCTATGTTTGGAAATGACGTCCAATACTGAAGGAGTTACATTATAAAATTAGTTTAATCCCATCAGACTAATCCAAACCCTCAATGTACACAGAACTATTATTACGTGTTAACTGTTTATCCACCGCGTTAGTTATGTGTGATGAGAACAGCAGGTGCGACTGTGTTAATTACATCGGATTAACAGCAGGTAAGAGCAGGTAACGCTAATTAATATCACCTGGAATCTCAGATGTAATATATTAATACGGTTTGTTGAGACTGTGTGTGTGTGTGTGTGTGTGTGTGTGTGTGTGTGTGTGTGTGTGTGTGCGTGCGTGCGTGCGTGTGTGTGTACCCTTTGTTTATCTCTTCCTTCACCGTGGTACAACATTATCAAGACTTATGGTACAGTTCACATTCCCTGGGAGACGTCATCAAGGCTCTGGCGGTACAAACGGCTGGCATAAAACTCACACTGTCTGATATTTTCTGCTAATTACATGTTTTCTCTTCCCACCGAGTTATTCTCCTCTTTGTTTCATGTTCTCTTCCATACCCCACATGTTAATCTTTTTCCACATCTTAATCCTCCTCCACATCACTTAATCCTCCTCTACACACCCTTAATCTTCCTCTACACCCCCTTAACCCTCCTCTACACCCCTTAATCCTTCTCTACACACCCTTAATCTTCCTCTACACCTCTTAATCCTCCCCTACACCCCTTAATCCTCCTCTACACCCCTTAATCCTTCTCTACACACCCTTGATCTTCCTCTACACCCCTTTAATCCTTCTCCACACCCCATATAAAGTTACCTCACATCTTATTCACTCTTCAATATCGAACGAGTGTAAAAACATCTCCCAGACTCATATTTCAACAGCATTTAATATAATCTCTCTCCCCCTTTCATCTCTCTCTCTCTCTCTCTCTCTCTCTCTCTCTCTCTCTCTCATCCATCCTCTACCTCTTTATCCAATTATTCTCTCGTGTTCTCCCCCTCTCATCATCTTTTTAGTCCCACACTTACTCATCGCATCCCAACTAATTTAAAACCCTTGGACCCAGAATTTAGTTTCCTTGTTATTATCGCTGACCTTACTGATATTATGTCGAGAGAGAGAGAGAGAGAGAGAGAGAGAGAGAGAGAGAGAGAGAGAGAGAGAGAGAGGTTGTGTGTGTTTAAGTGTTTTAATGTT
>NW_024736148.1:2123532-2166032 GCF_018991925.1 Homarus americanus
TGTCACTCTAACCTGCCTCAAGTTTAACCTGTTTTGACGTGACTTAACATGATCCCTCCTGTAAACTGTTAACACGTCACACTGCTACGGTACGACTTATTATGTTCGGCTGCGGGATTCGAACCAGCGGTCTTTGGGTCGGGCATTGAGTGTTATATCTGCTCGAGGAAGCGTAAGAGCGGTGAGGATAGTTTCAGTAATAGTGAGGATAGTTTCAGTAATGGTGAGGATAGTACACCCGCCTCAGTTCACCGTGTCAGTAAATTGGACATTGAGGTGTAATTCAGTTCAGTTCACATCAGGGTAACGAGACCAGGAAGGCTATGCATGTTAATAGCAGGTAATCAGTTAAGCTTAGTTGTTTGACTGACTCTGTATAGCAATGTCTACCTGTCCTAGTGTATCTGCCATAGTGTACCTACCCTAGTGTACCTGTCATAGTGTACCTGCCATAGTGTACCTCACATAGTATAACGGCTATATATACACTGTCCTTATAGACGTACGGTCATCCCTTCACTGAACAAAATGACTTTTTATAATAATTAAGGCAACACCTGGTACTAATTAAGGTATATGCAAATTAATAACACCTTGAGGATGATACTTTTAACGTGGGAGAAACTTGGTATTAATATCTGTAGTTTTTCTATTATTTTGTGTAGTTTTTGTATTTATTTTTTATTTTTTTATGATACGTTGGTAGTTGTGTTGTTGTTAGTCCTTCATAGTGTGTGTGTGTGAGTGTGTGTGTGTGTGAGTGTGTGTGCGTGAGTGTGTGTGCGTGCGTGTGTGCGTGTGTGTGTGTGTAATCCCATTTTTCGTGGTGAATATTGTTTTTTATTCAGTTGTCAACAGTGGTAGTTATCTCTCTCTCTCTCTCTCTCTCTCTCTCTCTCTCTCACACACACTCACTCATTACCGCGTTAAGCCCAGCTGTCAGCCAGTTTAATGAACGGTTAATTAATCAAAATATTCAAATCCCAAATACCACATTGGGCGCTGCTGTTCTCCCGTGCTGGCGATGATGAGTTTGTGATCACATCACTCCTCTTGTGTGCAGGAAAGAGAGAATAGGCGTATGTGTGTGTGTAATAGAGAGAGAGAGAGAGAGAGAGAGAGAGAGAGAGAGAGTAGCCGTGTGTGTGTGTGTAAGAGGCAGTAGTGGCACTAAGAGGCAGCAGAAGGCACCTGGCACCACAAAGGCCCACTAAGTGATACAAGCACTTTAAACTACACCTCATAAGCGGCTGGTGATAATACGCGATGTTTACAGTACAACCCACAAGTTACCCTATCTGTATGTATGTATGTATGTATGGATGTATGTATGTATGGATGTATGTATGTATGTATGTATGTAAGTAAGGTGGAAGCATGCATGTATGTATTTATGCATTTATGTGTCTATCTGTGTGTTGATGTGTTCTCTGTAAGGTGTCTGTCTGTCTGTCTGTCTGTCTGTGTGTGTGTCTGTCTGTGTGTGTGTCTGTCTGTGTGTGTGTCTGTATCCACCTGTTTATTTTACCGCCGTGACTGTAACTCATTGTTATCGTGTGAGCTAATATTGGGATGGATGGTGGGCGGATATACACCATGAACGAGGAGGGAGGGTCACGGGTGCAGGTCACGGGTGCAGGTCACGGGCGCAGGTCATGGGCGCAGGATCATGGGTAAAGGTCATGGATGCAAGTCACGGGTGCAGGTCATGGGTGCAAGTCACGGGTGCAGGTTACGGGTACAGGTCATGGGTGCAAGTCACGGGTTCAAGTCACGGGGGCAGGTCATGGGTAAGTCACGGTCACAAGTCACGGGTGCAGGTTACGGGTACAGGTCATGGGTGCAAGTCACGGGTTCAAGTCACGGGGGCAGGTCATGGGTACAGGTCACTGGTGCAGGTCATAGGTACAGGTCACGGGTACAGATCACGAGTGGAGGTTGTGTGTACAGGTCACAGGTACAGGTCACGAGTGGAGGTTATGTGTACAGGTCACAGGTAACGAGTGGAGGTCACGGGTTCAAGTCACGGGGGCAGGCCATGGGTACAGGTCACGGGTGCAGGTCATAGGTACAGGTCACGGGTACAGATCACGAGTGGAGGTTGTGTGTACAGGTCACAGGTACAGGTCACGAGTGGAGGTTATGTGTACAGGTCACAGGTAACGAGTGGAGGTCACGGGTACAGGTCATGGCTGCAGGTCATAAATGCAGGTTATTGACGCTTAATATGATCCTATTAAGGTGTTTTACAGGGACTCTGTGAATCACAGGGGGAAGGTAACCTTGTTAGTGGCGCGCGTGTGTACCTCTCAGGGCCCAGTGGTGATGGTGGTAGATGGTTGTAGTGGTGATGGTGGTAGTGATGATGGTGGTAGTTTATTGGTAGTAATGGTGGTAGATGGTAGTGATGTTTGTAGTGATGGTAGTGATGGTGGTGATAGTGGTAGATGGTTGTAGTGATGGTGGTGACGGAGATGGTGGTGATAGTGGTAGATGGTTGTAGTTGATGGTGGTGACGGAGATGGTGGTGGTGATGGAGGTGATTGTATTACTGCATTATTTTGAACATGTTTACACCATGTTACAAAGTTCACCCCGATACCTTAGAGAGGAATTAGTTGTCTCAGTACACTGGTTCATCTCAATAGTTTTATAAAGTTGTTCCCGTTACTTCATAAAGCAAACAGTAAATGGTCTCTGTAGTGTTGTGGTGTTCAGGCCACTTTATCAAGCAGAGGGAGCAGCGAGCAACACTTCTCTGTCGTGTTTATTGTGCAAAATTCTGTGGCGGTGAGCCAGCAGACGGCGGCGGCCCAGCTCCACCACCAGCCAGCCGTGGCCACGACACGCGTCGACGGCTTTATAGCACCGTGCTAACATGCCCTCGGCTTTGTATGGTCCGTCTTAACACACCCTCGGCTTTGTATGGTCCGTCTTAACACACCCTCGGCTTTGTAGAGTCCGTCCCCTCGGCTTTGTAGAGTCCGTCCTAACACACCCTCGGCTTTGTAGGGTCCGTCCTAACACACCCTCGGCTTTGTAGTCCGTCCTAACACACCCTCGGCTTTGTAGGGTCCGTCCTAACACACCCTCGGCTTTGTAGGGTCCGTCCTAACACACCCTCGGCTTTGTAGGGTCCGTCCTAACAGGGGATAGTTAACTGTTGTGTGGCAGGTGAGGCACAGGTGATAGAGACACCGTAGTATTTAAAAACCTGTTTGCCAAACACCTTAGTTTACCTGGGCTCTCACAAGGCGTGTATACCTGGTTCACGGTGGTTTGCATATCACGATGAGTTTCATTATGTACGAGAATGTCATCTGCATAGTTAATAGTAAGTAATATTGCTGAGGCTGTTTGGGATTAACTTTAACAGTGCATTCATGACTACACTGAACAGAGTGGGGCTGAGTATTACACCTGGGGGGGGGGGTGCAGCAGCTTCTGTGTTTGTGAGATAACCACTTGTCCAGTGTAAGAAACGGGGGAAGTCCATGATGGGGAGGGGAAGGGATGAGGGGGGAGAATGTTGAGGGGGGGAGGGCAGGAGGGTGTTGAAGGTGAGGGGTGGAGGTATCCACGTGGAGAAGAGAGGAGGGAGGAGGGTATCCACGTGGAGAAGAGAGGAAGGGGGGGAGGGTGTCGAGGGTCGGGGAGGTAGTTAGATTCAGATTCAGATTCGCCCCCAAAGTGGTCCCGACACCTCACTCAGTCAACGTCGTCCCCTCGGCTCCTCCTACACGACCGTCTCCTGTTTTACACCTTCTGGAATCTTTGCCTCTTAAAAAAAAGTGGGTTTTATTTCTGCTTGTAACGCGCACTTTACAATTACCTTGAAAGCAAACGACTTCCTTAGAGCCTTGGGGGTAAATTATGACCACTTGTACGAGTTGTAAATTGTTGACAGTTTCTTGTTAGGATGTAAACACACACACACATACACACACACACACACACACACACACACACACAATGCTATTAAGGAAGATGTTAAAATTCTTGGAACTTCTTTTTTGCTGGTGGAAAAAATGTTTCTTTATGTTATTGGTGCCTAAGAGTATTGAGTGTGGAGGGTGTGAGGGTAGGAGGGAGAGTGTGTGGGTAGGGGGGATGGTGTGTGGGTAGGAGGGAGAGTGTGTGGGTAGGGGGGATGGTGTGTGGGTAGGGGGGGTGGTGTGTGGGTAGGGGGGATTGTGTGAGGGTAGGAGGGAGAGTGTGTGGGTAGAGGGGATGGTATGTGGGTAGGGGGGATGGTGTGTGGGTAGTAGGGGGTGTGGGTAGGAGTAAGGATGAATTTTAATTTTGTCACTTACAGCGGCTAGTTTACTGTGCACCCCATACTCATCCTGTGAGAGGTAGCGTAAAAGAATTACATAATAGAGGTCACAAAGGGTGTGTATAACTAACCCCAGTGGTCAGGATATTATGGCATTGAATGTTACAGAGTATTTCTAGTACATCGTTTGTTTAGTTCTGTACATAGAGGGCGAGTTATTCCCAACTGCGTGAGTACAACAGTGTGAGGCAATAAGCGTGAGAGGTATTCAAGCACATTGTGTGTTTGGTTCTGTACATGGGAAATGACTGAGTGCAAAAAGGTGGATACAATCTTAATATGTCAGCCATCTTGCCATTAGAGATAAAGTGTTGTGCCATTTCACACACACACACTGCGCTTGGACCTGTCAGGGAGGGGGAGTGGGTAGGAGGGAGGGTTTTGTGTGGATGGAGTGGAGGGTGGTAGTGTGGGTCGTACAAGTGAACAGGAATGGTAGTCGTGTGTGTGATGGTAGTAGTGGTGTGTGTGTGTGTATGTGTGTGTGTGTGTGTGTATGTGTATGTTTGTGTGTGTGTGTATCCAGTCATCGTGCCCGACACCATGGCAATGTTTATGTGTATAGCAGTGTCTTATCTGTCTCCTCCTCCTCCTCCTCTTGCTTGCTAAAAGTTCTTTGTTTACACGTAATGAGTCGCAGCAGGGAGGTGGGGGCTGGGGGGCTGCACGGACTCGGGGCTTTGCGGGTTCTCTGCCACGCACCGCTCTCTTTGGGAAATTGTGAACGTGTCTAAAATTAATGTGGGCTACCTCACACCTCCCACGTACTCCCCTCCCTCGTTCCCTTCGTTCCCTCCCTCCCTTCCTTCGTTCCGCCCCTCCCTTCCTTCGTTCCGCCCCTCCCTTCTTTCGTTTTCTCCTTGTGTTTCCTCCTTTCCTTCGTTTCCTCCGTGCCCTCCGTTCGTTTTTTTTCCATCCCCTTCTCCTATCCTTCATTCTCTCCGTTCGCCCCTTCTTCCTTCTCTCTCTCCCCTTTTCTTCCCTCTCTCCGTCTGTCCCTGCTTCCCTCCATCTTTTGTCTCCATCCTCCCCCCTTCCACCTCTCCCTTCCCTACGACGACGGAACGGAAGGACGAAGAGAGAGAGAAAATGTGAGAGGTGAGGGAGGGGTAAGGGAGGGGTAAGGGAGAGACATGGAAGAGTAAGAGGTGTTTAGGATGACTTGGAGAGAGGGAGAAAGAGATAAGGGAAGAAATGGGAGAAGAAAGGGAGAGGGGAAATAAGAAGAAAGAAAGAGATGGGATTCGAAAAGGGGAAACAGACCGAGAGAGAGAGAGAGAGAGAGAGAGAGAGAGAGAGAGAGAGAAGCTAGGTAAAAGAAGATCGCTAAAAGAGGGAAAATGAAGGTAAGGGAGGAGGAAGGAGGGAAAAACAGAGGAATTGAAGGTAGGAGAAAGGGGGGGACAAAAAAAAACATTAAAGAGGGGAGAAAGGATGGAGGGGAAGGAAGGACCCAAACGAGGGGTAGCAGGTATTTACATATGACGTTATAACAAGTTGGTATTGAATTTGATTAAGAAGAAAAAAATGACGAGGCTGATCTCAAAGCCGTGCTAACTGAGAGAGAGAGAGAGAGAGAGAGAGAGAGAGAGAGAGAGAGAGAGAGAGAGAGAGTAACAAGATGTGTGTATGTATGTGTGTACGTTATGTGTGCGTGTTTGTGTAAGGGGCGGGCGAGTTGGAGGGTGACTGTATTAATTAATTCTGTTTTTATTTATTTAATGGGTAAGGTGAGGTGAGGATGGGGTGTTTTTTTTTATTCAATTATGGTGTGTTTGTTTGTTTTTATTTAGCGAGTCAAAAAGAATGTGTGTGTGTGTGTGTGTCAGTGCATATTAGTTTGTGTGTGTGTGTATGTGTGTGTGTGGGCGTGGTGGTTGCCAGGGAGTGTTTTAAATGTGATTATTCTGTTTCTGTTTTTTTATTTATAGGGTGAGAGAAGAGGGAATGAGAGGGAAGAGAAGAGAGTTAGCGTGAGGGAAGTAGGGAAAGGAAGGAGAAGGGTGGAGGGGAGTGGAAGCGGGCATAGGAGGAAAGAGAAGAATGGAGGGGAATGGAGGAAGGTGGAAAACATAAACTGACAGAGAAAGAGACAATAAGGAATATGTGGGAGGAAGAGAGAATAGGAAAAGACATGGAGATAAGAGAAGAGCGGTGATGAGAAAGAGAATGAGAGGTACGGGATGAGAGATGGGGTGGTAATGAGAAAGGGAGAAGATAATAAAGAAGGGGGAAAGGGATATGAGAAAGGGAGAGTGAAAGGATGAGAGAGAGATAGATAGCTAGATAGTGTGTGTGTGTGTGTGTGTGTGTGTGTGTGTGTGTGTGTGTGTGTGTGTGTGTGTAAAATTGACATCCGCTTAGGGGCTGTGTGGATATAGTACACTGAAGATGCATAAAATCGTCAGTATACAAAACAACAACATATGACCGACACTGCATCTAACTACTCATCTCTTCCTCATCTATAAAGCGAGTCGCCCATTTTTGCAACTGGGTCGACTTGGGGCGCCTCACCCACCGACTCAAACTCGCTGTCAATTCTTAAGAAAATACAATCTACAATCAATTAACAGTCAATTGATGCGTGTGAATAGTTGATAGGATAATAGTTGCCACTTTAGTTGTGTTTCTCGGCTGATTATAGACCAGAGTTGAATAATTACAGTGAGTCGCGGTGATGTAGGCAACCAAAACTCTGATAAAATAGGTTAATGACTATTACAGCATTGTCAATATCAACAGTACGCCTCACCGCCGCCTCTAATTGTGTTATAATCAGTGAGGTCTGTGTGTGGGGTGGGGGGGGGTGATGCGGGCTGACCTGTGTTATTGTGGGTATTAGTAGCCAGTTAGGAGAGTAGAGCTGTTGATGGCTGTTGTTGTGGTTGTTATGGTGTGGTTTAGTTGTGGTGAGGTGTGGTTATGGTGAGGTTAAAAAATACTATTGTATCACTACCAACATTGGTGTTGGCGCTGTGTGTGTGTGTGTGTGATACCCATTAAGCCAATCACATTATGGGAATCAACCGTTCAACCAATCACATTCCAGGGACCAACCATTAAACCAATTACGTTACAGAAACCAACCGTTTAAACCAATTACGTTACAGGGACCAACCATTAAGCCAATCACGCCGTAGGAAACCAGTCACCAGGAGGTTCCATAACTGGGATTAATGAGCTGTAAGCACTGATTGGTTCGTCGTTAACCAATCGTAGCCTGCGACCTATATTTGCTGTCTTCCATATTAGGTTGTGATATATATATGTGTGTGTGTGTGTGTGTGTGTGTGTGTGTGTGTGTGTGTGTGTGTGTGTGTGTGTGTGTGTGTGTGTGTGTTCAGTACAGGGCGTCAAAAGTATCGTCTGTTTACTATTGGTTCTCAGGGTTGTTCCGAATACATAGTTCTGTCTGTCTGTCTGTCTCTGTCTGTCTGTCTGTCTGTTATGAAAATTGTGAGCGCGATATCTTGAAGAAATAACTCTCTATTTTAACCAAACTTTGGACGTAGATATATCACAACATGGTCTTCTATAACCTCAGTGAATAGCAGTTGATGTTGTTATTGCTGGAGTTGTTATTATTATTATTATTATTATTATTATTATTATTATTATTATTATTATTATTATTATTATTATTATTATTATTATTATTATTAGTTTTATTATTATTATTATTATTATTATTAGTTTTATTATTATTTTATTATTATTAGTTTTTATTATTATTATTATTATTATTATTATTATTATTTATTATTATTATTATTATTATTATTATTATTATTATTATTATTATTATTATTAGTTTTATTATTATTATTATTATTATTATTAGTTTTATTATTATTATTATTATTATTATTATTATTATATTATTATTATTATTATTATTATTAAGCATTGTTGTAAAGGTAGGACAGCATCAGTCAATAGGAGACATAAAACATGTAGGAGGGATAAAAGTAAGCGAGAGAAGGTGGAGGTAGAAGGAGGAGGAAAAGGTAGGGTAGTAGGGGAAGGAGGAGGAGGTAGGTGAGGGGGGAAGGAGGAGGAGGTAGGTGAGAAGGGAAGGAGGAGGAGGTAGGTGAGAAGGGGAAGGAGGAGGAGGTAGGTGAGGGGGGGAAGGAGGAGGATAGGTGAGAGGGGAAGGAGGAGGAGGTGGAGGGGGGGGGAAGGAGGAGGAGGTGGGTGAGGGGGGAAGGAGGAGGAGGTAGGTGAGAGGGGGAAGAAGGAGGAGGTGGGTGAGAGGGGGAAGGGAGGAGGAGGTAGGGTGAGGGGGGAAGGAGGAGGTAGGTGAGAGGGGGAAGGAGGAGGAGGTAGGTGAGGGGAAGGAGGAGGAGGTAGGTGAGGGGGGAAGGAGGAGGAGGTAGGTGAGAGGGGGAAGAAGGAGGAGGTAGGGTGAGGGGGGAAAGAGGGAGGAGGAGAAGGTAAGCGAGAGGAGTAGGAAGAGAACAAGATTAGCGAGAGAGGAGGAGAAGGTAAGGAGGGAGGGGGGGGCAAGGTAAGCGAGAGGAGAACAATGTAAGCGAGAGGAGGAGAAGGTAAGAAGTAGGGAGGAGGAATAGACAGGAGGAGAAGGTAAGCGGGAGGAGTGATGACCGTACACAACCTATTCTATCAGCGGTGATGGTATTCAGCGAGGCACTATGCTACACCTCGTCTTCCTCCCGTTGATCTGTTTCACGTCTACGTATCATAAACCAGTATTGTGTTATCGGTTTTTTTCTCAGTGTAGTGTGTGATGGTGGTAGTGGTGGTGGTGGTGTGGTGGTGGTAGTGGTGGTTGTGATGATGGGAGTGGTGGTGGTGGTGGTGGAGTAGGTGGTGGTAGTGGTGATGGTGGGAGTGGTGGTGGTGGTGGTGGTAGTAGTATTGATGGTGGTGGTGGTAGTGGTGTGTAATGGTGGTAGTGGTGGTTGTAGTAGTGGTTTTGATGGTAGTGGTAGTAGTAGTGGCAATAGTGGTAGTGACAGTGGTGGTAGTAGTGGTGGTGGTGTGGTAGAGCTCAGCTTTAGCGGGATGCTGTGAAGTGTGGTGTGGCTCTTGCTGGCCGCGCTGCTGCAGGAGGAAGAGTGTTACAGCAGGAGCCAGCAGCGGGTGTGGTGACTTCTGCTGTTGTGAGTTAGATGGTAGACCACAGCACTACGTGAAGACAATATACCAATTAACTCACTGAGCTATAAACTGGAGAACCAGGGAGCTATAAACTAGAAGAACCACGGAGCTATAAACTGGAGAACCACGGAGCTATAAACTAGAAGAACCACGGAGCTATAAACTGGAGAACCACGGAGCTATAAACTGAAGACCTATAAACTGGAGAACCACGGAGCTATAAACTAGAAGAACCACGGAGCTATAAACTAGAGAACCACGGAGCTATAAACTGGAGAACCACGGAGCTATAAACTGGAGAACCACGGAGCTATAAACTGGAGAACCACGGAGCTATAATTTAGGAGAACCACGGGAGCTATAAACTGGAGAACTACGGAGCTATAAACTAGAGAACTACGGAGCTATAAACTAGAAGAACCACGGGAGCTATAAACTAGAGAACCACGGAGCTATGAACTGAAGAGCTATAAACTGGAGAACCACGGAGCTATAAACTAGAGAACCACGGAGCTATAAACTAGAAGAACCACGGAGATATAAACTAGAGAACCCCGGAGCTATAAACTAGAAGAACCACGGAGCTATAAACCAGAAGAACCACGGAGCTATAAACTAGAAGAACCCCAGAGCTATAAACTAGAAGAACCACGGAGCTATAAACTAGAAGAACCACGGAGATATAAACTAGAGAACCCCGAGCTATAAACTAGAAGAACCACGGAGCTATAAACCAGAACCACGGAGCTATAAACCAGAAGAACCACGGAGCTATAAACTAGAAGAACCCCGGAGCCATAAACTAGAAGAACCACGGAGCTATAAACTAGAAGAACCACGGAGCTATAAACTAGAAGAACCACGGAGCTATAAACTGAAGAACCACGGAGCTATATACTAGAAGAGCCATTTAGTGATCATCTTAGCTCAACACTTGATCTTAACGTGAGATTAATACGGTCATCAATCCATCCATAAACGTCAATGATATTATCGCTAATTAAGGTCGTTTAAAGGCGGCGGCGCTGGTTTGATTGGTGTTGTGGTGTCAGCATTTCATATTATATCCTGACGTGGCTGACAGCGAGGAGGGGTGGTGGAAGAGACGACGGTGCTGATAAACTTCCCAACTTATAACTTAACCATTAGGAAGGGATACTTGGGTCTTGTTGTGGTTAGGTTGTGGTTAGGTTAGGTTTGGTTGGGTTGGGTTGGGTTTGGTTTGGTTGGGTTGGGTTGGGTTGTGGGTTGGGTTTGGTTGGGTTTGTGGGTTTGGTTGGGTTTGGTTAGGTTGGGTTTGGTTGGTAGGGTTAAGTTTGGTTGGGTTGGGTTAGGTTGTTGTCTTTTAGGATTAGGAGCTGTTAATAATGTTTCATCCATATATAATCCATTCTGTCTGTCTGTCGATCTGTTTGTCTGTCTGTTCCTTATGCATCTCCACAGTTTTTGAAGATGGAGAGGCGACATTTGGTAGGGAGGTGCGGGTGGCTCAGGGGCTGGCCGTACACCACTACAGTATCTTCTGTACCTCACCTTAAAGTCACCTGTAATTTGTGTAATCTTCAGGTAGCAGCAGCAGCTTAAGATAACGATTATGTACTGTATTCTGCATGGTGTTATCGTCAAGGCTAAGATAAGATGATGATGATGATGATGATTCAGTGGTAATGATTATGGTGATGTCTGTACTAATAACTGTAGTATTTTGTAATGACTGTGATATTTGAACTGGTAATGACTGGTAATGGCACTATGGTAACGAGAAGGAAATGACGTACAGTAATGAGTCGGAGTTGGTAGTGTGGTGGAGTTGTTAAAACCTCACCACCTCAACCCAACCCAACCCTACCCAACCCAACCCTACCCTACCCTACCCTCTCCTCCTCCTCCTCCTACCCTACCCTACCGAACCCAACCCTACCGCCCAACCCTACCGAACCCAACCCTACCGAACCCAACCCTACTGGAACCCAACCCTACCGAACCCAACCCTACCGAACCCTACCCAACCCCGTGAAGCCAGACCACCCCTCACACCTCGGTAGAGTATTAAGACACCGTAACCTCCAAGTATTAACCATAAGGAAGTTTTAACAGATACTAAAACAGACTCTTGATGGCCTCCGTTCGCTATCGCCATTGGCTCAATCCACATTCAGACGAGGATTATTGCCGGGAGTTTTATTAGTCGAATCCGGATCTGGTGTGGGAGTTTTAGTAGACGAATTCGGATTTTGTTTACTACAGGTCTTGAATGTGTGTGTGTATGAGATAGTTTAATGACTAGCTGTGTGATGTGTGATATTTGAATAGGTTAGATTAGGTTTGGTTTCGTTTGATTTGGTTTGGTTGGGTAAGTAGGGTTAGGCTGGGTAAGGTTAAGTCAGGTTAGGTTAGATGAGGTTAGGCATTATATTTCCTTGCAGTACATCACAAGTGTGTGTACGTGTCTATGTCTGTATGTATGTGTGTGTGTAACTGTATATGTTTCTGAATCTGTATGTATGTGTACCTGTATATATATGTGTGTGTGTGTGTGTGTGTGTGGAAAAACCCACCTTAATGAGCTACACGTTCTTGTCTAACTAATCTATTAACATTCTTTTCATCAGTTTTCGAATCGGTGGACGAGGGGCACAATTATGATGTGGTATATCTCGACTTTAGCAAAGCCTTCGACAGAGTCCCCCACGAAAGACTAATTAGAAAGGTAGAAGCACATGGCATCAAAGGTAACATCCTTAAATGGATTAGGGCGTGGTTACAGAGCAGAAACAGCAGTGAGCATTAACGGCACTAAGTCCCATTGGAGCAACGTCACAAGTGGAGTTCCCCAAGGCTCAGTACTTGGACCATTATTATTTATTATAGACATAAACGACATAGATATCGGCATAGACAGCAACATAAGTAAATTTGCTGATGACACTAAAATAGGATGTGTTATTAAATCTGACGAGGACTCCGCAAAAACTACAGGAAGATCTAAACAAATTTTTCAGATGGTACGAAAATGGCAGATGTAATTCAACGTGGACAAATGTAAATACTCAGTATAGGAGATGTAAACAGGGAAACCAGATACCAGATGAACAACGATGCCATAGAGAAATCCGACTGCGAGAGAGATTTAGGAGTAATGATAAGCAGGAACCTTAAGCCAAGTAAACAATGTGTTTTTGCTCGTAACAAGGCTAATAAAGTACTTGGGTTCATACAAAGGAGTGTTAGTTACAAGACTAGCGAGGTCATCCTAAAACTGTATCTTGAGCTTGTGAGACCACACCTGGATTACACAGTTCAGTTCTGGTCACCGTATTTCAGAATGGATATAGAATCATTGGAAAGAATTCAGAGGAGAATGACAAGACTAATCCCGGGCATTAGGAGCCTTGAGTATAGAGACAGGTTAAAGCATCTTAATTTGCACTCCCTCGAGAGACGTAGAGCGAGGGGCGACCTGATAGAGGTGTATAAGTGGAAGTCAGGGCTAAACAAAGGGGACATTACAAAGGTACTCAAACTATCCAACCAGGAGCGAACTCGTAACAATGGTTTTAAATTAGACAAATTTAGATTTAGGCGTGAAATAGGTAAACACTGATTTGGAAACCGAGTAGTGGATGAATGGAACAAGTTACCAAATATCATCATTAAACTCGAATACGCTGAATAGCTTCAAACATAGGTTGGATGCTTATATGAGCAATAGGGGTTGGGTGTAAACGGGACTGCCCAGTATAGGCCAATAGGCCCGCTGCAGTTTCCTCCATTCTTATATTCTTATGTTCTTATGTGTACAGGTAAACCAAACTCACCATCTCCTGTACCAAATACCATTAATAGCCACCAAACTTATAACTACCATACGTGGAGGACCTGTGTAAAGTGTGTAATACATATGTGTGTGTATTGTGTAGGTGTTGTGTGTGTTGCTTGTAAAGTGTTATGTATTTGTAGTGAGAAATACTTAGAATTATACTGTTGTGTATATTGCTTGTACTGTATGTATTAGGTTGGCTGAAAAGAAATGAGTGGAGTTGTGGTGTTTATTAGCGGTGAGATGGTAAGAGTGTGATGGGTGTGACAGGTGAGGTAGTAGAGAGAGAGAGGGGGTGATAGGTGTGAGTCAGAGAGGTGAGGTGCGACAGGGCCAGACGGGGTGGAGGTTGGAGGATGGAAGGGAGAGATAGACAGGCAGCAGCAGGCACACACAGAGAGGAAGAGGAAGGCAGGCCAGACTAGACGGGACGGGGCGGGGCACGGGGCGGGGTGGGGTGCTACGGGGTGAGGCAGGGCGGGAAGGGGCGTTGGGTGTGTCAAGAGGGGTAGGGGACCAAAGCTGTGACAGACTTACCGCCAACATCTGCCATCCTCCATCTTCACCGTCACTGTACAATAATCTCGCCCACACTCCGTTTGCTATTTCCTCCTCAGACCTAAACGTAGACCCAACACAGGCTAGGGATGGTCTTCGGGGTGTAGATAATTAAAATACCGTAGAGGTGAACCAATAATGATTATCAATAAAGTAAAATGTAAATAAAAATGATAAATAAGAACGTATGAAGTTGGAAATTGAAGAAGAAACAAAATTGTGTTTGGTTCGCTGGGGTCTGGACAAAAGCTCCTTGGACAAACGTACCCTGGACAAAAGTAGGACAAAAGCCCTCATTTTTTTTTATTCTTTCTCAAGATGTATAGGTATACATAATAGTGATACCATAAGATATAAAGTATAAGGTTATGTATATTATGAGTATGTAATTTAGTTAGAGGTTTCACTCATAGTAAGTATGTATGTATTTAAGTGCATGTATGTGTGTGTGTGTATGTGTATGTGTGTTTCATGTTAGGTGTGGCGATAGGAAGACAGGTGAGGGCATTTGACCTCACGAAAATTAATATTAAGGTGGGCGGAGGGTGGTGAGTCATGCAGTGCTGTGACGTACGTGTGTGTGTGTGTGTGTGTGTGTGTGTGTGTGTGTGTGTGTGTGTGTCTTATATCTGACTCCTCGCCAGGTGTGGGAGTGTGTGAGAGGAGTGAATGGGAGAAGGAGGGGTAAGAGGCTGGGTTCGGGAAGCTAGAGGTGGGGGAGGAAAGTGAGGGGAGTGGTGAGAGAGGTGCCTGGGGAGGAGGGGAGATAACAGGGTGTGAGGGGAGTTGAGAGACAGGCGGTGGGGAGAAGGATACAGAAGAGGGTGGGGTGAGAGACAGGGTGAGGGAGAACAGGGGTGTGAGGGAGGGAGGGAAAACCGGATGTAGAGATGGTGAATGTGTCATGTGTTGAATGAAACGAGTGTCCTACATGTGTTGGATACATATATAAATACATAGACATACCCCGGTTGGCTCTCAAGTGCGGTGGGGGACGAGAGAAGGAGGAGGAAGATGCATGTAAGGAAATTGTAAATCACGTCGTACGGCCGCCAGTACTGACCAACTGACGAAGGAGAAACGGGGAGGCTCCAGGGAACTGCCAGTCGTCGCGCCCCAAACTGTTTTATACTTTTATGGGGGTGGTTTTTTTTTTTTTTTGGGTGGGGTTAGAATTTGGTTGACTAGTTAATTCTCCTGTCTCTCTCCTCCATAGCGCTCAGTACACTCCTCTGACTCCTGCATCTTCTGCTGGTCCTCCCTGCCCCCCACCCATCTTCTCTCCCTCTTAAGTCGTCACGTCTCTCTCTCTCTCTCTCTCTCTCTCTCTCTCTCTCTCTCTCTCTCTCTCTCTCTCTCTCTCTCTCTCTCTCTCTCTCTCTCCCCTTAGGCCAGACAATCCCTCTGCCCTTTGCCCATCGCTCTCACTGCCGCTATCACCCACATGATTGACCTATATATACTGTTAATGAATGTGATCCATTTCTTTGTGTATGAACCTCTGTCCTGTGTGGCAGTGAGAAGTGATACCACCCTCAGTGTCAAGAGCTGACTGAATTACTCAGAATAGGCAAACTGTACTCCAAGCTTTGTCAATAAATTTGTTAACCGTTGACCAAACTGTACTCCAAGCTTTGTCAATAAATTTGTTAACCGTTGACCGTAACCGCCACTCTCACATCTCCCTCACATTCACTCTCCCACCGCTCTCACCGCCACTTTCCCAGCCACTCTCCCACCGCTCTCACTGTCACTCTCTCACCACTCTGCCACTGCCCTTACCGCCCTCTCTCTCACATCCACACATCCACTCTCCCACCTCTCTCACCGCCACTCTCCCACCGCTCTCACAAGGCCATTCATCACTCCTTACCGCCGACGTTATCCTGGCTGTGATGTACAATCCATCAAGTCATTCAGGCGGGGCAGAGCAGAGATAGATTAGCTGCTGGTGAGGTAATGTGGAGGGCCCGTGTCACCTGAGTGTACTGTACCTCTCCTACACACACACACACACACACAGACACACATACACACATACACATGTAGACACACTCACAGACACATGAATTCACACACACATTAATATACTGACTGATCTTGTTAGTGTAGTGATGACGGATTTTTCTCGGCTTTTCGTGTTTTCCGGCATTTTACAAATTTTTCGGCTTTTTTTCATTTTTTCGCCACTTTTCCAACTTTTTTCTTGTTTGTGTGTTTGTCTGTCTCGGTTTGTTTTTTATAATATTATCTTGAAGAAATTTTTGTATTGTGATGATTTGTCTGGATTATATTTCTGAACTTATTGTAATATTCTTATGATTATATTTCTGACTTTTTTTAATATAATTTTTTTTGTAATATTGTGATTCGTTAAGATAATATTAGGAAACTTTTATAATTTAAGAATTTTAGGATAAGGCAATATTGTTTTATCCTTAGATGCGTTAGTAGCTATATGAGTGCCTTACTTGGCTGATCTGACAGACTGACCAACTGATAGAAGATACCTCCCTCAAAATACCTCCCGCTAGCCTCACTAACACAGCAGAATACTCCCCCCCCCCCTCCTCACCCCTAGCTAACCCGAGTTTATGACGCCGTATATGGGAGGGTGAAGTAATATCCGGGTTGGGTTATGTCCCGAGGCTGAAATAATTACTCTTGTAGTCACCTTTTAATATATACTACAATGGTCTCGAGTTACTGCTTCACGGTGTTGGAGTTATAGCTAGATGTTGGAGTTATAGCTTGGTGTTGGAGTTATAGCTCGATATTGGAGTTATAGCTTGATGTTGTAGTTATAGCTTGGTGTTGGAGTTACGCTTTCATGCTGGAGTTATAGCTTGATGTTGGAGTTACACTTTCATGTTGGAGTTATAGCTTGATGTTGGAGTTATAGTTTGATGGATTTATAGCTTGATGTTGGAGTTCTAGCTTGGTGTTGCAGTTACACCTTGATGTTGGAGTTATACCTTGATGTTGGAGTTATACCTTGATGTTGGAGTTACACCTTGATGTTGGAGTTATACCTTGATGTTGGAGTTATACCTTGATGTTGAAGTAGTAATTAATTCTTGACATGTTTAATATTTCTCATTAAAACAAGATTAATTTCAAACCTAAAGTGAAATTCTCAGAAAAAAATTAGTGATGAGAAAAAAAACTTGACTTTCTTTCCTCTGAATAAAACTGAAAAAGGTGATTGTATTTTTTTTAGTCACGTGTGAAGTATTAAAAGCAAAGTCATTGTATTTACGGTCGCTTGTGTTTTTTTTCTGTTTTTGTTTGGTTGTTTTTGTTTGTTTGAATCTGAAGTGGATGATTAATGAGAGTTGTGGTGGTGGACTGTTGAGAGAGTCTTCGCCACTCACGTAATATTGATCGTTTATATTATGTCCTCACCACTCACAGTCCTCATCACTCATTTGCGTCACCACTCACAGTCTTCATCACTCATTTGCCTCACCACTGATTTACCTCACCACTCAAAATTCTCACAACTTGTAGACGCCCTTACCGCTCACATTCCTCACCACTCCCAGACGCCTTCACCACTCACAGAGGAAGGCGGCCACACAACACACAACTGCCTCACGCCTCACAAAGAAGTCAATTTGTTGAAAGCCTATAGCACAGTCCCTCTTCCTCCTCCTACACCACTTGGTATATTTCTTCCTGTGCTCTCTCTCTCTCTCTCTCTCTCTCTCTCTCTCTCTCTCTCTCTCTCTCTCTCTCTCTCTCTCTCTCTCTCTCTCTCTCTCTCTCTCTCTCTCCTTATATAGTGTCCACTTTTATTATGTATCTTGACAATAATAATAATAATAAATAATTCTCCCCGTCTCCCACTTATCATTTCTTGTTCCCTCTTACCGTTGATTCGCTCTCTCTTCTTTCTTGGTTTATTGTCCTTCTTCTTCACCTCCTCCTCCTCCTCTTTCACTCTCCCCCATCAATGACACACCCCCCTCCTCCTCCTCACACCTTCCACTACCTCACACAGCTGCCTCATCTTGCGGAATAGTTATTTTTATGAGGCGTTAAGACCGCTAACTGTTTCTTGGGGGTATTTGTGCCATAAAGGTGATTTGTGCGGCGTCTTGCGGTAAAAAGAGACCCTTCACGCCACCTAGCACTGTAATGACCCAAGTCTCATCCAAGGTGCTGGAGATATTGTGTTGGAGACTTTGGAGGAGGAGGAGGAGGAGGAGGGTTTTAATTGAGGGAGTGGTGAGGGTGTGAGGGAAGGAGGGCGTGAGGGAGAGAAAGAGGTGGGTGTGTAGGAGGGAGATGAGAGGGAGAGAGAGAGAGAAGGCAAGGAAATGAGTGGGAGGGAGGGAGGGAGGGAGGTAGGTAGGTCATCAGTCACCAGGCAGGACCACGCCACCACTCCATCAATTATTGGAAAAAGTCCTTGGCGGTGCCGTGGCTTACACTCCTCGGCTGGTAACCCAACTCTACCACCTTCTGCCACGCCACCCTTCGCCACCCCCTCGCCACCCCCACGCCACCCCTCGCCACCCCCACGCCACCCCTCGCCACCCCACCCTCTACCACGCCCCTACGTCACCCCCCCCTACTGTGTGTGTTTGCTTCTACGTCTCTTGATTTAATTATAATTTTCTTTGTTTTTCTCCTCGTAATTTGTAATGTTTTTTCCATTTTATTTATTATTATTATTATTATTATTATTATTATTATTATTATTATTATTATTATTATTATTATTATTATTATTATTATTATTATTAAACCACGTATTAAACCACATATCAAACCACACAATAAACCACATCTTAACCACACAATAAACCACATATTAAACCACACAATAAACCACACAATAAACCACACAATAAACCACATCTAAATCACACATTAAACCACATATTAAACCACACCCAATAAACCACACTAAACCACACAATAAACCACACAATAACCATCTAAACCACACAATAAACCACACAATAAACCACATCTAAATCACACATTAAACCACATATTAAACCACACAATAAACCACATACTAAACCACACAATAAACCACACAATAAACCACATAATAAACCACACAATAAACCACATCTAAATCACACATTAAACCACATATTAAACCACACAATAAACCACATACTAAACCACACAATAAACCACACAATAAACCAAATCTAAACCACACAATAAACCACATATTAAACCACACAATAAACCACATATTAAACCACGAACACAAAATCCCTCAAAGCCTTGTAAAAGATATTGACTTGTGTGTTTTCAGTGTGTCATTTTTCTCGCGTCATTAAAAGTTTTATGAGGCAGTTTACTGACGGCTAATGTTTACAGACAAAAGGTGTTGTTAGTGTATTAAGGCTTTTGTTTACCTCCAGCTGTTGTTAAGAGGTTGTTAGTGTATTGAGGCTTTTGTTTACCTCCTGCTGTTGTTAAGAGGTTGTTAGTGTATTGAGGCTTTTGTTTACCTCCAGCTGTTGTTAAGAGGTTGTTAGTGTATTGAGGCTTTTGTTTACCTCCAGCTGTTGTTAAGAGGTTGTTAGTGTATTGATGCTTTTGTTTACCTCCAGCTGTTGTTAAGAGGTTGTTAGTGTATTGATGCTTTTGTTTACCTCCAGCTGTTGTTAAGAGGTTGTTAGTGTATTGAGGCTTTTGTTTACCTCCAGCTGTTGTTAAGAGGTTGTTAGTGTATTGAGGCTTTTGTTTACCTCCAGCTGTTGTTAAGAGGTTGTTAGTGTATTGAGGCTTTTGTTTACCTCCAGCTGTTGTTAGTGTATTGAGGCTTTGTTTACCTCCAGCTGTTAGTGTGGTAGAGCTTTTGTTTACCTCAGCTGTTGTTAGTGTATTGAGGCTTTTGTTTACCTCCAGCTGTTGTTAGTGTGTGGGGCTTTTTGTTTACCCTCCAGCTGTTGTTGGTGTATTGGCTTTTTGTTTACCTCAGCTGTTGTTAAGAGGTTGGTAGTGTATTGAGGCTTTTGTTTACCTCCAGCTGTTGTTGGGTGTTGTTAGTGTGTGAGGCTTTGTTTACACACTCCAGCTGTTGTTAAGAGGTTGTTAGTGTATTGAGGCTTTTGTTTTGCACCTCCAGCTGTTGTTAGAGGTTGTTAGTGTATTGAGGCTTTGTTTACCTCAGCTGTTGTTAGAGGTTGTTAGTGTATTGAGGCTTTTGTTTACCTCCAGCTGTTGTTAAGAGGTTGTTAGTGTATTGAGGCTTTTGTTTACCTCCAGCTGTTGTTAAGAGGTTGTTAGTGTATTGAGGCTTTTGTTTACCTCCAGCTGTTGTTAAGAGGTTGTTAGTGTATTGAGGCTTTTGTTTACCTCCAGCTGTTGTTAAGAGGTTGTTAGTGTATTGAGGCTTTTGTTTACCTCCAGCTGTTGTTAAGAGGTTGTTAGTGTATTGAGGCTTTTGTTTACCTCCAGCTGTCGTTAAGAGGATTAAGGCTTTTGTTTACCTCCAGCTGTTGTTTAGAAGTTGTAATAATAATAAAAATAATGATAATAATAATAATAATAATAATAATAATAATAATAATAATAATGATTGTAATAATAATAATGATGATAAAACCTTTGTTGTAAACTATAATGAATAACTATGCAGGGGAACATTATTCACGATGTGTTGGGTAGTGTAATAAATAATAATGAATTAGCAGTAAGTGTAGCTCAGTAAATAGAGATATAATGTTAAAATAAAAATGATGTTTTTAACTTTAGGAGACATAATGAAAATAAACTGTATCTCTGTTTTGTACCCTAGTTTGTTCTTGTTACAGAATATAATGACGGTTAATTTGTTCATGTTACAGAATATAATGACGGTTAATTTGTTCTTGTTAGAGTATAATGATGGTTAATTGGTTTTTGTTATAGAGTATAATGACGGTTAATTTGTTCTTGTTATAGAGTTAATTTATTCAAGGTAGAGGTACTTGGTTGACCTCCCAGACAGTGTGTCAGGTGGAGGTCGGTGTTTGAGGTCAAGGCAACAGTTTCCTCACCCTCTGTCCTCCTGTTCTCACGAGGACACACCGGCGGCTGCTCACATACAGCTGGGTGGTGGGTGAGGACAGTCCCGTCAACAAGTATCACCTATCCTCTTCTTCCTCCTCCTCCTCCTCCTCTTTCTCCTCCTCCTCCTCTTTCTTCTCCTCCTCCTCTTCGTCCTCTTCCTTTTCCTCCTCCTCCGCCTCGTTCAGGTGTTGGGAGGACAATCTCGTCAAAGCCCATCACCCCCCTTCCTCCTCCTCCTCCTCCTCCTCCTCCTCCTCTTCTTCCCCTCTCCCCTCTTCCTCCTCCCCCTCTTCCTCTTTCCCCTCCCTCTTCCTTCCCCTCCTCCCTTTCTTCCTTCCTCCTCTCCTCCCTCCTCCTTCAGGTGTTGGGTGAGACAATCTCGTCAACAAGTATCACCCCTCTCCTCCTCCCTCCCCCCCTCTCCTCCTCCCTCCCCCCTCCCACCTCCCTCCCCTCTCCTCCTCCCCCTCCTCCTCCGTCAGCAAAGTATTAAAGTTTTGCTTGTGATTTCAAAAAGTTTTCCTCCTCTTCATTCACCGTCATCCCGCTTAATTTATTAAAGTTTTTTGGACTTGTAAAACTTTATTCATTCATCATCTCTCTCTCTCTCTCTCTCTCTCTCTCTCTCTCTCTCTCTCTCTCTCTCTCTCTCTCTCTCTCTCTCTCTCTCTTTCTTTCTTTCTTTCTTTCTTTCTTAATCCAGCTATTTTTCTCTCCTATCTTTATATTTCCCTCTTCTTCTCTTCCCCTATTTCTCATTCCTGTCCTTCTCCCTTTCTCTTTCTCTTTTTAATCTTACCTTCTCGTCATTCTCTCATAACCCCCTATCGTTGACATCTCCTCCTCTTGTCTCTTTTCCTTTTTCATTCTCTCTCTCTTTATTTTTATCTCATCGACTCTCTCTCTCTCTTTCTGTGTGTGTGTTATCCGTTCCTTCCTCTTCTATCACTTCTGTGGGAAAGGGGAAAGAAGGAATGTAGACAGTAGGAGGAAGGAGGAGGAGGAGAAGGAGAGAATGTAAATTGTGGAGAAGGAGATAAGGAGATGGAAGGAGGAGGAGAAGGAGAAAGGAATAGAATGCAAGAATAGAATGCAAGAGGTGGCGACAGAATATAAAGAGGTGAGGTCGATCTGGGTCAAGAAGAGGTAAGTAAGAGGAGGAAGAAGAAGAGGAAGAGGAGGAGGAGGAGGAGGAGGAAGACACATAAAGTGTTTAGCTTCAAGATAAAAACACAAATCTACTCTTAACACTGAGACACCATAGGCAGGCATACTCTCTCTCTCTCTCTCTCTCTCTCTCTCTCTCTCTCTCTCTCTCTCTCTCTCTTCCCCCATGACAAATAGTATTTCCGGCGCCGGGCTACAGTAAGTCCTGCCAGAATGTCAGGAGTATTTTTATAACACGGATAATACCTGTGCTTACCTGTAATTTAATGCCTTTTACACCTGTACTCACCTTTAATCTAATTCATCTTTCTTTTGCAGTGATAGACGCGTTGCTGTTGCTTCTCCACGTCTCCTACGCACAGAGTAAGTACATTATCTCTTGTCTCTTCCTTCTCCTTCTCTTGTTTCTCTCTCTGTCTCGGTTTTGGAGAGAGTAAATACATTATCTGTCTTTTCCTCTCTCTCTCTCTCTCTCTCTATTGTGGAGGGAGTAAATACATTATCTCTCTCTTTCTCTCTGTATCCCAGTTTGGGGAGAAGTTCTCAATAGGGTATGAAGTCTCTTGTTAGGCGTGTTGTTATAAGCACGACCTAAGATGATGTTGACCTTCGTATTTGACCTGCAGTGACTCTGTGTGTGGTGACCTGAGCACTTGGCACATCTGCGGTCATGGCCACGTACACCCAAACTGGTCCTAGTACATAGTTTCTGTTCCTAGTACGTAGTTTAATGTTCCTAGTATGTAGTTTAATGTTCCTAGTACGTAGTTTCTGTTCCTAGTACGTAGTTTAATGTTCCTAGTACGTAGTTTAATGTTCCTAGTACGTAGTTTAATGTTCCTAGTACGTAGTTTAATGTTCCCAATACGTAGTTTAATGTTCCTAGTACGTAGTTTAATTTTCCTAGTACGTAGTTTAATGTTCCTAGTACGTAGTTTCTGTTCCTAGTACGTAGTTTAATGTTCCTAGTACGTAGTTTAATGTTCCTAGTACGTAGTTTCGTTCCTAGTACGTAGTATAATGTTCCTAGTACGTAGTTTAATGTTCCTAGTAAGGTAGTTTCTGTTCCTAGTACATAGTTTCTGTTCCTAGTACATAGTTTCTGTTCCTAGTACGTAGTTTAATTTTCCTAGTACGTAGTTTCTGTTCCTAGTACGTAGTTTCTGTTCCTAGTACGTAGTTTCTGTTCCTAGCACGTAGTTTCTGTTCTAGTACATAGTTTCTGTTCCTAGTACGTAGTTTCTGTTCCTAGCACGTAGTTTCTGTTCCTAGTACGTAGTTTAATGTTCCTAGTACGTAGTTTAATGTTCCTAGTACGTAGTTTCTGTTCCTAGCACGTAGTTTCTGTTCCTAGTACGTAGTTTAATGTTCCTAGTACGTAGTTCACCCTGTTTGTGTTTTTCAGTAATGTTATATACGTTTCCATCATTTTTTTTTCTTCGTATTTTAAACTGAAATATTTATCTCACCTAAACGAGATGAAGGTAGTGATGTATCGTGTACAGGTGAGATATCGTGTACAGGTGAGATATCGTGTACAGGTGAGATATCGCGTACAGGTGAGATATCGTGTACAGGTGAGATATCGTGTACAGGTGAGATATCGTGTACAGGTGAGATATCGTGTACAGGTGAGATATCGTGTACAGGTGAGATATCGTGTACAGGTGAGATATCGTGTACAGGTAAGATATCGTGTACAGGTAAGACGTACAGGAAAAGATATCGTGTACAGGTGAGATATCGTGTACAGGTGAGATATCGTGTACAGGTGAGATATCGTGTACAGGTGAGATATCGTGTACAGGTGAGATATCGTGTACAGGTAAGATATCGTGTACAGGTAAGATATCGTGTACAGGTAAGATATCGTGTACAGGTGAGATATCGTGTACAGGTGAGATATCGTGTACAGGTGAGATATCATGTACAGGTGAGATATCGTGTACAGGTGAGATATCGTATACAGGTGAGATCCCATGATTTTTTTTATTTTATTTGTTTCATCTTTTATTTATATTTTTTGTTATCCTTGGTTAGATTGACTTGTCGTTTACCATTGTTTGTATATCTGGACTGTCTAGATACATTGTTTGTATACCTTAACTCGTCTGTATTGTGTATGTGCATTGTCTATACACTTGCTGAATTGTATGACCACATTGTCTAGGTATATTGTGTGTGTACTTGCTGAATTAGTGTGAACTTGTAGGCCGATTTCACTGAATAGAGCTGAACTGAAGTGAGGTTGTCGGAGAGATAAGTGTGTGTCCATCTGGCGGTCAGCTTCAAGTGTGTGTGAGAGAGAGAGAGAGAGAGAGAGAGAGAGAGAGAGAGAGAGAGAGAGACCCCTTTTTCGTGTGGTCCTCTGAGATTAATTTACCACATAACGTTTGACCTTTACTACCAACACAACAGATTAAGTCTTTTTTAGTCTCCTCTTTGGTCGTGTCAGTTTCACCGGGGTCTCCTGAACGGATGCAAAATTCACCATCAATAACAGGTCTCCAAAAAACACGTCTAATAGAGTTTAATATTAAGTTTTATAATTTTTGTATTGGTAAAAAAAAAAAACCCTCACATTAGCATTTACCGAGTCTATGGAAATCTTTTTTTATATGACATTACACAACTTGGAGATAATAAAACCATTACATAACCCGGATATATGTGTATATATATAGTTGGTCGCCAGCCTCGTCACTCTTTCCACCAGATGAAATTCCCACCCTAGGACCAATTTTCCGGGTTGTTGGGCGGTGTGGGAAGCCGAGAGGGGCGTCCTTATGCTAATGCCGGGTTATTTAGAGGCCTTGTCCTTTAATCAAACCCTGGCTGCTATTAGACTTGGCCAATTTGGGTTTGTGATGAATTGTGGGTCATCACTTTGGTCTCCATGCTGTTACATAGGGGGGGGGGGGTAGTGAGGGCGTGGGTGGTCGAGGGCGTGGGGTGGTGGTGGTGGTGGCACGGGGGTGGTAGGGTGTGACGGTGCAGGCAGATGAAGCTACCCCCACCTCCCCAACACTTCTCACCTCCTCCCGTCACCTCCCTCCCTCACCTCCCCCTTCCCTCACCTCCCTCTCCCCGTCACCACCTCCCCCTCCCCGTCACCTCCCCTTTCCCCACCTCCCGTCTCCCGTCACCTCCCCTCCCCCCTCACCTCCCCCTCTCCCCCCTCACCTCCCCCTCCCCTGCTCACCTCCTCTCCCCCTCACCTCCCCCTCACGTTCCCCTCGTCCTCCCTTCCCTTTCTCACCTCCCCTTCTGTCACCTCCCCCTCTCCTCACCTCTCCCTCACGTTCCTCCTCACTTCTCTCCCCCCTCACTTCCCCCAGACGAAGGCAACACGTCAGATTAATTCCCTGATACCACGGTCAGATACACCAGGTGATTTACAACTGACGGGATGTCGACACTTAGTCACTTCGCTCCCTCTGTCGTGATGAGTGTGTGATGAGTGTAAGTGGTTGAGGGCGGATGAGTGGGTGGTGAGGGGGAGGGGGGGAGTGTAGGTGGGGGGAGGTGAGGGAGGGGATGAGTGAGGGAGTGGTGAGGGGTAGACAACATCATCGTCATCACGTCACCGGCCACATTCGACACTGCCTCGTCATTCATTGGGGCGTCAGCAAGCCTTCCCTCCCGGTGTGTCTTTAGGGGTGAGGGGGGTGGAGGTGTGAGCCTCAGGTGAGTAGTGAGGGTGGTGGTGGAGGTGTGAGTCTCAGGTGAATAGTGAGGGGTAGTGGAGGTGTGAGTCTCAGGTGAGTAGGAGGGTGGTGGTGGAGGTGAGTCTCAGGTGAGTAGTGAGGGGTGATGGAGGTGTGAGTCTCCAGTGAGTGAGTGAGGGTGGGTGGTGGAGGTGTGAGGTCAGGTGAGTAGTGAGGGGTAGTGGTGGGGTGTGAGGTTGATGAGTAGTGAGGGGTATGGTGGAGTGTGAGTCTCAGATGAGTAGTGAGGGGTAGTGTGGAGGTGAGTCTCAGGTGAGTAGGATGAAGTGGTGGAGGTGTGAGGTCAGGATGAGTAGTGAGGGTAGTGGTGGAGGTGTGAGTCTCAGGTGAGTAGTGAGGGGTAGTGGTGGAGGTGTGAGTCTCAGGTGAGTAGTACACTTAATAGCCATGGGTAAGTACCTTTAGTAGTCGCGGTTAAGTCCAAAATATAAGTGAATTTTGAAGGTGATGTAAACAGCTGGTTGTGTGAGGTAAGCGAGGAGACGTGTGCCTGCATACTGAGGGAGGGGGGGGGAGGAGAGGCATGGAGGAAAGTAGGGAATGGTGGAAGGGAAGGAGGAAGGGAGGCTGTGATGATGGGAGGGGGAGAGAGAAAGAGAGAGACAGGGAAGAAGAGGGGTGGGGTGGGAAAGGGGAAAGAAGGAGGGTGGGAAGGAATGGGGAAGAGGGAAGGAAGTGAGGGAATGGAGGAAATGAAGGGAAGGAAGGAGCGATGGCGGGAAGGAGGGAGAGAGAAAAGGAGTGATGGAGGGGAAGTGGAAGGGGTAACCTACCTGTGTGTGTTTACCTGAGATACCATTTACCTGGGTGACCACAGTATAAAATATTCCTTGAAAGGTGTGATGTGTTGAGAGTAGGAAGATGTTATGAACTGTATGAAAATATCTTGATTGTACTGGAGTAAATTAACATAAGACATATTTTAAATCACCTGAAAATTAGCCCCCCCCAGATTATTTCACCTTAAGATTAAACACCCTAACCTAACCTAACCTAAACTAACAATGCAGCCGTGAGTGTGAGAACAGTACCGGGCTTAATAATGGAGGGTTCCTCTAAACAGGTGACCCGCAGGTAAATCGTGTAAATAATTATCCCTGTGTTCAACCTTCTACCTTTATTATTTTCTGCATCTATCTATTTTCCTCTCCTTCTCCTCCTCCTCACCCCTCTTCCTCCCCCACACACCCCCTCCTCCTCACCCACGCACCCCTCCTTCTCCTCCTTCCCCCCCACACACTCCTCCTGCTGGCTCCGGGAGAGGTCGCTGCTACAGGAGTGATACCCCCGACCAATGTTGCTTGGTCAAAGGAGAGTCTGGCCGGGGTCGACAAGTGTTCCGGTACAGGTTGACCCAAAAAGGCCACAAGATTTAATGAGCCGTATTTCTCAGGCAAGAGGGAAGGTCGATGTGGCACGGTCAGGGAGGCTGTGTTGTGTGTGTTGCTGTGTCTCGCTGTGTTGCTGTGTCTCGCTGTGTTGCTGTGTCTCGCTGTGTTGTGTGTCTCGCTGTGTTGTGTGTCTCGCTGTGTTGTGTGTCTCGCTGTGTTGTGTGTCTCGTTGTGTTGCTTGCTGTCTCGTTGTGTTGTGTGTCTCGTTGTGTTTGTGTCTCGCTGTGTTGCTGTGTCTCGCTGTGTTGCTGTGTCTCCTTGTGTTGTGTCTCCTTTGTATTTGCTGTGTCTCGCTGTGTTGCTGTGTCTCAGCATGTTGTGTGTCTGTGTTGCTGTATCTCGCTGTGTTGCTGTGTCTCGCTGTGTTGTGTGTCTGTGTTGTGTCTCGTTGTATTTGTGTGTGTCTCCTTTGTTGCTGTGTCTCGCTGTGTTGTGTGTCTGTGTTGCTGTATCTCGCTGTGTCTGTATTGCTGTGTCTTTGTGCTACTGTGTGTGTCTCTCTCTATTGCTTTATCCCTGTGTTGTTATGTTCCTGTGTTGCTGTGTCTCTGTGTTGCTGTGTTTCTGGCTGTCTGTCTGTCTGTCTGTCTGTCTTTTTGTTTTCTTTTCCTTTTTTTTATTCTTTTTTTCTTTTTTTTACTTTCTTTTTTTTATTTTCCTTGTTCACTCCTCCTCCTCCTTCTCCTTCTTCTCCTCCTTCTCCTCCTCCTTCTCCTTCTCCTTCTCCTCCTCAGCTGCCAACTGGTCTGAGTTGCTACAAGTAGCAGAATATTTCTGTAAACAATTAAAAGTTGAGAATGTTCCTTCTGATCTTTGGGAATTTATCTAGTTAGGATGTGAGTGTGTTGGTGCGGTGAGGGGGGTTAGTGTGTTGGTGGGGGAGGGAATGTGTGGAAGAGAGGAGGGATGGAGGTGTGTGAAGGAGGGATGGAGGGAGGTGTGTGGGGGGAGGAGGAGGTGTGTGTTGGGGGGAGGGAGGTGTGTGTTGGGGAGGGGGGAGGTGTGTTGGGGAGGGGAGGGAGGTGTGTTAGAGAGGGGGGAGGGAGGTGTGTTAGAGAGGGGGGAGGGAGTTCTGATGTGTTAGTGCGGTGAGGGAGGAAGCATGTGTTGGCACTGATGGGGGGAAGGAGGTGCAGGGGGGGATGGCACTAGTGTTATAACAAGGGTGCCACATGCTGTACACACTCAAGTAAAGGTTTACTCTCTTTAAACAACAAACTCTCTTTCTTTTCTTTTTCTCTCAACCAAAACTTAAGATGATTATTATTATTATTATTATTATTATTATTATTATTATTATTATTATTATTATTATTATTATTATTATTGTTATTGTTATTATTATTATTATTATTATTATTATTATTATTGTTATTATTATTATTATTGTTATTATTATTATTATTATTATTATTGTTATTATTATTATTATTATTATTATTATTATTATTATTATTATTATTATTATTGTTATTATTGTTATTATTATTATTATTATTATTATTATTATTATTATTATTATTGTTATTATTATTATTATTATTATTATTATTATTATTATTATTATTATTGACTTGTTTTTACTGGCTGCCAGATGTTAAAAACTTTAACCTGAACTTTTTTATGAGCGTTAAGTATTTGACCCAAGCCTGTTAAAGTGTAAAGTGTTTAACCTAAGCCTGTTTATAAGTGAAAAATATTTGACCCAAGTATGTTTATAAGTGTAAAGTATTTGACCCAAACATGTCATAAATATCAAGAACTTTGGGCCAAACATGTTAAGATATTCGGTCCAAACATGTTTATAGTGATGAAGAAAATGGTTCCTATCAGATAAATTTATAGAGGAATAATATAGTGAAGATGACGAGCGATAGAGAAGAGACGGACAGTAATTAGTCTTTGGTTGTCTCGTGGGGAGAGAGATTATCCTAGCTAGACGTCTTCTCTGGTGATTCTGATGTGCTCTCTAGGTTAGGTTTGATTACTGTTAGGTTAGGTTGCTGTCAGGTGGTGTGTGTGTGTGTGTGTGTGTGTGTGTGTTCCCCCACATATATGACCACAAATGTTCATGGAAATAAATTCACACTGGAAACTCGACTTGATACGAACAGCTGTGAATAAAGTCAACGTTCCATTAAATACACATAGTAAATTATTCAAGAATCTATTGTTTATTGTCTCTCGGGTGTTGTTTTTAGGCCTACGAGAGAGAGCTACAGCTAAAGTCAATAGTGTTGTTGTTTATTCTGTATTCTAACTACATAAACTATTCCAGTTCAATTACATCAATTATTAAAACACAACACGATTTATCTGTCATAGTAAATCAGTTTATTACAGCGACGATACAGTTGAATTTTGTACCAGACAGTTGTGTATTTAGGTACAGATATATACAGAGAGTCGCTTTAGCCATCCAGGAACCCGAGACAGCCGACCTACCTCCACTAGCATCCTGTAGCAGTGCTTAGCGAGGAAGCCACTCGGGGGAGACGCAACACAGCATTACCAACAGTTAACTCGGATATAATGACCTGAGTGCTGAGGATGACTTCAACAGTTTATAATATTAGTTTAAATCGTTGGGACCTGTTCATAATTTGTTGGTGTTAGGTTAGGTTAGGTTAGGTTAGGTTTAGATTAGATTAGGGGGAGCAATCTTCAGGTGATCAGTTATTTTCAAGCAGAACTGGAGGCTGAGGTAGTGAGCCTCGAGTCAGATATTAGGAGTCGTAATATATGTAGCCAAGGTAGTGACAATAGATGCTGGGGCCGAGAGTCTTAGCTGGATCATAAACTGTGTGTGTGTGTGTGTGTGTGTGTGTGTGTGTGTGTGTGTGTGTGTGTGTGTGTGTGTGTGAACCTCTGCTTACTGCTGGTGCTGGACGTGAGCCAGATCTCTCCCGCTGCTTGTGACCACTAAAGGAGGTCAGAGGTCACACGTGGGATCAAACACCTCCTTCAATATCATAAATTTATATCAAGTCCTGAGGAAATTATATTCAAATTAAGACATCTTTTATGGCTTGAGGAACTTCAGAGATGTTAAGTCATTTTTGACATCTTAGCCATGAATTAAGATTAGATTAAGACACACGACTATTTTCATACTATTTCATTCATATAAAAACACCAACTGAATAATTATGACAGGTGTGCTAATAGTAATGACAGATAATTGTAAAAGTTCTTGAGGGATGTTGTGGACAGGTATGTTTAACCCCTTGAGTACGATGTTTTAACCCCTTCTTAACACCTGGAAAATGAGAAGGCACCTAACGAAGATCAAAGGTACAGTATGTTGAATGCGGTTCAGGTGAGTCAGCTCAGGAACACAGGTGAGAGCATACCACCTGGCCAAGGCTGTTGACCTCCTCTTAGTGAGACACCTTACACCTCCCCCACCTCTCACACCTATGTACACACAGTATTTGTATCTTTTTAACGCTGGGAATTATTATTTTGAGTGTTATCAGGTGTGTAGGGTGTGTGACAGGTGTATAGATGCCAGGTGTGTGGGGATGTGCGTCACGCGGTACACGTCACCAGGCGCCGTACCAGTCAGCCAACACATACCTACACATTTCTGAACTAGTCCCTGCCTCCTTCTCCTCCCTGGGTGTACTGAAGTCCACCCCAACACTAGTGCCAGTTTTTAAATAGCGTGGACCTACCCCTCTCTCTCCCCCTCCTCCTTCCCTCTCCTCTCACCCCCCCTCTCCTCCTTCCCTCTCCTTCCCTCTCCTCCTTCCCTCTCCTCTCACCTCCTTTTTTTCTCTCTCTCTCTCTCTCTCTCTCTCTCTCTCTCTCTCTCTCCAAATTTCTTCCTTCCCGTTTCTCTTTCTCTTAAATCGTATCTGTACTATCCTCCTCCTCCTCCTCCTCCTCCTCCTTTTCTCTTCCTCCTCTCTCACCTCGCCGCCTTCTCACGGTCTATAAAGATGTTAGTCGGATTATCAAAGGATCGTCATAACAGTACCCACCGGTGTGTAATTAAGTGACTATAAAGTGTTCTACCTGTGTTCTGCCACCATCATCATCATCATCATCATCATCATCATCATCATCATCATCATCATCTTCATTATCATCAGTACTACCACCATCATTGTTACCACCACCATCACCGTCACATACACCATCATCATCACCACTACCACCACCATTACCACCACTACCACCACCATTACCACCACTACCACCATTACCACCACCATCAACTTCACTATCTGATGGCAGTATAAGATTGTGGTTTGCTCTCCAGATATTCTAAGTCTTGAATATTTTTCGTGTTTTGTCTGAAATGGAGGCTTCCGTTAGCGCTTCTGACCCACTGTTGACTAAATTTTTCCCCTTCATGGCTCCATTGATGATCCTAAACAAGTATTTCCTCTTATTTCAGCTTCCATTGTCCTTAAAATAATGCTAGTATAGTATGTGTGTGTGTGTGTGTGTGTGTGTGTGTGTGTGTGGTTCGATATACCTTGTACATTTCAGGTCTATTTAAGGTATGTGGTAATGAGGTGAGTTGGCAAGCGGCGGCGTGTGGCAAGTGTTTGTGGCGGCGGTGGTGTACACTCGTAGCCCCGCCTGTCCTACTACTACTACTACTACTACTACTACTACTACTACTACTACTACTACTACTACTACTACTACTACGACCCTCCACCCACCACTAGAGAGTTATCCGAAGCGTCAAAATAATACAATACTTGGCAGTCTATTTCATCCACAGATCTCTTATGTTTTACCCAAACCAACGCTGGCGCCAGTGTTATTGCCGATGGACGAGAATGTAAAAAAAAAAACTTACGAGAGTTTATTGACGTTATTGATTACCGGTAAAACTGATTTCTAAGACCCTTGGCATTATATAGTGCTTATAAGACGAAAAGAATGCCCAGAAATGCCCAGATTTTCCTGCATGACAATTTCAAATCTGTAGGGCATTCTTTGACGAACCTTGTAAACTCGTTCCTTGTGGCATAGCAAATGGATGATGGTAATAGTTGTTGTTTAAGTTTTGTTAAATAAAGGTAAGTGTAAGGTGGTGATACTCTTAGGGATCTAGTGGTTATATGAGGACTTGGGTATATAAATTTTGTTTGTGTTTTTATAGGAACGAGGTGATGTTGGTGTCTGTAGTGGTGATGATGGTAGCAGTATTGACGTTGGCTCTTCCTCTTCTTCCTTCCCCCGTCTTCCTTCCTCCTAAACGTCACATTGGTTACTTGTTGACATGTGGTTTTGCCTCTCCTTCCTCCCCCTCTTCCAACACGTCACATAGGCCACTTAGTCAAGACTTGTGGTGTTGGCGGTGTTATCTGCGACGTGATGCAGGCACTGGGACGTGATATAGTCGTGGCAGGAGACAATAACATGAAGGGGTGTGTTGTGGCCCCAAGGTGAGTCCTCGCCTCGCAGCCTCTGGTTATGTGATGGTCCAAGTGGCCGTGAAAGCTTTATGGTTGACAGTCACTTCTTTATGAGCTCAAGAGGTCTGTTGGCCAGTATCACAACACATAAAGAACTACGATAACCTTTGTACTTCACTACCTCCTTAACTCACTACCTCCTTAACTCACTACCTCCTTCCTTACCTCAATACCTCCGTACCTCATCGCCTCCAACTGACCTCTCGTACCTCTCAGATCTGGACAAGTTACAGGAATTCTGGTAAGCAAAGATCCGTGGACGAAATGAGGTGGCTGGGCACTGTTAGCTGTGGTGGAGGGAGGGGGTGAAGGGAGGGGTGGTGAAGGGTGGTGAAGGAGGTGAACCTGGAGAACCAGTGAGAGAGGGGGGTGAAGTGAGGGTGGTGGAGGGAGGTGGTGAAGGGGGGTGAAGGACGGTTGGTGGAGGGAAGGGGGGAGAGGTGTGGTGGTGACGCCTCGCCATGCCGCCAACACAGATGGTATTACCTGGCCAAATATCTCTGACAGTCCTCCCTCTCTCTCCTCCAGTTCCTTCCATAAACCTCCCCTCAGTCCTCTCTCCTCCTCCTCCCCTCCTCTTCCCCCACCTCCCTCTCTCAGCCCCTTCCCCTCACCTCATCCTCCCCCCCAAGACACCCATGCCCATTACACACCTGCGTAGCGTTACCGTGCGTCAATGTGCCACTTCTTGATACGTGACGCCCCACACACACACCACTTGTTATGTTATTTTAAGTAATATCGGAAAATCAGTTTTAAATCATATATAAAAAGGTCAGATTTAAGTAATATAGGAAGGTCATTACAACAAGGTCAGTCTGTCCTTACTTGGTGTACACAGGACTCACTTCAGCTATATTTGTGAGGTATTATGGGGTCGTCTGTCAAGGGGATTAATTAATATAACCTGCCAAGTGTGTTGTAGACTTGCTCATCCTGTGTGTACCTGTGTTTTGGTGGTGTTTGTCTGTCTGTCTGTCTGTCTGTCTGTCTGTCTCCGTTACTGTCTCACTGCCGGCATACAGAACTTGGTAAAAGGACCGTGAGTACAGGAGTTATGGGTAGGGCAGGTGTGTGTGTGTGTGTGTGTGTGTGTGACTTACCTGTGCCCCTTCACCTCACCTGTACCCCCACCAGCTTACCTGTACCCCCCACCAGCTTACCTGTACCCCTCATCACTTCCTCTCTTCCCCTCGCCATGCCCCTTCACTCACTCACTCTCTCTTCTTTTCACGTTGTCTTTGCCCCTTCGCCTGTTCCCCATGCCTTATGTCTAGCACCCATCATTATCTCTTATCAGTCACCTCTTGGTCTTGCATCCTTCACTGTCTGTTTTAATTTGTTTATTATTTACTCTTGTTTCCTTTTATCGCCTCTACGCCATTTCTCCTTCCTAAGACCATCCGCCATCAACACCACCCCTTAACTCTCCCCCTCACACCTCCTCCACCCCTCACCACCACCCGCCACCTCCCCTTCCCCCACCCCTCACCACTATCTCTCACGTCTACCCTCACCACCACCCCTCACGTCCCCCCTCAAACCTACCCCAACACCCCTCACACCTCCCTTTCTTACCCCACCACCCCTCCACCCCTCCACCCCCACCACCCCTCCACCCCACCCACCCCTCCACCCCACCACCCCTCCACCCCACCCCTCCACCCCACCACCCCTCCACCCCAACACCCCTCACCCACCCCTACCCCTACCCCTCCACCCCCTGCCCTCCCACCCCACACCCCCTCCCCAACACCCCTCACCCACCACCACCCCTCCCACCCCTACCCCTCCACCCCACCCCACCCTTCCCACCCCTCCACCCCCACCCCTCCCACCCCACCCCTCCACCCCACCACCCCTCCCACCCCACCCCTCCCACCCACCACCCCTCCCACCCCAACACCCCTCACCACCACCACCCCCACCCCTCCCACCCCTACCCCTCACCCCACCCCTCCCACCCCAACACCCCTCCCCCCCACCCTCCACCCCTCCACCCCCACCCCTCCCACCCCCCACCCCCCTACACCCCCCCTCCCACCCCCTCCCCCCACCCCACCCACCCCACCCTCACCCCTCCACCCCACCACCCCTCCACCTTGCCGGTAAGTCGTCTGGTAGCGATGTAAACAAAAAAACAAACAAATAATTGGCACAGGCAGCGGGAGGTTTTATTTCTGCAGCCTGAAAAAGAGGATTTGTGGGTGAAAACAACGTCAGCAGCTCGGCGTTTGACAGCAGGGTGAGTGGGGTGTAATGCTAATCCTCATCATCCTCTTCTCTCCCCCCCTCCACCCCTCTTTCTTGTTTCCCCTTTTCCCCCAACTCTCTCATTTCCCTTGTCTCCTTCTGTCATTCTCCTTTCTCCCCATCTTTATTCCTCCTACCCTCATTTTATTTTCCCTTACTCATTACCCACCTTCCCTCATAATCTCCTTCTCCTTCTCCAATTCCCTTTCCTTTTATTTATTGTCTCTTTCTCCCTTTCCCCACCCTTCCCCTACCCCCCCTACCCTCCCCTACCTCCCTACCCTCCCCCCTACCCTCCCCTACCCTCCCCCTACCCTCCCCCCTCCTCTCCCCCTGTGCTCCATCACTCCTCCTTGCCCCAGTTACCTTATACTGTTTCCTGTCACCGCCACGCTGCTTCTTCTGGAGGTGGTGGGTGTGGAGGGAGGAGGGAAGGTATGGAGTGAGTGAGGTGGAAGAGGAAGAGTGTGGTGAAAAGGAGGTGGAGGAGGGAGGGTGTGGAGTAAGGGGGTGGACGAGGGAGGGTGTGGGTGTAGGGAGGGTAGATGTTGGGGTGTGGAGTGAGGGAGGGTACGGAGGAGGGTGAGTGGTAGTGGAGGGAGTTTGTGGAGGGAGGGAGGGACTGCCTTACCAACTAGTAGAGTGATGGAGGGGCAGTTCTCTAGGTCCCATGCCGTCAGTTTATTGTGTTTCATTATTACTCTAACACATATTGTCTCTCTCTCCCACCACGTGTGTTAAGCTGCACGTGGTGGACCTTTTAACACGGGGATGAAGGCAATATTGCACTTAATCCTGGTGTTGTGATGCAGATATTACCGCCGCGTCCTTGTGCTGTGCTCATGTTCCCCTTCCCTCCTCCCCCCGCCTCACACCCCTTCTTGCCCTCGTTAAAACACAAAGAGTTTATATACGAGAATGTTCATTGTTTTTAATGTGGATTTTTTTCAGACTAAAGTTTAAGGTTTCGTAGATCAAGTTCTCGACCTTAAAGTTTAGTTTATTTAACGTCTTCGTCGAGTTAGTCTGAGGATATTTAGATCATCGCTGACAGATGTTTATGTTTGGGGTTTTATTGGCACTGTGAGGTGTTGAGGTGCTGGTGACGTGAAGTATTTGATCACCGCAGGTAAGGGGATAACTACCTGGTGTTGTACAAGTACTTAGTGAACTCTACAGTGAGTTATTGTCTTGTTAACATACGTCCAGCGTCACAAAGCCACAAGTGTAGACTACAAACACACGAGGTTCAGCAGCTGCCAGCCGCCCTCAGTGAATAACCAACACATATGTGCACTAGACCATCCCTGTGACTGGTGAGGGCTGGGACACCTCACACGTCTCCTAACAATAAAACTTTGTGGTTGACAGGGAGTGTCGCGTTCACTGTGGCAGAGTGTGTGGAGGGTGCAGGCGCTGGGGTTGTATTACGCCCACACTCACCGCCTCTCCTGGAAAACTTTACCGTTCACATGTTTCAGGTGTGTGTGTGTGTGTGTGTGTGTGTGTGTGTGTGTGTGTGTGTGTGCGTGTGCGTGTGTGTGTGTAAACGACTAACAAATATAAACAAGAATAATGTTTGTGTTTTTTGCCGAATTATTTTTAACTCACAACTTCGGGATATTTTTTGGTGACCAGACCATAAAACCTTCAGTCTTGTTTACCAATTTGTTTGTTGTTATCCACTTTACAACTTTTCACCATAAGGATGCATTAGTATTGTGTTGTGTTCCTTAACTTATAGTGAGGGTATAATGACTTAAGAGTGCGTTAGGAGACAGTAAGTTAAAAGTAAGTTCCCGAATAAGACTTTCCTATGTTAGAGTAAATTAGAGAAATTGAAAGTAAATTAAAGTCAGAGAAAGTTAAAAGAAATAAGTTCCCAAGTCCCCGTATGTAACTGTGACGACTCTACACTAAAAATATATTGTCTCAGTTCAATAAAAAGTTAATGGTGTCTTTTTGCGTTTGTGAATAATAAATTAGAGTGGAGGATTTATATACACCGGGTGAAGGTAAGAGTAGAGAGGGAGTATGTATGTATGTGTCTTAATGTGTGTGTGTGTGTGTGTGTATGTCATGGCGGCGAAAGTTATGCGAGACTTGACTATATATTAATAACACTAAGATCCATTGGTGTTGGTCGCCTTCTTCTTCTTCTTCTTCTTCCTCTTCTCTTCTCTTCTCTTCTCTTCTCTTCTCTTCTCTTCTCTTCTCTTCTCTTCTCTTCTCTTCTCTTCTCTTCTCTTCTCTTCTCTTCTCTTCTCTTCTTTTCTCCTCTCTTCTCCCTCCGGTGTATTAATGAGTGCCACCACCTCACAGTACCCCAGGGTCATGTTACGGCCCCCCGGTGCCAGAAGTCATGTTCGATGCCAAGCGTGGCCCTCCACCTGTCACCTGAGCACACACTGAGCACACACTGAGCACCTATTGAGCACACACTGAGCACAACACTGGAAGAACAAAGAGCGCACACGTTGAACACTCTGAATGTGTAGTAAGTTAATTTTGAACACACCTTGAACACATACTAAAGATATATTAAGCATAATGAGTGTATTATTGAACACTTGGTGAACACATACTGGGCAAACATTGAGCACACACACACACACACACACATATTGAGTGAGACATAAATTTTCTGTGTTAAGTGGGAACCTGAAATACCAGCAGTGTGTGTGTGTGTGTGTGTGTGTGTGTGTGTGTGTGTGTGTGTGTGTAAGAAAGAATGAACCAGGATGGAGCCAAGAAGATTAGGTTTAGATTAAAATGAAATGGTTCTATCCGGGTAAAAGTGCAGTATGTTGGAGAGAGAGAGAGAGAGAGAGAGAGAGAGAGAGAGAGAGAGAGAGAGAGTAGCACCACCACCTGAATTTATAAGGGATGACTGGGCGTGTGAAGACATGAGATAGATAGATAGATAGATAGATAGATAGATAGATAGATAGATAGATAGAATATATTTTTAATCTCAGCCTGCCTAGTGAAGACCACAAATTTATGGCTTGTGTGTGTCAGTGTAATTTTAGTGAGGCGATACATCAAAGGTAACTACATACTTAATTAGTGAGGGACACAGATTACACACCTGAGGGAGGGAGGGGGAGAATGGGAGGAGGAGGGCTGGAGGGAGTGGAAGGGAGGGCTGGAGTGGAAGGAGGGAGGGAGGGAGGAGGAGCTTTAGGGAGTGGAAGGGAGGGCTGGAGAGAGAGGGAGGGGCAGGGAAATGAGAGAGAGAGAGGGAGGAGTAGGGGAAGAATGAGGGGAGGGGAGGGGGAGGGAGGGAGGGAGGTTATGTGATGATCCATTGTAAAAAACTAATAGACATTAACTAGATATATGGGTATGGTGTGTGTGTGTGTGTGTGTGTGTGTGTGTGTGTGTGTGTGTGTGTGTGTGTGTGTGTGTGTGTGTGTTTTTTACACATACATCATTATTAACTCACATACGGATACATAATCACACGCACACACACACACACAATCACCCACACGTTGTTCATATACCGTTCAAGGTGAATATTTTTCTTGTATATACATAAAATTTTACCCGTATACAATATATCCACGTATTTTCTATATTGAAGTATGTATTGTGCTATAGAAACAATTTATATACACTATACATATATCCGTGTGTTCGTGTATGTATTTATGTGTATATAATCAACCAGAGTTTTATGCAGTGTATAAATTCTGTTTTTGTGTCTATATTGAGTGTGTGTGTGTGTGTGTGTGTGTGTGTGTGTGTGTGTGTGTGTGTGTGTGTGTGTGTGTGTTGCAAGAGTGCGTGTATTTTAGAATAATAGAAAAAGTGAGAATGAAGAGAGAGATAATAAAGAAAGAAGAAGCAACACCAGAAGATATATATACTCCATTAAGCATCATCAAGAGTGTTTTAGGCTAGGTTCCGGTCTCACGAGGATATGCAAATACACCCACTTACACCTCGGCTGGACCTGATATATTTACATAAGTGTAGGGTGTAATGCAACGACTACACAATAATACACTGCGTTCTCCTTACACATAGGGAGGAAGAATGATGATGATGATAACAGGGAGATGTGGATAAAGATGGGGAAGGGGGAATAATGTGGATAAAGATGAAAGAGGTGAGGAGGGAAGAATGGGTGGAATTAAGCTTTGGGACTGTGTGGTGTAGTTTTTGGGGTGTACTGTAGGTGTAGGTGTAAGGGTCTTTCATGAGGGTGTAGATTGGGTGGAGCTATAAGGGTCTTTCATGAGGGTGTAGGTGTAGATGTCGTTTAGCTACACAGGACCACTCATAAGGGTGTAGATAATAGGTCTGGGTGTAGAGTGTCGTCCCTAATGATGTTGAAATGTTGAGGGAGGGGAAATTAACCATGGTGGGTGGATGTGAAGCAACGAGCGGAGGTACAGTAATGATGAGAGAGAGAGAGAGAGAGAGAGAGAGAGAGAGAGAGAGAGAGAGAGAGAGACGAATAATCAATATACAATTAATCACATGAGGAGATGATGGCTGACAGAAAGTGAGTTTTAACATGTCAGTTGTCAGATGAGTGTTGAGGTAAGGACGAGAGTGACACACGCGTTCCTCAACCATAAGGAGAGTGAGTGAGTCTCTCTCTCTCTCTCTCTCTCTCTCTCTCTCTCTCGTATAGAAGGAGGAGATAAAGAAGAAGCTTACCATAAGTAATGATTTAATGGCGTGGCTGGGATAAAGAAAATGAATAACAGAAGACTAGAATATAATTATGTTAACGACGGAAAACAAAAGAAAAACGCGATTTATGTTTACAAACGTGAATAAATGTTGTGTTTTTTTGTTTGTTTTTTTAAGATAATTGTAATCATTAGTATAATTTTCTAATTTTCTAGGTGAATTATTGTAGTGTTTTATATAATGAGTCATAGGTAATAAGTTATATAGGTTACTAGGTGTTATCTAATCACTATCACACCACTACCACAACCACCACTGTCACCACAAGTACCACCATCACCACCACCACCACCAATAGCAGCAGTTCGCCACAACAAGCACAAGCATCACCACCACCACCACCACTACTACCACCAACTGCCGCGGTTCAAGTCAGCTTTAACATCATTATTACTCTTTCTGAGGTGGTGTGTTCCTTGTGTGGTGGGCGGCCAACCTAACCACCACCCCCACCCCCCTCTTCCTTCCCCTCTCCCCCTCACCCCCCTCCATCCCCCTCACCCCCCTCCATCTCCCCCCTCCGCTTATGGCCTGGCTGATGCCGCCTTACAACCCGGGACTATGACTATGTGTTTAACCTTGTACTTGGTCAACTTTTACGTGGGTCGTGATGGCTGCTGGATGGCTTTATGGTGTAGTGTAGGTGGCCGAGTTTCAGAGTCAGTCCCTTCAGTCTATTTTATACCTATTTTTATTATGGGTTTTTGTTAATGAAGGTGGTGTTCTTATGGTGTGGGAGAAATACTTGTTATCCTGTTCAAGATAATGTGTTGAAGTTATCCCGTAAAGAGAATGTGTGTGTGTGTGTGTGTGTGTGTGTGTGTGTGTGTGTGTGTGTGTGTGTGTGTGTGTGTGTGTGTGTGTGTGTGTGTGTGTGTGTGTCGCGAATTATGAGGATTATACGTACACTTTGTGAGTTATGGGGGTTGTATATGTCCGCGTGTTACGAGTTATAGATGCGTACAAATGCTAGTTTTGCTAATTATAGGGGTGTATACAAGCTAGCATTGCGAATTATAGGGGTGTATAAAAGCTACCGTTGCGAATTATAGGGGGTGTATACAAGCTCGAGTTGCGAATTATGGAGAGATGTCTTCGTGTTGCGAGTTATTGAGGCAGTACATATCCCCGTATAGCCGAGTTGCGATGGTGTAGTATGGTTGCCTGGTGGGATGGTTGTTGAGGGTCAGCCATCCTGAATAACCTCCCAAATAATGACTCCCATATCCATAACTCGAGCCAGAGAAATGGAGCTTACTAACACAAGGTACCGGGACTCAGCTGCAGGGAGTTTGGTAGGGGTAATGTGCGGGAAAGGTCAACCACGGAATTTGAATTTGAGTTGTATATCGTGAGGTAGAAAAAAATTATAGCAAAATTTTAGTGTGTATGTGTGTTTGTGTGTGTGTGTGTGTGTGTGTGTGTGTGTGTGTGTGTGTGTCCTGAAATTAACCTAAACTTACTTTACCTTACTTACCTTACGTTATCTTATCTTACCTTTCCTTTCCTTTCCTTTCCTTTCCTTTCCTTTCCTTTCCTTTCCTTTCCTTTCCTTTCCTTTCCTTACCTTTCCTTTCCTTTCCTTACCTTTCCTTTACTTTCCTTTCCTTTCCTTACCTTACCTTACCTTACCTTACCTTACCTTACCTTACCTTACCTTACCTTACCTTACCTCGTTCGAATACTACATAGAGAATCTTCCCTCACAAAATATTGATCAGCTTCGAGGTTATGTTGGCTTTCCAGGATGTGAGTGAGGGGTCCTGGGGGTCACTGGGGTCCTAGGGGGTCGTGTGATGGTCCAGTGCGAGTTCTAATGGGTCCTGGGAAGGTCCTAGGGGGTCCTGTGAGGGTCCTAGGGGGTCCTGTGAAGGTTGTCTGGGCCTGCTAGTGACAGCTTCGGAAGCATGGTGGAAAATGCATTAAAAAGGTAAACATATCTTTGTGAAGGTGGGGTCCTCTCCTTCCCTCCCTTCCTCCTTCCCAACCTTCCTCCTTCCCTCCCTCCCTCCTTCCCACCCTTCCTCCTTCTCTCCTTCTCTCCCTCCTTCCTCCCCTCCCTTTCTCCGGCCTCTTACCACCCACTATTTGATGCCAAAATTTGTGTTGTATAGTAATGGTAAAGTGCGTCTTGTAGTGAGGGTAAAGTGTGGTGCGGAAAGAGGTGTGATGCGGGAGGTGTGGTGAGGGAGGAGGTGTGGTGCGGGAGGAGGTGTGGTGAGGGAGGAGGTGTGGTGCGGGAGGAGGTGTGGTGAGGAGGAGGATGTGGTGCAGGAGGTGTGGTGCAGGAGAAGTGTGGTGCGGGAGGAGGTGTGGTGAGGAGGAGGTGTGGTGTGGGAGGTGTGGTGGGAGGAAGTGTGGTGCGGGAGGTGTGGTGCGGGCGTTATGATGGGCGGCAGGGCTTGTTAATTAATAGTACTTAGCTTTTAGTGTATTGCCGCTATTACCAGGCAGGCAGGCGGGCGGGCGGGCGGGCGTGTAGGTTTGGGGAGGGCGGGTCGTGATGGAAAACCTGTCTGGCATCACCTGAAGATTAGCCCCCCAAGCTTAATTCTGTTTTAAGATTAGCCACTTTTGATGCTAACCTAACCTAACCTAGTGTAATCTCAGGTAGCGTTAGGGTGTTTAATCGCCAGGTGAGTTGGTTGGGGGAGGGGGCGGGTAATTTTCAGGTTATCTCGTGGCAGCTGTAGGACTCTCTCTCTCTCTCTCTCTCTCCCCCTCCCTCTCTCTCTCTCTCTCTCTCTCTCTCTCTCTCTCTCTCTCTCTCTCTCTCTCTCTCTCTGCCCCTTCCTTATAATAAAATATGCAGTGGTTTAATGTTCTTCTTCTTTATTTATTCCCATTTTTGTTATTTTCTCCATCTTCTAGAATCTTGTGCCGTCAATTCTATATAAAAAAAAATATTTTATGTATATGGCGTTCAATTTTGGTGTGTGTGTGTGT
>NW_024736148.1:2171032-2181778 GCF_018991925.1 Homarus americanus
GCAGAGAGGAAGAGTGAACGCTATCTTGCAGGCAGAGATGAAGAGTGAACGCTATCTTGCAGACAGAGAGGAAGAGTGAACACTATCTTGCAGGCAGAGAGGAAGAGTGAACACTATCTTGCAGGCAGAGAGGAAGAGTGAACACTATCTTGCAGGCAGAGAGGAAGAGTGAACGCTATCTTGCAGGCAGGAGGAAGAGTGAACGCTATCTTGCAGGTAGAGAGGAAGAGTGAACACTATCTTGTAGAGGAAGAGTGAACGCTATCTTGCAGGCAAGAGAGGAAGAGGAACGCTATCTTGCAAGCAAAGGTGAAGAGTGAACGCTATCTTGCAGGGCAGAGATGAAGAGTGAACGCTATTCTGCAGGCAGAGAGGAAGAGGAACGCAATCTTGCAGGCAGAGATGAAGAGTGAACGCTATCTTGCAGGCAAAGATGAAGAGGAACGCTTTCTTTGCAGGCAGAGAGAAGAGTGAACGCTATCTTACAAGCTGAGAGGAGGAGGAACGCTTTCTTGCAGGCAGAGAGGAAGAGTGAACGCTATCTTACAAGCTGAGAGGAGGAGTGAACGCTATCTTGCAGGCAGAGAGGAAGAGTGAACGCTATCTTGCAGGCAGAGGGGTAGAGTGAACGCTATCTTGCAGGCAGAGGGGAAGAGTGAACGCTATCTTACTGGCAGAGAGGAAGAGTGAACGCTATCTTACAAGCTGAGAGGAAGAGTGAACGCTATCTTACAAGCTGAGAGGAAGAGTGAACGCTATCTTACAAGCTGAGAGGAAGAGTGAACGCTATCTTGTAGGCAGAGAGGAAGAGTGAACGCTATCTTACAAGCTGAGAGGAAGAGTGAACGCTATCTTACAAGCTGAGAGGAAGAGTGAACGCCTGATACGATCGTTGTTACAGAGGAAAAGTGAACGCTTCATTTAAACTGTGAACGCGCTGGGGAAAATAAATTCGTGTTAAAAACGTGTGTGTTTTGTATGTTGTGTCGGGAACGGGTCATCTAACGTAGTTGGTCGAGTAATGAGGCACAGTGGGTTAAGTCGCTTATCAGAAACATCCTTCAATGACGTCTTGAAACACACACACACACACACACACACACACACACACACACACACATTGGGCTGACTAACGCACACATGGATACTATATATATATATACACGTTGATGAAGTGAGTAATTTGATTTGTTACAGCATTGCCCTCGTCACTCATGCATAAAGCTGTTAAATGCGTTACAGCAAAACCATCGTCACTCATACAGGATACAAGACACCTCATAAATTTGGTCACAGCATCAAGCCTCATAAAACCTCTCTCCTCGATAACTGTCTCTGAATTTTCCCGTCACAGACATTCAATACGATTACGTGTTCCCTGGCCGTGTTCGCCCTGGGCTCCAGCTTTTATCACGAGGCTCCACAAACACCCTATTTCGCCTTCCTTGTCAGAATAAGAATTTTCTTGTATCGGATTTATGGTTTATTCCTTGACGTTTTTCATGACGCGCTATTGTACCCGCAGGTGTTGTGTGTGTGTGTGTGTGTGTGTGTGTGTGTGTGTGTGTGTGTGTGTGTGTGTGTGTGTGTGTGTGTGTGTGTGTGTCCTTCCTTCACTCACCTCAAACATTCATCTTGACTAATTAATCTGTTGTCGATTTTTTAAAGCTTGTATCTTTGAGTGTGAGATGAATTTTGCCGATTTTTTTAGAATTTGCCGATTTTCTAGGCTTTCATCTCTCAGTCTGAAATAAATTTGCCGATTTTTTTTAAGGTTAGATGTTGTGTAAGTTTACGATACAGAGAATGAAAAGATGTTGAAATAAAACACAAGAACCGTAAAACCACCCTTACTACCTAGGGGTGTAAGGGTGAGATCTCCTTAGCCTCGGGGAGTGTTATATATGCCCATCTGTCCCGGAAGAAGGTATAAAAATAAACACAGGTAATGGTAGAAAGATTTATTCCTCTTTATTTTGTATTTTTCTCGGTGTCGCCTGATTAGTTGGAGGATAGAGGTGGGAGGTGAGGGGTGAGGAAGAGGGGGTGGGAGTGGGGAGAAAAGGAGGTGAGGGATGAGAAGTCGGTGAGGAGGGAGAGGTGAGGGGTGAGGAAAAGGCGGGGGTGAAGAGGGGTGTAAATTTACTGTGGGATGTCGGAAGTTCGATTGAATGCACACACACACACACACACACACACACACACACACACACACAGAGGGCATGTGTGCACAATATTTATCGGTGATCGGTAACCCACTTTAAGCGGCCTATAGCAGCGAAGCCAAGCAAATGCCGCTGTCTTGAGGAAACGTAAAAACAATGTTAAGTAGATCATTCCCCAACATTCTTCTCTGTAAAATAAAGTGAAGCAACACATTCTTTTAACATTCTTCTCTATAAAATAAAATGAAGCAACACATTCTTTTAACATTCTTCTATAAAATAAAATGAAGCAGCACATTATTTTAACATTCTTCTATAAAATAATGTAAAGGAAAAAACCTATAATATGTATAATATCCTATCCATTCACTGAACAACACGAGTGAGGGAATGCTTAATAATTCATTGTATAATCTGACATGAATAAAAGTTGAAGTATATCGAATAAGACCATCTATCACTATTAACTACCATGTTATTAAAGACTTTATGTTCAGAGTGTGTGTAATAATTCTTTTTATATATATTGTTTACAAGAATGATGGGGACTTTTACTGCCTTGAAGCCCTTGAGTACGATAACATAATCCCTTTGAGTACAACGTCTTAAAGTCATCGTACTCAAGAGGTTGTCATCGTACTCAAGGGTTTAAGAAGCAGATCAGAGGTTTAGAGTGAGCAAAGACACTAATTTGTGTGTGTGTGTGTGTGTGTGTGTGTGTGTGTACAGAGGACGGCAGAAGGGTATATACAGTATTTGAAGGCGCCAGGCTCACAGGTCACAGTACACAGCCCAGCCAGAAACCAAAGATATGAGAAAATGCTTTTACACCTCGAGATGTTTACCGATCATATGTTAGGACGCTGGGTGCGATAAATGGGGTGTAGATGGCGAGAACCTGGTGAAGAAGGCGCTGCTGGGGGTGTTTTCCGATACCTGCTGGGGGAGGGAAGACAGGGCTAGTGAGCGGTGACGGAGGTTGGGGAGGGTTGACGGAGGTTAGGAGGGGTGACGGAGGTTGGGAGGGTGACGGAGGTTAGAGGGGTGACGGAGGTTGGGGAGGGGTGACGGAGGTTGGGGAGGGTGACGGAGGCTGTGGAAGGTGACGGAGGCTGGAGGAGGAGTGACGAAGGTTGGGGGAGAGGACGGAGGTTGGGGAGGGTTGACGGAGGTTAGGGAGGTGACGGAGGTTGGGGAGGGGTGACGGAGGTTGGGAGGGGTGTAGGCTGGGGAAGAGTGACGGAGGCTGGAGGAGGAGTGACGGAGGCTGGGGAGGGAAAACAGGGCTGGTAGGGGTGACGGAGACTTGGGAGGGGACGGAGGCTGGGAGGAGGATGAGGCTGGAGGAGAAGTGACGGAGGTTAAGGAGGGGTGACGGAGGCTGGGGAGGGGTGACGGAGGCTGAGGGACGGGTGGCTGGGAGAGTGGGAACGGGGATTGTAGCACTGTAGCAATCCGGTGTGTGACCTGATACGCATGTGATATCAGGTGTTGTTTACATGTGTGTTGTGGTGGAGAACGTACAGGTGTGTTGTGATAAAGAGCGTACAGGTGTGTTGTGGTGGAGAACGTACAGGTGTGTTGTGGTGGAGAACTTACAGATGTGTTGTGGTGGAGAACGTACAGGTGTGTTGTGTGGTGAGAACGTACAGGTGTGTGGTGGAGAACTTACAGATGTGTTGTGGTGGAGAACGTACAGATGTGTTGCAGTGGAGAACGTACAGGTGTGTTGTGTTGAGAACGTACAGACGTGTTGTAGTGGAGAACGTACAGGTGTGTTGTGGTGGAGAACGTACAGGCAAGTACTGATATAATTATGATATTATTTACAGACATCATAACTGTATTTCAGCCTCAAGTCAACCAGTTAAGTTACAGTCTCAAACGTCTGAGAAACTTGAACCTAATATTTCAACATACAGTATAAACAATTAATAACAATAACATAACGATATAATAAAGATTTGTACAATGTTACCTGCTTGATTAAACGTACGAGAGTCAGATGGTATAGTGATGTTAAATAATAATAGCTGTTCTAAGTCAAAATATCAACATTATTTATTTTTATTTATGAATTTATTAGTTTATTAGTGTGTGGGAAGCTGTTATGGGAGTGTGGGATACGTCCCTGATGCCTTGGCTGTTATCTGAGGTCTTTCACGTGTGTTGCTGTAACTCACATAGTTATCTCTCTCTCTCTCTCTCTCTCTCTCTCTCTCTCTCTCTCTCATACCATTAATCGTAGTGTAGATTCTTGATGATCTTAACGTCCGTCCGTCCATCTGCTGGTCCGTTCTTCTCCTCCTCCTCCATCCGTCTATCCCTACTTTACCATTCATCCTTGTTGTTGCATCTATCTTCCTATCTTCCTCTTCCTCCATCCCCACCAACTCCTCCCCCTCCTACCTGCCTCCTCCAGCCATCTATCCATAATCCTCCACCCTTCCTTCTGTCTATCAAGCTTCAGACGCTGGCGGGAGGATCACCGTGAGGCATGAGTGGTGGGCCTCTGAGCGTCAAGCCTGAGGCAGTGTAGAGAAATTTGCTTTATCTTCCCTATGAGAAACACTGATTACCTGACTACCTTCACGGTTGATAGATAGATAGGTCGATAGATAGATAGATTGATAGATAGATAGATAGATAGATAGATAGATAGATAGATAGATAGATAGATAGAGACCGTGTCTAATAAGATGTTACCGGGAGACCGTGACTACAGTTACCCTCATCCTTCGGGGTCGCCGTGTATCTCTCTCTCCCCAGGCCCCTACCTTTCTCCCCCAGGGCCCCACACCTTCCTCCCCCGGGGCCCCCCACCTTCCTCCCCGGGACCCCACTCCCTCCTCTCCTGGGCCCACACTTCCTCCCCCGGGGCCCCTCACCTTCCTCCCGGGGCCCCTCACCTTCTCCCCGGGGCCCCACACCCTCCTCCCCGGGGCCCCACACCCTCTCACCCCAGGGGCCCTCACCTTCCTCCCCGGGGCCCCACACCCTCCTCCCCGGGACCCCACACCCTCCTCCCCCGGGGCCCCTCACCTCTCCTCCCCGGGGCCTCACCCTCCTCCCCGGGGCCCCACACCTCTCCCCGGGGCCCCACCCTCCTACCCCGGGGCCTCACCTTCCTCCCCGGGGTCCCACCTCCCTCCCCTGGCCCCACACCCTCCTCCCCGGGGCCCCACACCCCTCCTACCCCGGGGCCCCACCTTCCTCCCCTGACCCCACACCCTCCTCCCCTGGGCCCCACACCCTCCTTCCCCGGGGCCCCACACCTCCTACCCCGGGGCCCCACCTCTCCCTGGGGCCTCACACCCTCCTCCCCGGGACCCCACACCCTCCTCCCCTGGGGCCCCCACCTTCCTCCCTGGGGCCCCTCACCCTCCTCCCCCTGGGCCCCACACCCTCCTCCCCATGGGCCCCACACCCTCCTACCCCTGGGGCCCCCCACCTCCCCCGGGTCCCACACCCTCCTCCCCCGGGGCCCACCACCCTCCTCCCCCGGGGCCCCACACCTCCTTCCCGCCACACCTCCAAGTTTAAGCGAAGATTTACCTGTGGCGGCGCCTGTCAACTTTGCCCCCGAAGGTGCCGCGGCGAGAATGATTAAGGCTAGAGGATGCCGCCAGAGACAAGTGCCAGAGGCACCTTGGCAGCCCGCGGTGCCCAGCGTGAGGGCCGCCAACCCCTGAGTGCCTCCTGAACTCACAACACCAACATTATCTATTCCTCCCGGACAAGTTCATACATTTTAATGCGGATATAAAGTTGATTTACGACGGATGTTTGCATAAATTTGCTTGCTAAAAAGGTAATGCTTGTATAAAATTGAGTAAAGTTCAGTGTGTTGTGGGTGTGGGCGGGTTGGCAGGCGTGTGCTGGATGACAGAGTGAGGGAGAGCAGCAGGACGCCATCCATCCCCCGGCGGCCACTTCTTCACCCGCCTCACGCATGATGGATCCTGCCACTTGTTCAGACTTAAAATGGGTAATGAGTTTAAAATATGGCGGCTGTATCTATCTTGAGGCAGCTTGGTACTGCGAGGAGCGTGGTACTGTGAGGAGCGTGACACTGAGGGAGCGTGACACTGAGGGAGCGTGACACTGAGGGAGCGTGACACTGAGGGGCGTGACACTGAGGGTGACACTGAGAAGCGTGACTGAGGGAGCGCATGAGGCACTGAGGCGAGACTCATGGCTTGCACTGAGGAGCGCACGAGGGGGCGTGACACTGAGGGAGCGTGATGAGGGAGCATTGAAAGCGGACACTGAGGGAGCGTGACACTGAGGGGCGTGACACTGAGGGGAGTGATACTGAGGGAGCGTGACACTGAGGGAGCGTGACACTGAGGGAAGTGACACTGAGGAGCGTGACACTGGGGGGGTGACACTGAGGGAGCGTGACACTGAGGAGCGTGACACTGAGGGAGCGTGACACTGAGGGAGCGTGACACTTGAGGGAGCGTGACACTGAGGGAGCGTGACACTGAGGGGCGTGACACTGAGGGAGTGAGCACTGAGGGAGAGTAAATACTAAGGGAGCGTGACACTGAGGGAGCGTGACACTGAGGGGGCGTGACACTGAGGGAGCGTGACACTGGAGGAGCGTGACACTGAGGGAGCGTGACACTGAGGAGCGTGACACTGAGGGGCGTGACACTGAGGAGCGTGACACTGAGGGAGCGTGACACTGAGGGAGCGTGACACTGAGGGAGCGTGACACTGAGGGGCGTGACACTGAGGGAGCGTGACACTGAGGGAGAGTGATACTAAGGGAGCGTGACACTGAGGAGCGTGACACTGAGGGGCGTGACACTGAGGGAACGTGACACTGAGGGGCGTACTTGAGGCATGAGGGGGCGGACACTGAGGGAGCGTGACACTGAGGGAGCGTGACACTGAGGGGCGTGACACTGAGGGAGCGTAACACTGAGGGAGCGTGACACTGAGGGAGCGTGGTACTATGAGGAACGTGACGCTGTTGAGGAGCGTGACGTTGTGAGGAGCGTGGCACTATTGTCAGTTACACCTGGCCAGACTACACTACTACAACCTGCTGTTAATAAGCAGTGCCAACATGTATTTTGACTATATGTATTCATGTAAAACACACACACACACACACACACACACAGAGTGATACATAAAGAATAAATTACTCACTTACCTTTAAATAAACTTCAGGTGATACAACCATCGCCTCTGACTCACAAGACATGGAAGGTACACACACATTAAGCTAACAGTTTGATCTTCCACAAAGCGACTGCATCTTGTCTCATCCAACCACTATTAATTCCCAGCTCATTTGGCCCTTTCTTCTCACCTCATCTCACCAGTCTCACCTCATCTCACCAGTCTCTCACCTCATCTCACCAGTCTCTCACCCTCATCTCACCAGTCTCACCCCATCTCACCAGTCTCACCTCATCTCACCAGTCTCTCACTTCATCTCACCAGTCTCTACTTCATCTCACCAGTCTCTCACCTCATCTCACCAGTCTCTCACCTCATCTCACCAGTCTCTCACCTCATCTCACCAGTCTCTCTACCTCATCTCACCAGTCTCTCACCTCATCTCAACAGTCTCTCACCTCATCTCACCAGTCTCTACCTCATCTCACCAGTCTCACCTCATCTCACCAGTCTCTCACCTCATCTCACCAGTCTCTCACCTCATCTCACCAGTCTCTCACCTCATCTCACCAGTCTCTCACCTCATCTCACCAGTCTCTCACCTCATCCACCAGTCTCTCACCTCATCTCACCATTCTCTCACCTCATCTCACCAGTCTCTCACCTCATCTCACCAGTCTCTCACCTCATCTCTACCAGTCTCTCTCACCTCATCTCACCAGCTCCTCACCTCATCTCACCAGTCTCTCACCTCATCTCACTCAGTCTCTACCTCATCTCACCAGTCATATAATCAGGTAAAAGTTTCCAGTGATGTGGGTAATTACTGGCTTGTTTACCCCTAATGACAGTGTGGTGTAAGGTGTCTCGTGGGAGGAATACTTGAAGTGGGTTATTATCTTAGGCTGAGGTGTACGTCTGTCAACAAGGGTACCAGAGATGCTACTTATATGAGATGAGGTGTTGGTTTGTGAGGTCTTAGAACACATTCACACACACACACACACACACACACACACACACACACACACACACACACACACACACACACACACACGTGAAATGGTTGATTAATGAAGGGAAAAAAGAATCTCCATCATAAATATGACTCGGTAATTGGCAATTTGTAGATGTTCACAAGTTGACCTCATCTGCCTGACGATCTATCTCCTCCTCCTCCCTCCTCCTCCTCCTCCTCCTCCCTCCTCTTCCCCTTCCTTCCTCCTCTCTACAGCTTATGTAGTACACCAATGTCTGCTGTTACCCATCCTCGTGCTGTGCTGTAATGTGCTGAAGACATAAACCAGCAGATCACTTTCTAGAACAGCAATGTGTCAGCATTATTTATATTAACTGTTTTACGTCTAAGTCTGTAAGTGTGTTGTTAGAATGTTGTGTAAATTGTCTCTATAATTACTGTCTATTTTCTCTGTATAATTACTGTTTATGTTCTGTATAATTACTGTTTATGTTCTGTATAATTACTGTTTATGTTCTGTATAATTACTGTTTATGTTCTGTATAATTACTGTTTATGTTCTGTATAATTACTGTTTATGTTATGTATAATTACTGTTAATGTTCTGTATAATTACTGTCTATTTTCTGTATAATTGTTTATGTTCTGTATAATTACTGTTTATGTTCTTGTATAATTACTGTTTATGTTCTGTATAATTACTGTTTATGTTCTCATAATTACTGTCTATTTTCTGTATAATTACTGTTTATGTTCTGTATAATTACTGTTTATGTTCTGTATAATTACTGTTTATGTTCTGTATAATTACTGTTTATGTTCTGTATAATTACTGTCTATTTTCTGTATAATTACTGTTTATGTTCTGTATAATTACTGTTTATGTTCTCTATAATTACTGTCTATTTTCTGTATAATTACTGTTTATGTTCTGTATAATTACTGTTTATGTTCTGTATAATTACTGTTTATGTTCTGTATAATTACTGTTTATGTTCTGTATAATTACTGTCATTTTCTGTATAATTACTGTTTATGTTCTGTATAATTACTGTTTATGTTCTCTATAATTACTGTCTATTTTCTGTATAATTACTGTTTATGTTCTGTATAATTACTGTTTATGTTCTGTATAATACTGTTTATGTTCTGTATAATTACTGTTTATGTTCTGTATAATTACTGTCTATTCTGTATAATTACTGTTTATGTTCTGTATAATTACTGTTTATGTTCTGTATAATTACTGTTTATGTTCTGTATAATTACTGTTTATGTTATGTATAATTACTGTTTATGTTGTGTATAATTACTGTTTATGTTCTGTATAATTACTGTTTATGTTGTGTATAATTACTGTTTATGTTCTGTATAATTACTGTTAATGTTCTGTATAATTACTGTTTATGTTCTGTATAATTACTGTTTATGTTCTGTATAATTACTGTTTATGTTCTGTATAATTACTGTTTATGTTCTGTATAATTACTGTCTATTTTCTGTATAATTACTGTTTATGTTCTGTATAATTACTGTTAATGTTCTGTATAATTACTGTTTATGTTCTGTATAATTACTGTTTATGTTATGTATAATTACTGTTTATGTTGTGTATAATTACTGTTTATGTTCTATAATTACTGTTTGTTCTGTATACTGTTTGTTCTGTATAATTACTGTTTATGTTCTGTATAATTACTGTTTATGTTCTGTATAATTACTGTTTATGTTCTGTATAATTACTGTTTATGTTATGTATAATTACTGTTTATGTTCTGTATAATTACTGTTAATGTTCTGTATAATTACTGTTTATGTTCTGTATAATTACTGTTTTATGTTCTGTATAATTACTGTTAATGTTCTGTATAATTACTGTTTATGTTCTGTATAATTACTGTTTATGTTCTGTATAATTACTGTTTTGTCAATTCAAATATTTGTGTTTGTATAATTACCGTAAAGTGTACATTTTTTTTGTTCCTGAGCCGTAAACATTAATACATTATACCAGTGGTAACTCCCTGAAATGCTTGATTCAGCTTAATACGTTCAGCTTCAGACGTACAGCTTAATACGTTCAGCTTCGTACGTTCAGCTTAATACGTTCAGCCTTAGACGTTCACCTTCAGACGTTCAGCTCAGTACGTTCATATATGAGTATTTTTTTTAATTGGACATTGTTTTTGTTGTGATTGGCCGTCGATACAACGAATAGGTGTATCATGTGATGTGTCATGTTGTAATTGGCCGTCGATACAACGAATAGGTGTGTCATGTGATGTGTCATGCGTGTGTGTGTCATGTAGTGTGTCATGTGTCATAAGGGGTAATTGTTTTCATTTTTACCTCTTAGAAATTTGGTTGGGGTATACATATTTTACTTGTATATAGTTAATTTATTATTATTATTGGTGGTAGTAGTAGTAGTAGTAGTAGTAGTAGTAGTAGTAGTAGTAGTAGTAG
>NW_024736148.1:2181877-2240607 GCF_018991925.1 Homarus americanus
GCTTATTTGTTTGTGAGGGTCCGTAGTGTCATTTCTTGTTTGTGAGAGTCCGTAGATTGTCCTTTCTTGTTTCTGAGGGTCCGTAGTGAGTCTTTACTTGTTTGTGAAGGTCCATAGTGTGTCCTTATTTCTTTGTGAGGGACCCGTAGTTTGTCCTTACATGTTCCTAAATAAAGAACCTCAAACCTCTATGACTTTATAACATATTCTCGGAGTTGTTCTCAGACGACACAACCCATCAAGATCTGACACAAATCACACGAGTTTTTGTTTACATTATAGATGACGTAATGAACATCCATCATCTTATGTTTCCGGTCCACTCACGCTCAGAGCTGCTCCCTCCCTCCCTCCCATCTCCTCCTCGTCTTCCTTCTTCTTAGCTTCACCTCCTCCTCCTCCTCCACCCTGATTCTTTAAACACTTACTTTTAACACGGATAAAGTCTCTCTCTCTCTCTCTCTCTCTCTCTTTTTTTCTCTCTCTCTCCACTCGCCCTAGATGCACTTCTCCCCAGGTATCCTCAACGTTTACTGTATAGCATTGAAGGACGTATGAATCTGTGTGTGTTGTTTCTTGAGGTAGGTGAGTGGGGTGGTGGGGAAGATGAGGGGAGTGATGGGGAGACAAGTGGGGTGATGGGGAGACGAGTGGGGGTGTGGGGAGATGAGTGGGGTGGTGAGTAGGTGTGTGGGGAATGAGTGGGGTGGTAGTAGGTGTGTGGGGAGATGAGTGGGGTGGTAGCTACGTGGGTCATTTCTGGTCTGGTGAGAGTCGGGTTGTTTTTATTTCCTGTGAGATTGATCTTGTTGAGTAGCTCCTCTCTCTTACCCCCTATCTCCTCGACCGTTCCTCCTCCTCCTCCTCTCCCTCCTCCTCCTCCTCCTCCTCCTCCTCCTCCTCTCCCTCCTCCTCTCCTCCTCCTCCTCCTCCTCCTCCTCCTCCTCCTCCTCCTCCTCTCTCCCTCTTCCTCCTCCTCCTCTCCCTCTTCCTCCTCCCCTCCTCCTCTTCTTCCTCTCTTGCCTCTACTGCTACCTCCTCCTCCTCCTCCTCCCTCCTCCTCCTCCTCCTCCTCCCTCCTCCTCCTCCTCCTCTCCCTCCTCCTCCTCCTCTTCCTCTTTGTGGTTTAATATTGTCAGTAACAGGAAACAAGTCTCTTTGATTTGTGTGTGTGTGTGTGTGTGTGTGTGTGTGTGTGTGTAGATATGCTTGTGTGAGTATAGGGACATTTGTGTTTGTATATGTGCGTGAATGTATGTATGTATGTATGTATATATATATATATATATATATATATATATATATATATATATATATATATATATATATATATATATATATATATATATATATATGTATGTATGTATATATATGTATGTATGTATGTATGTATGTAATTACTCACTATATAATATCAGAATAAAAAAAATAAACAAAATAATGAAAAATTAGTGATAAAAATAAGAGTTTTCCGTCGGGTAATTAATCAGGCCAATTGATTTGTCAGTCAAAAAGACGTCGGGGATTAAGTCCACCGTCGGCTATTTCCAGACTCACCAACTTAATCACGACGGAGAAAGTCCTGCAGGAGGCTGGCAGCGTCTCTAAAGGGTGGGGGGTAGCTAGGCCCTTTATTACACCGACCATAGACTCCTCTGAGGGTTATCATGTTGTTGCCTCCATTTCCCTAAGGTTACCACTTTTCCCTCCTCCCCCTCCCCCCTCCATTTTTACGGTCTTTAGGAAGTGAATTGCAATTTCCTCCTCTGTGATAAGTTTTGAATTAGTTTCTCCTTTAAGGAAAAAACCAGAAAAACACATATCCAAGTAAAGAACATTTTCAAGATGTATTGTTCTGTGTGTGTGTGTGTGTGTGTGTGTGTGTGTGTGTGTAAATATGTATATATATATTAATTAACGGTTTATTGAAAGAGCTTGGAGCCAGAGGCTGAAAATATACAGTTACATATTTGGGGAATGGGTTTCGAATTACAAATAATATACAAGTGACATAAGTGACACAAATAAGACATATATTAACTTAGATGGGGATCAGCTCAATACAGTTCATTTCAACATAGTAGGGAGCAGTGTTTACTGGGAGTGAATACACTGATTTATTACATGTTGTGATAATTTTTCAATGGTTGGGACTGGGCTGTTCTTATAGCGATCGGTTCGTGCACGTATGGGCTGGATGCGGTTGTGGTGTCGAACAGCAATTCTCGGACAGGGGATCTCAGGTGTGGTAAGGGCCGGTGTCGGGGATGGTGTAGAAGCTTCTTACCAAATTGCAGATGAGGCCGTGGTGATGGTCAGTGAGAGTCGAAAGGGTCAGTGTGTTGAGCGCTTCTTGATATGTGGAGTAGGTAGGGAAGAGTAATAATCTTGCATGCCCTCTTTGCACTTTTCTAGGTGTTTACGTTGTGTGGCATTTAGGGAGGAAGACCAGGTGGGGAGGCATAGGTGAGCTGGAAGTATGGATGTTGTGTATACACTGAGGAGCTCGTGTGCGGGAACTCCAGGGACTTGAGTCGGCGGAGGAGGTGGAGACGGAAACTGGAGGATTTGACAACTTCACTGACGTGTGGTTTCCAATTTAGTTTGTTGTCTATGGTGACGCCGAGGAGCTTCGTGGAATCTACAACCTGGAGTGTGTTCGGACCTAGGGTAATGGAAGGAGGTGGGACAATGTCGGAGGAGAGGTTGATGTGCATAACCATGGTCTTGGTATGGTTGATGGTGACATGGTTTGTTGGTGGCCCAGTTTGGAGACTGTTCAATAGATCCTGAAGGGCGGTATAGTTGGGAGCAGAATTGTTGTGTGTGTGTGTGTGTGTGTGTGTGTGATCCATCTGTAAGTGACACGTCCTTCTGTCTATCTGTTCACGACCAGCTGTTTGTTGAATACACGGCGATGACCCACCTGTTTATACCTGGTCAGCTGGTGTCAGGCGTGAGGAAGGAGCACCATCTGTCACCCAACAGTGGATCATCAGGTCGTTGTGGGTCGTCAGGTCGTTGTGGGTCGTCAGGTCGTTGTGGGTCGTCAGGTCGTTGTGGGTCGTCAGGTCGTTGTGGGTCGTCAGGTCGTTGTGGGTCGTCAGGTCGTTGTGGGTCGTCAAGTCGTTGTGGGTCGTTTCTTAAGTATAAGATTGAAACGATAATATTGCTTGTGATTATTTACCTATAAGTGTAGTTTCTAGCTTAGGTTAGGTTAGGTTAGACTAGATTAGGTTGAATTAGTAAGTGAAGGTTAGGTTATATTACGGAAGGCTAGGCTTGACTGAGTTAGTAAAGGTTAGTTCAGGTTAGGTTAGGTTAGGTTAACAAAACAGTCCAGGGCTTCACCAGTTAAGAACACCGGTGGTCCAGTGCTTCGTGACGTGTACAGTGTCAACACGAGAACAGCTCAGTCCAGTGTTTAATGTGAGACAAATTCATTGAAATTAAGACCAATGGTTCCCTTAATGGTGTGTGAACTGAGTGGTGGTGGTGGTGGTGATCTAGTGGTGGTGATGACCCAGTGCCTCCTCCACCTCTCTCTCCTCCCTCCCACCCAACTCCCTTCATCCTTCCCCTCCTCCCGTCTCCCCTCCCGTCTCCCGTCAAGGCATTTTAATCAAATTTGCCATTTTACTCATGACTAAGTGTCCTCATTATCGAAAGCAATTAGTCACATAACCATTTTTGTATAAGATAACAGCCTAGTTTGTTTATGATAAATTGTTCTTCATTATATCAGTTAAAATTATGTTGCGTTAGATATTTGGTCGTGTAGGAAGGACTCTCTCTCTCTCTCTCTCTCTCTCTCTCTCTCTCTCTCTCTCTCTCTCTCTCTCTCTCACACACACACACACACACACACACACACACACACAGAGTAGTTTAGTTTCTTTAAATGACGTGTGTGTGTGTGTGTGTGTTGGGTTCTAAAACAAGGTCAGATAAACAATGTCTCCTCAACTTGGTGTGATGGTAGTAATGGCTCCTCTTGATGCCCCTCGTAACACAGGTAATCTCTGGCAAGTAGCTGTGTGTGTGTGTGTGGGTGGGTGTGGGTGTGTGTGTGTGTGCGTGTGTGTGTGTGTGTGTGTGTGTGTGTGGGTGTGGGTAGGTGGGTGGTCGTGATTGCGTGATGGCGTGTTCTTTCTCTTTCCTCCTGAACACATCTTAAAACATCAACAGATTCTGAAGGTTTGCAATACTTAATTATATCTGACGCAGGTGTTGGCAGGCGTCAGTATACATTTGTTTTGTTAGCATACACAGGTGTTGTATTTGACAGGTGTGATGGCTAGTGAGGAGGGTGTAGGAGGCCAAGGTGGTGGTGGTGGTGGTGGTAGGAGGAGGTAGATAAGACAGGTGTTGGTCTTAACTAATTAGTGGTTGCTCGTGGGTACTGTTGGTCATTGACTCACTGTCTGGTAGATTGTGGTTACAGACAGATTGTAGATGTTACAGGTAGGTTGTGGTTGTTAATCATATTGTGGTTGTTGCAGGTAGGTTGTGGTTGTTAATCAGGTTGTGGTTGTTAATCAGGTTGTGGTTGTTAATCAGATTGTAGTTGTTACAGGAAAGTTATGGTTGTTACAGACAGGTGATTGTGGTTGTTATAGACAGGTAGGTTGTGGTTGTTATAGGCAGATGGTTGTAGCTACTGGTTTGTGCTATAATCAAGCGTAGAATCCAGATAGCAGTAGAGTTTGGTGGAAAAAGTTGTTAAGAGTGAAAGGTGAGGAGGAAGGCAGAAAGCAGGCGCTGTGAGAGAGTTGTGGGAGGTAATCTGCCTAAGTGAGTGTATCCGTAATGGAGGGGAAAAGTGAGGGAATATGACGTGGGATCTTTTCAGTGAGAGGAGTGTGGGGGAGAGGGGGGGTGTGGGGAAGAGGAGGGGATGTGGGGGGAGAGGGGGGTGGGTGGGGGTGAGAGGGAGGTGTGTGGGAGGGAGGTGTGTGGGTGGAGGTGGGGTGTGTGGGTGAGAGGATTGTGTGTCCGGATGAGAGAAGTGTGTATGGGTGTTTGTGTGTATGTGTGTGGGTGAAAGAAGAGTGTGTAGGGGAGAGAGAGGAGGGTGTAGGGGTGTGTGTAGGGGAGAGAGGATGTGTGTGGGTGAGAGTCGTCTGGAGGAGGATTGACAGTGACCTCGTTTAGTTGCGTAGTTTGCACAGGAGACCTTACGAGCTATGACGTCATCACTGTCAAGGTAAACAGTATTAACAAGGTTATGCCTCAGGTAACATACAGGGGAACTTACCTGCCCTTCAACGTTATGTATATATTGTGAGAGAGAGAGAGAGAGAGAGAGAGAGAGAGAGAGAGAGAGAGAGAGAGAGAGAGAGACCTCACCATTACCCTACAATAGTTGCTTCCTGCTAAAGTTTGTCACGTCGCGCTCACTGGATGACCTGTGGCAATAATGCACTTCTTTTCTTTTTTTACACCCAACACCTCCTAGGCTATCTCGTCCTCGTCACCCCTCCCCTGGTCTTCGTCACCCTCCCCCTGTTCTCAGTCACCCTCCCCTGTTCTCGTCACCCCTCCCCATGGTCTCGTCACCCCTCTCCCTGGTCTCGCTCACCTCCCTGGTGCCCTGTCACCCTCCCTGGTCCCCGTTCTCCTCCCTCCCGGTCTTTGTCAACTCAGCACCTAGTCCCGTCACCTCTTCTCAGCACCTAATCTCAGCACCTGTTCTCAGTATATCGCCACCAGGGAATAAATTTAGTGATCAAAATACCAGGTTGTGCGACTCGTGTAAACATTGTAAGTTAGCGAGCGATAGTCGGGCTTGTTGGCGCCTCATTAATTAGCAGCATTGTAAGTTATTTAGTAGATCGTATTAAGTAAATTATATTGAAGTTTATGGGTGTGTTAGGTTTAAATCAGTAGTGTGGTGGTGCTAGAGGTGGGTTAGTGTACTCAGGTGTGGTGGGTCAGAGGTGGGTTAGTGTACTCAGGTGTGGTGGGTCAGAGGTGGGTTAGGGTACTCAGGTGTGGTGGGTCAGAGGTGGGTTAGTGTACTCAGGTGTGGTGAGCCAGAGGTGGGTTAGTGTACTCAGGTGTGGTGAGCAAGAGGTGGGTTAGTGTACTCAGGTGTGGTGGGTCAGAGGTGGGTTAGTGTACTCAGGTGGTGAGCCAGTTAGTGTACTCAGGTGTGGTGAGCAAGAGGTGGGTTCGTGTAAATAATGTGAAAGTAGTAATAACCATCATCACTTTCCCTAATAAACTCGTCTTCCGGTTCCTTTGTCGCTACTTGTGAATTGTGTATGTAAAAAAGATGCCTGGCCTGTGTACATGTGTGTGTGTGTGTGTGTGTGTGTGTGTGTGTGTGTGTGTGAGGGGTCGGTGCAAGTGGAGGCAGATGTAGTTTATGCCCTACGGAACTTAAGGCGGGATTACTGTAGATTGTGTACATGGTGAAGGTAGATCTCCGACAGGTGAATAATGGGTTCCTCCTCCTGCAGGTCGACGTATGAACACCAACTGGCGGCCGGAAGTAGGGACAACGGGCATGGTGAGCGAGGAGGACAAGTGCCGGCTCTTCAGCGAGCCTAACCACGATTCCATGGAGTTCTACAGCCCCCTCTACCCCAACGACTACCCCAAGGACACCGAGTGTATCCTCAGACTCGAAGGTGAGCCTCAAACCTCCTGTGTGGCTCTCAGTACACCCACCACACTACCGGGAGCAGCGACATGGAGGGTCCCAAAAAATGAGATCATGTGATCACTGGGCACCATTTTATTTCCACCAGTGCGCAGTGAGCCGCCTGATTTTACATCAGTTACCATCTGACCATTGCTGTAGATGAACGATTTTTCTTTGCCTTATAACGGGATGTTGTGCAGTTAGATGCAGCAATACGTCAGATAGGGGATTTAAGATGCACAGTCAGACGTCTGGGTTGGAAATCCTTTCCATCATCATTTTTGTGTCGGGTAAGTTTTACGGCAGTACAGTGCAGTGCAGTGCAGTGCAGTACAGTACAGTACAGTACAGTACAGTACAGTACAGTACAGTGCAGTGCAGTGCAGTGCAGTGCAGTACAGTACAGTACAGTGCAGTACAGTACAGTACAGTACAGTACAGTGCAGTGCAGTGCAGTGCAGTGCAGTGCAGTACATTTAAACACTTGGAGAGATGCTGCCTCTTCCTTTATCTGGAAATTAGTATTATAGAAACAAAGTGAATAATATCCCGGAAGAATCAGATGATTGTCTGTACCAGTGTAAGGCGCTAACTGGAGGAAGTCTGACACTACGCTCTCTTTATTATCATTATTATTGCTATAATTATTGTGATTAAAATACCGTACAGGAAATATGCAGCTTATCACTTGTTTAAAATGGTACTGTATTCTGCAATGCTGAATGGTGGTAGTTAATTTTGTTTTCTGTAGACTATGATTAAACCAAGTCATTCCTCCCCCGCGTACCTCTGTGTGGCTACTACAACACCCACCATACTATGTGTACCTCCATTGTACCCCTCACTTCACTCACACTCATTCTTGGCGCCCTACAGATAACTGCCTAACTTTATGATCTTTCTACCATGCCATTACTCCTGACTCACACGTCCCTACCACCTCTCTCTCTCTCTCTCTCTCCCTCTGTGTGTGTGTGTGTATGTGCGTGTGTTTGTGTGTGTGTTTGTTTGTGTGCGTGCGTGCGTGCTCTCCTTCACCATAAACATCCATCACCCATCTTGGATTTTATCAAGAAAAGTTGGAGTCTTGGTAAAGCCGTCGTTACTCCCTACGTCAACACAGTACACAGTGAAGAATGAACAAACTATTAACACTATATTCGGACATAAGATCTTCATTTCTTCGCCCTAAGTTTATTTACAGAATGATGATTATATTGTTTTTCGTACTCTGGCATTGTAAGGAGGACATAGCCAGCCACCATCACCACCATCTTCCTCACTTCTCCTCCCTTGTCAGCACACCATGCGGTTGTCTCTCTCAATCTCCCCCCCCCCCTCCTTCTCTTACCCACCCACGCGTTTTATCTCTCTCTCTCTCTCTCTCTCCACATTAAACATTTGCATCTCGTCTGTATCTCTTTAACAGTCAGTTGACGTGTAAAATATTCCTCCCACTTCTACCATACGTCATCTGCCTTGACTACGAGACTTGTTTATATCTTGCCGCTACAGTCTCAGTTATTTCATGATTCTTGGACTTCTCTCCTTCGTTACCGGTTTACTACACAAGGAGTTGCTCAAGTTTTAACCTCAGAGTCACGTATGCCTCTTTGCTGCTCCTCGAAGCCTATCTACCCCCTCACTGCCCTCCACAACCTCACACAGCTCCTCAAAATCTGATATTTTTCTCACTGCCCCTCACAACCTCAGCTTCCTCCCTCACAGCCTCATATACCCCTTCACTGCCCTTCAGACCCTGTTTTCTTTAGCCTTATATATTTATATTTAACACACACACACACACACACACACACACACACACACACACACACACACACACACACCTCATCGTTGAGCGGCTCCGAGGCTCCACTCCGTCACCGTCAGGAGTCACATAAACACCGTCCGTGTCTGAGGTGTTCTTCATCCTACACGAGTCTTGACACATCCCGACGTTCAGTTACCCCCAAGTGATGGCCACAACGAGAATGTTTTCCTCGAGTATCAAGGGAAATGCTCCAATTTGTTACTGTAGTCGAGTTTAATAGATATTTGCATAGTGACGCGTCATGGAGGGAGGGCAGGCGTGGGAGTGGAGGATAACGCTTTATTCACGAGTGTTGCAGCGGACTTAATCTTGTTTCCTGGCCACAGTTAAACTTTTTTCTGGAGGAATTACTCAACAATTGTGTGATTTACATGTTCTTGTGATCCTCACCTCGCCTGAGACAGTTTTACAGAACTTTGTTGTGAACTTGTGAGTTTGTTAAAAGTCGTTGGTTGTGTAAATTGGTGAAAGTTAGTAAGACTGTTATGGGTTTTATAATTTTATCCAGAGAATTAAATGGTTATTGACCTCGCGTGACGGCATGTATGTGTAATGCTTATTGGTGTAGTCATTGCAGCGGTTTATTAATCTGTGCAACAATGATCGTCAGGTTACCGTGTTCTCGGTTTACCAGTTGAAAGTAAGTATATTTGTGCAGCAGACCAACATTGTGAGACCACGCAACCAACACTCACACGGGTGACGGATGAGAGAACCGAACCTTCCTTCTCAAGGTGGCGGCCCGACTCCAGTACCCATAAATGACAAGGATTGCGAATGCTGAGGACTACATGGTGTTGATAAAATCCGTGTGCAACTTTTAAACTTTAATAAAAATAAATTATAATGCACACACAGGCCAAGACTTCTCCCATATTAGATCAAATAAGTACCACACACCCAGGACACCGTCACGAATGTCAGGTGCTGTCGTGATTAATTCCTTACTGACAGTTTACAGGGCGAGGTCATGATGTGTGGAGGGAGGCGACGCCCAGCAACAGCAGTGAGGACAGTTGGCGAGTGTGGTGCAGGAGGCGAGGCGCTCATCATGACTGTCACTCGACAATAACCAACAGGGAGGTGGGGTGTCATCCTTGAGTGTGGCGTCTTGTGTGAACGACACCGTTTCAGGGGCGTCGCTTCAGTCACTTTCCGAGCATATTTTATGTCTCTCTCTCACACACAAAATTCCCCTCCTTTCTCCCTCACAGCTGCGTACGGCTACGTAATACGAATAGACTTCCGGGACTACTTTGACATGGAACCGTCGGAGAAGTGTGAATTCGACTTCCTGGAGGTGCGGGACGGTGCTCACGGGTACTCTGACCTGAAGGGTCGCTACTGCGGCCACGACTTCCCGCCTATTATCACCTCCAAGGACAGTCACTTGTGGCTCAGGTTCACCTCAGACGAGACCATAGAGTACAAGGGCTTTAAGGCCGTCTATCAATACATAGAAAATACAGGTGAGTTGTGTTGATTGTTTCTGTACCTGGCAATGTGTGTTACGTAGTTATCTTTTCAATATGTAATTTTCTATGTTATCTTCTGTTGTCAGCCTTATGAGCGAATGCAAACGTTCATTAATTTAATTTTACGGAGGTTAACACAGTTTTAACCGGGCGACGACGTGTGCTGGGACTGTTTTGTCTCGGTCAACAAACGAGCTGTATAGTACACACACATCCACCTGAATAAGTTCGTTGGTCTACACTCTCGCTGTTGCCTCACTTCTGGGAGACAAAGTGATAATATTGAGTGTTAGGAGGAAAGTCACACAGCGGAAAAAACAGAATTAACCTCCTTACCTTACCTTACCCAACTCATCCCTCCCTTACCCTACCCTACCCCCTCACCTTACCTTAATCATCCCAACTTAACTGAACCTAATCTAATCAAACACACACACACACACACACACACACACACACACACACACACACACACACACACACACACACACACACACACACACACACACCTGTTGCTGGAAATATGTCGACGACTCCACCATTGGGATCAGCGTCAACAATTCTGCTCCCGACTATACCGCCCTTCAGGATTTATTGAACAGTCTCCAAAACTGGGCCACCAACAACCATGTCACCATCAACCATACCAAGACCATGGTTATGCACATCAACCTCTCCTCCGACATTGTCCCACCTCCTTCCATTACTTTAGGTCCGAACACACTCCAGGTTGTAGATTCCACGAAGCTCCTCGGCGTCACCATAGACAACAAACTAAATTGGAAACCACAGGTCAGTGAAGTTGTCAAATCCTCCAGTTTCCGTCTCCACCTCCTCCGCCGACTCAAGTCCCTCGGAGTTCCTGCACCCGAGCTCCTCAGTGTTTACACAACATTCATACTTCCCAAGCTCACCTATGCCTCCCCTACCTGGTCTTCCTCCCTAAATGCCACACAACGTAAACACCTAGAAAAAGTGCAAAAGAGGGCATGCAAGATTATTCTCTCCCCTTCCTACTCCACATATCAAGAAGCGCTCAACACACTGACCCTTTCGACTCTCACTGACCATCACCACGACCTCATTTGCAAATTTGGTAAGAAGCTTCTACACCATCCCCGACACCGGCTCCTACTACCACCTGAGATCCCTTGTCCGAGAATTGCTGTTCGACACCACAACCGCATCCAGCCCATACGTGCACGAACTGATCGCTATAAGAACAGCCCAGTCCCAACCATTGTAAAAATTATCAATAACTTGTAATAAACCAGTGTATTCACTCCCCAGTAAACACTACTCCTTGCACTGTCACTATGTTGAAATGCCCTGTAGTTTGAGCTTTTCCCCACCTAGTTATTATATATCTTATTTGTATCACTTATGTTACTTGTATATTATTTGGAATTCGAAACCCATTCCCCAAATATGTAACTGTATATTTTCAGCCTTCTGGCTGCCAAGCTCTTTCAATAAACCGTTAATTATTATTATTTTATTTATTATTACACACACACACACACACTATTTTCAATCATTTTAAAACATATACAGTATAAGTAATGAACACGATACAGTATGGTCCACCAATATATATTAACTTTATACAAAATATCTGTTGGAGATTCAATCGAATTTCATGACAGGTAAAAAAAAAAAATATATAATGAAATTAAGTTATTTTTCGTCCTTGTGTTCACTGCCCTGAAGAGAGATCAGGAGTTTTACCATCAGTCTGTCTATCTGTATGTCTATGTATCTGTCAGTCTGTTTGTCTAACTGTCTATCCGTCTGTCTGTCTGTCTGTACTCGTATGTTTGCGAATTCGGGCAAAAACACATCAATTATTATTTTTCCCCTTCGTTTTCTTTCACTGTGTTGCCGTTTTAGAGGGATAACTCACTTAGTCGTGATCCAGTGACCCCCTCTGGTGCCTGGTAATGGAATTAAGAGGTCAAAGAGGTGTAATTATACTACCCGTTACTGTCTCTACTTGTTGTTGGTGTCTCTGATAGTTAGGAGGGCTCGGGGGTGGTAGTAGTAGCAGCAGTCTCTTACCTTTTCAAAATTAAATAGCTGGGGCCTGAGGCAATTTGTTCATAATTTTAATAAGGGGGTAAAAGTATTTGTCTTATGTAAAGAAAGTTTTCAAACCTACAGCAAACTACAGCGACTCTAAAGTGATGAATACGGGTAGAGTTTTTTAGTGACGTCAGTTTGATAGACTACATAAGTGAATAATGTAGGCCAAACACATCACCCCGGCCAAATAATTGATAGTAAGTTATTATAAACAGTCACTCACGGCCAAGGGCAGGGTGACCACACGACACAACACGACACGACAGTATCAATAAACACTTCACATTCTGACATATTAATATCTAATGAGGAACTTTATCGCCACACACATTAATATTGGAATAATTAAGCAACATTATCGTAAACACTGGAAGCATAGAGAGAAAAATGATGACTCTCGTCTTTATGTTATGTTTGAATTGTATTGCATTGAGTCCTGTGATAGTAGTGAAGACAATGATATGATATATTTACGTTTGGATGTTTGTGGTGTAGAAGATAATGACGTGAGTAAGGAGCAGAAAGAGTGATTGTGGAAGCTATCTCTTACACCACAATTAGTGATGGTCAACGTAGGTGTAGCCAACAGTGTGATCTGACCTCCCGTGACCTGTTAAATATGTCATAATTACTTTTGGTGGGCGGGCTGGGGCGAAAAAAAAGACATTTTTTTTATTTTATTGGTTGATAAGTCGTGTTGATCTATAAGGAAATACGAAGATAAGCGAAGATAATGAAGATAGTGAAGCTAGTGAAGATAATGAAGGTAGTGAAGATAGTGAAGGTAGTGAAGATAGTGAAGATAAGGATGAGTCCATTATGTCACAGCTCACGACCTATACCGAGCTGTGGTCTTCCCCTACACAGTTTCCTCTCCACCTACGCTGCCATCATTGTTCTCTTGCGTAATTTTTGTTAATAGGAGACTAGTGCATGTCCCCCTCCTTGTTAACGCTGGCATCTCCCTCAGAGTGCCACTATCTCCCCTCTGGCCCCTCAACACGTATATATTAGTCCCCTTGTTTTCCGGTATAGAGTTCACCTTTCCCCTCTTGCTCTCCCTCACAAACATACATCCTGGCACCCTCCTCCCCTCAGGATAATATTTCCCCTCCCTTATCTCTCCCTCTATGCATGACAAGTAATCTTCCTATACTGCATGACTATGTACTCCACCTGCCTGGACCCTCTGGCTGGGCATTACATAAGTTAGGTGTGTGTGTGTGTGTGCATGTGTGTGTGTGTGTGTGTGTGTGTGTGTGTGTGTGTGTGTGTGTGTGTGTGTGTGTGTGTGTGTGTGTGCGTGTGTGTGTGTGTGTGTGTGTGTGTGTGTGTGTGTGTGTGTGGCTCGCTAGGGGCAAGTGAGGGATGCTTATTACACCTGCCCAATCTACCCTCATCTCCCAGCTCGGGGTCGTTACTGTACCTCCATACACCTTGAACACCCCTCCACCTGCCTCTTCCACCCCTCCTCCTCCACCAGCTACGCTCATTCACCCCTCCTCCTTTTCGTCCACCCTCCACCCTCCTCTTCCTCCACCTGCTGCTTCGTTCACACCTCCTCCTCCCCCCTGCTTCCTCGTCCACCCCTCTTCCTCCTGCTTCCTCGTCCACCCGTCCTCCTCCTCCATCTTCTGCCTCGTCCACCACTCCTTCACCTGGTCCGCCCCTCCTCTTCCACCTAGTCTACCCCTCCTCCTCCACCTAGCCCACCGCTCCTCTTCCACCTAGTCCACCGCTCCTCCTCCACCTGGCCCACCCTAGGCCTTTGCTTTTCTCTATATATCGTTACTGACATATTCCTTAAATAATAGAACATTATCTTCATGTCCTACAAGGTGTTTGTAAAATATGCGTCCACTTATAATCTTCAGTAACTTTATGCGCACTTCTAATAGTCAAAATCTGCATAGGGTAAATTAAAGACAAATTTATTAAAGTTTTAGCGTAGTTACGGCAGATCGCTCTAGCTTCCAACCTAACCATCTGTTACGTCTTCATGCGGGTTATAAGAACAGTAAGTTAAATAAGGTAGGATAACACCGTAGAGTTTGTGTTGTGGTGTAAGAGGTTCGTCATGATCTCACTCTCTATTTGATTTTTTCTTCTCTCTTTCTCTCTTTTAATTTTAATAATATATATCACTCTACCCTCAGAAAACATCCAATATTTAATTGTTTTCTTCATTTGACCATTTGTATATTTTTACACTTTTTTATATATTCAATAATTATATTCTTCGTTTCTCATCTCCCTGGGGCTGTTGCTTATCTCTTAGTATTTTTATATTTTTCTCTCCCTCCCTCCACTTGTATCTACTACATATTGTTTTATTTGCTGTTATATTTACCATCACTGTAATAAACTTAAGATGTTTATTTCCAAGATGACTGATATATAAACGTATGTCTTTAGTTTTTACTTCACCTTATGTGTGTGTGTTGTTGCAGCGTTGGACAGACCAGAGATCGGACCGTGTCAGTTCGAAGTATCTGGAGTACAAGGCCTCATCACTCACACCAACATCACACAGTCGAGGTTGAACTACTCTATCAACTATAGTTACCCTGTTGACTGTACCTGGGTCATCAGAGTCAAACCCGGCGAGAAGGTAAGGACGGGTTTGTTAATCTCGAGTTTACATTTTGGTTTACAGTACTTGAGGTATTCGTGGGTTCAGTGGGTCAGGACGATCTTGGGACGTGTAAATCTTGAGGTGTACATTTGGCTTCGTGGATATTTAGGTATATTCTGAGGTATAAATAGGTAGGCTTAGGTTTACTGGGGTATAAATAGGTAGGCTTAGGTTTACTGAGGTATTTATAGCTTTATTTAGGTATTCGTAGGTTTACTTAGGGTATTCGTAGGTTTACTTAGGGTATTCGTAGGTTTACTTAGGGTATTCGTAGGTTTACTTAGGGTATTCGTAGGTTTACTTAGGGTACTCGTGTGTTTTCATAGGTAATCGTAGGTTTACACAGTTATTTGTGGGTTTACATAAGCATAGGATATCGGTACTCCACACCTAGATACTCTGAGGTGTATGTACAGTATATAGGTTGCCTTACATACATTGGGTAATTCTGATAGAGATAAGGTAAAATGTAAAATACAAGAGACAGTATTTGATATATTTACTATTTACAGATCATTTACAAAAGGAATAGAGATGAAGGATAGTGTAAATGCAGGTGGCAGTACAGTACTTGATATATTTACCATTTACAGATAATTTACAAAGATAATACAGTTAGTGGCTAAGTATTGATTAATGCCTAGAAAATATATTATCTGGTTCTGAACGTAACCTGATCGCGAGGCAAGAGACGTACCACGGGAAACACCTCATAAAAAAAACGTAAATTAATGTAAATGTCAATAGGTAAAAGTTAACGCACCGAAACCTTGACCAAAACGCAATTAGGTTATATAAACGCATCTAGACGTGTTAGAAAATGTAAATAGGTTAACGCATCAGTCATATTCTGCTCATTCTGAAGGACAACGGTATGTATTCAGGTGTTGTAGGTGTAATTTAGATACAGGTAGAGGAGCTATGAATCACCTCCTCCCTCCTTCCATCTGTCCCCTTCTACTTCCTCACTGCCTCCCTCCATCTGTCTACCTCCTCCCACCCTCCCTGTACCTGTCCTCCACCTACCGAGAGAGACCATCACCTTACCCACATCCACTCAAGAGAAGTGGAAGGCCCGAGGTATAGCCGCCACTCTCACAGTCTCATTCACCCAAAACTTGAGGTCCATTTTGTGTCGATTTGCACGAGTGAGGGTAAGAGGAGCGAGGGGGGGTGAGAGAGGGAGGTGAGAGGAGGGTCCAGCAGTTGTGTGTCCCCGAGGCTCACTGACCACCACCTCCACTACTTGAAGTAAACGTCTTGCACCACACCACCACCACAGCCTCCTCTTATTTTTTCATTCATTTTCTGGTGATGAGTGTGTGTGTGTGTGTGTGTGTGTGTGTGTGTGTGTGTGTGTGTGTGTGTGTGTGTGTGTGTGTGTGTGTGTGTTGTGTGTGTGTGTGTGTGAGCGAGCGAGCAAGCTCTGTTCTCTATACTGTAAGTCTGTCAAATCGCAGGACAAATACCTGAGACTTAATTAACAATCGTAATAATCCTGTAGAAGTCTCGAGTGCATGTAATGGTGAGGTGGTAATAATGACTGAAGCCTCTATCACTCGTCTTTGTTTGAGTGTTCAATTGTAGCTTAAATTTCCACCTAAAAATAAATGAAGTCACTAAATTTTCTGTCAAGATTTCAAACCAATAAGAACTGACTGTATTTATTGACTATATTCAGCCTATAAGAATTCAGAGTTTTAAATTAATAGGTTAAGTTTTAAGTAGTAACAGTTGAGGATGTAAATTTTAGCGAACTCGAGATGAAATTCTTGGCTTAAATGCCAAAAGATTTAACGTGACCTCAATGAAGGTGGAGATAATAATTTTATGCCAGCAGGAACAAAAAAAAAGGATAAATTTTGTCACTATTCAGAGCAGTAGTTTAGACTGGACTCCATTAATAAGTGGAGCTCCAGTTGTCTTCTCCTGGATAGAGTTGAGACTATACACTTTACCATCACACAAGTTTGTTCTTTACACCACTGTTTCCTCCCGTCTGCCCTCTACACTTGTGAAGTTTTACCTCGGTCACGTAGCTCAGTTCTCCCTCCCTCAGTGTGAGTATGGAGTTAAAGAGTTTGGCGGCAGTAAGAGTTCAAAGCTCAACTTCACAGCTGTAGTGAAAATTCTCCTCAAAGACCCCTTGAGAGGACCATGGTCGTGACTCTATCCAAGAAAAGCTGTAAAGTTCAGACCCTTCCGGTAAAAGTTATGATATTACACTTCATCTAGACGGGACCAAGAGCTCAGACATACTCCATTAAAGAGCTGAAACTTCAAGCTTCTGCCATCAAGAGTTGAGGTCACACTTTCCCTCCCTCCTTCCCTCCCAGTTAAAGCAGAATGGTATAGACGTTATCGAAAACCAATAACAACTTCTCAGCAGGGTTTGTGTAGTTCAGGAATCTCAGGAAATAGAGTATAGGTCACGTAAAACCCATTATAACTTAACTTAACTTCACCCATTTCGGAGAGAGAGGAGAGCGGGGAGTCGTGGGAACAGGCGTGATGTGTGTACAATACCTTCTCACTGTGCTTAATCTATACAGTGTCTTTGAAAGTTGATAAAGGGTTTGGGAATCGTAATTATCTAGCCCACTGTAACAAACTACCTGATTGTTTTCCCAATTTACCACATCATATGGCTCCACAACCTTCCACACCATCTGGCTCCCCAACCTTCCACATCATATGGCTCCACAACCTTCCACATCATATGGCTCCACAACCTTCCACATCATATGGCTCCACAACCTTCCACATCATCTGGCTCCACAACCTTCCACACCATCTGGCTCCCCAACCTTCCACATCATATGGCTCCACAACCTTCCACATCATATGGCTCCACAACCTTCCACATCATCTGGCTCCACAACCTTCCACATCATATGGCTCCCTAACCTTCCACATCATCTGGCTCCACAACCTTCCACATCATATGGCTCCCTAACCTTCCACACCATCTGGCTCCCTAACCTTCCACACCATCTGGCTCCCCAACCTTCCACATCATATGGCTCCCAACCTTCCACACCATCTGGCTCCCCAACCTTCCACATCATATGGCTCCTAACCTTCCACACCATCTGGCTCCACAACCTTCCACATCATATGGCTAACCTTCCACACCATCTGGCTCCCCAACCTTCCACATCATATGGCTCCCTAACCTTCCACACCATCTGGCTCCCCAACCTTCCACATCATATGGCTCAGTAACCTTCCACACCATCTGGCTCCCCAACCTTCCACATCATATGGCTCCCTAACCTTCCACACCATCTGGCTCCACAACCTTCCACACCATATGGCTCCCTAACCTTCCACACCATCTGGCTCCCCAACCTTCTACATCATATGGCTCCCTAACCTTCCACACCATCTGGCTCCCCAACCTTCCACATAATCTGGCTCAACAAATCTGTCAGCGCGAGGATCAAAGTGACTTAACTTGTTAGCGCTGACACGACATTCCTTAATGCCGGGTAAATTAAGTTAGTGTTAAAGGCCCAAGTCAGCTGATTACCCCCACAACTTGTTTACATCTCCTGAATGATTTACAGTTTCCACACCTGATTTACAAACAGTTTAAGTACGTCATTAATGTTTGTAAATGTGTATATTGGCCACAGTGATGATATTGACCAAAATTTATTTATATTTCTGTCTTGACACTTGATACATGTTTGTTATTGCCTCGATGTACAGTCCCCTTCACTAGTGAATTTACAGGGGCTCGTCAGGTTTTGTGCAGTGTGGCAGGCCTGTTTGTTTACATTCGACAGAAGGAAACCCACAGTAGTAAACATATAATGAAATCAAAGTAAAACAATATTAAAACAAATATCTCAAGTATTTGTAGAATGTTTATATTATGAGCCCCCCTTTAAACACACTAATGAAGGGGACTGTAATGTTGTTCAATCTCATCATAGATGTACAGTCCTGTCGCGAACAACGAACCCCGAGATTCAGACTCGTGAACCCGAAGCAGTAGACACTGATACATTATTCTGTCCATAAATGCTTCGGAGTCAAGAGTCTGAATCTCGGGGTTCATGGTTTGCGACAGGATTTTTTTGGGTGACTGTACACGTTGTTCTTCCTTGCCTTAGATGTACTTACAGATCCCCCAAAAAAGCGTCGTTGGCTATGGGCTCGATGTGATGTGAGGCTTTCCAAGCAATGTTACTCAATGTGTAGCCAATCACTGGGCGTTTTGCAGTCACGTGACTTTTGAACTACTTGAACCACTCTTCTTTTTATACTTCTGGCCTATTTTTTTTAGAAAATATCTATACTCGTATGGTTACCATAGTGAAAATGAGCTCCGTTTTTATGTTGATTTTTTTTATAAAGTTAACTGTCAACTCGTCTTAGGTAATAACTCGATTGAAAATAATTGAAATTATTTGAAGGGTCATTAATAAGACCTGTTTTTACTGAATAAACTTTTCGTCTTCAAATTAGAAAATATGGAGTTTAAATACTCAAAGGTTTGAGCTTAACTAGAAACTGCATAAAAAGAGCACATTAAACCTACACGAATCGATTAATTCGTAAAACTAAAATTGGCAAAATTATTGAAGGGTCATTGATTAACCCCATGAAGCCAAAGTTATGATATTTAACTCGGGTTTACACATCAGGCTCTACCTTTAGTGTTCTTTATTGGCCTAGAAATCCATGTTGATCTTCGTGGCCTTAAACCTCGAGTAAAATATATGTTTTTCAAGGCCCTACATCTCAATGAACTTTATAGCCCAAGATGTCTGTGTTCTCCGTGGCCCTGGATATGCTTGAGTTTAAAAGTTGGAATTAAAGTAATTGCTATCCTAATGACCCTTGGAAGAATTTAATGAGTTTTATAATGCTAATTACTCACTTCCTTCTTTTTTATGGGGGGGGGGGGTGTTATTTTGGATATAATAAAGTACATTTCTGTAGGTGGGTTTAGAAAATTTAAATTTACTCTAAATATAGGGACACGACATGCTGTTTAAGGATCTTGGGTCAAAAAATTTTATCTTGGTCATTGCAGTGCAATGTAGAGTACTGTACTGTACTTCAAATTACCTGGAAAATTTAATTAGTTTTGCATTGCTAATTACTGTACCCACCACCTGTGATTTTTATGGAGATTTTTTTTCTGGCATACTAAAATACCATAGCTAAACATGTTATACAGTATCTAGTTCGACATTTCAATAGAGGTACAGTACTGTACTCCTCAACTAATCACTTATTGTTTTTCTGCATTGCCCTAGATTTAGATGTTCCCCATACCTCTAGATATACGTGTTTTTCATTGCCCTGGTCTACATGTTCTTTATTGCCTTCGACATCAATGTTGTTGTTCTTTGCCCAGATCTACATGTTCTTCCTTCTCCCAGAACTATGTACTGTACAGTATTCTTCTAGCATACCAAATATTTACATATTCTTTGCCCTTTCTCTAGACTTACAATTTCTTCTTCCCGTTACAGAATAAGAAGATACTATTCTCCTTAATCCTAAATACAAATGCTCTTTTCCTGTATCTCAGATCTACATGTTCTTTGAAATGTTCCAACTTGCTGAGCCCAATGAGTGCGACAACAACTACGTAGACATATTTGGCAAAGAGACGGATCTGAGGAATCGCATCAAGCACTATTGTGGCTCTGTAGCTGACCCCTTTATTACCTCCAGCAACCTCATGCACTTCCGCTTCTTCGCAGTCACGAGGGCACTAAAATCAGAGTTCAGGGCATGGTTCACTGCCTTCAGGGACCGCATGCAAGAGGGTGATGGTGAGTATTCAGCCTGGCCCTTGGAGATGACCCCCAGTTAGGTTAGCTATATGTGAACATGGGGATTTAAGTATATACACACGATCAAAAATATATCAATGCACATTTTGCACAAGGCAATCCGATTCCACAGATGATGGTTATTGCAAAAGGCCATATATTGCTTGCTAGCACCATTTCCTGTTTTATCCATAGTCAGTACAGTATTGTTATTATACAGTATACACATTCAGAAGAAAATAGATTAATCTTCGAACAATGTGTAATGTGGTTCATGTTGGTGTTTACATTGCAACATAGGTGTATTTATCATTTATTAAATTATCAGACCCAATGTGCACAGATACTTTTTTGATCATGTACACACACAAAAGGGGGGGGGGGCGATGACTTACTTGGTGTAGATAGGGCATGGGAGGGGATATGACAGGTTTGCTTTTGTATGAGTGAGTCCAGTTTTCATAAGATGGGTCACATTTCTGTGATAGAATACAGAGCTACAGGTCTCTTATATAGGTACTGTACTGTATAGTAGTATTTTAGCTGACACTGAGCAGCCTCTATAGGTTGTGAGAACTTGCAAATAAGAAACCCTCATCTAAATAGGGGGGGGGACACTTTCTAAATCAGAATTAAAGAGGATTTGCCACACCATTATCTTTTTTAATATTCTTATCTCAACTCTTTCAATATATATGAGACAAAGTATATCAGAATCATTGAAGTTCATTTGTATAAATCGCAAATGACGTTTTCTCCAGATGAGAACAAGCAATGTACTGAGGAGGAGTATGACTGTGACGACGCCACCTGCATCCACCACTCCCTCAAGTGTAACGAAATCAAGAACTGCCGCCATGAATATGATGAGGAGGGCTGCGACGTGAGTACTTCTTCCATATTTGTATCAGAGCTACTAGTATTATGGATATACAATAAGTCTTCTCTTTGAATATTATTTATGCTTATGTAAATGTTGCTGTTGCTGTCATCTTCTGAGAGTAGCAAAAATGATGATTTTAGAGTGAACCAAGGAAGAGGAAGGGAAGGACACTAATGCAATCATTCATTCCTTCCCACTTTACCTTTTGTCTTCAATTTTCACTTTCATTTTACCTTGCCATGCTGAATCAATTCTGTTTGGCATGTTTGTGTGTACTGTAATGCGTGATATCATTTCTCTCTTGCACAGTTGGGGAATAAAACCAAGTTCAACATCCAGTCAGAGCACATTATCATCATCCTGACACTGGGGTGTGGTCTGTTAGGTGGCATGTGCTTTGCTATGTGTTTCAACTGCATCAGAAAGCTCATCAGGGACGGCAGACAGATACACGTACGTACAATACTTTTGGTGCGTTAAAGTGTGTTGTTTGTGATATCTCTTCCTCACTTGCTGAACTAAAATTTGTTATTTCTCTTCAAGTTCTCCATCATACATTGTTATTCATAAGCAGAGATCCTTTTTTTTTTTAAGAAAATATTCCTTCTCGACTTTATTCTTCCGATGTGATTATTTTTAAAAATTAACAGAGGGAAATTGAAGAAGTGTTGTGTTCAAATCACTTCACTTAGTGATTACTGGCATCACCTGATGTCTTTGATACACATATACTGTAATTAAAAAAGTGGCTTACATAAAGACTTGAAAACATTGGTCAGTATACTGTATAGCCTTCATGATTCAGCGTTACTTTTACAGCTCTTTTAGTTCGTCGAATTTTCATAATCGAGAAAATTACTGATCTTTTAAAAATTTGGCATGTTTTCAGATAAAAATGGTCTTTGCATCCTGTTTAATTTTCTACAATGATCTCATTTTGCTGCTTATAGTTAATTATTTTGCTGGGATAGAAAAACAAAGGAGGAAAAGGAAGGGAGAAGTGATGAAAATTAAAATAGTCTTTTCTTCACATCAGCTTATGTTTCAGAATTAATCATTGCAAATTCCACTCTCAGATGAAGCAGTGTACTTGATCATTGAAAACTGATGAAAGAGGATTGTTATTTTTCTTTCCCATTTGGGGAAAATAGTATCTACCTGCAGTATTTCCTCCACAACATAATAATGATAATGTTCCTTATAGGAAAATATTCGTCGATCTCGTGAACAATTAGAGGAGCGAAGTCAGAGGAGCCAGAGCATGTCTATTACATCGTCGCCTCAAGCAGCTCATCGACCAACAATGAATGAGACTGGCCCATGGTACATCTCTGATGCTAAAACCAATGGCCATCCCTGTATTAGGCCAGAGTCGGAGTCTGAAAGTGAGGTGGATGAGGATGAAGATGAAGAGGAGATTGATGACATGGAGGAATCTTGTGTAGAAATGCGTGACTGTGAGTGTCAAACGAGAGACTCATTACTCACTCAAAGAGACTCTGGTCAAACTCAGCTCCCTATGACGCCTCCACCACCTCCTCCACCTAATAGACGCCCTCCTGGCCTTCCCCCATTAAGTCCTGGTCCTCCTCCCTCTGTTCCCACACCACCTCCTCCCCCTGGTTCTCATTATGGACGTACTCCAGCAGGACCGTCTGGTCCACCATCAGATCATTACGGCACCTACAGGAGATCACCGGTACCAAGACACAACGATCACTATGAAGTTGATGACCAGTCAGATGACCCCTATAGCCAGAGGTACCGTGCCGAGGCCGTTATTGAGATGAGGGAACGAGGACCTTATGAGCCTACAAAGTCACCTAAGACAACACCTGATGTGTTGGCAACACATTGAGATTAAATCCAAGTTAGTTTTTTCATAAATGAATTGTATCTCCAACTGGAGATCTTTTGTACATGACTCAGTTCTTAGAGTTTACCTGTACTGTACCTATTATACACTCTTGATATTAAATATTCAAGAAGACCATACTAATTCATAAATGCTGCAAGAATATTGACATTAAATAAGAGTCAACAAGTCTTTCTCAGTGTGGACCTTATTGTTCCATATGACTGCCTTCCCTTCTCCCTGGTGTCTTTGACAACTACTGACATGGTAGTCAGTAGGACAAAGAGCCTATGTCCTTGCCTTTTAAAGTAAGGCAAGACCATCCTCATCAGAGAATGATGCATCTGGTGTGAATACATTGATTTCCTGCATTATACCTCATTTTGTATATAAATTATTTTTTTCACTGGTAGCCTGCACATGAAGTTACCTGTAGGCTTGAAAAATGCCATGACCTTTTATTCATTAAATTATTTTCTTGAAAGATTGTACAGTTCAAATTTGAACCCTCTTTTATGCTCCTCTTCAGGAGCAGTTATTGCCCTTCCATGGCAATACAGTATTGCCATTGACTGGATCCTCAAACAATGGTTCAAGCAGCCAGCTACTGTTTTATTTTATACCATAATGATAAATTTTGGTGATTTGTATACAAATTCTGTTTACCATATGAAATTGAAATTTTATGGACTGATGTGCTGAGTAAGGGTTAACCTTTATATTATAATGTGATGAAACTGGTAGTGATAAGATATAGGTACTGTATCACTATTACTGCCTACTAATGGAGAAGATATGTGACAAAATTTAGATGAATTGTGGGTCTGTGTTAAAAGCGCCAAAATTAGCATAGATCATGTTTAATACAGTATTTATTGAATTATTTTAGATATACAGTAGTGCCAAGCTGAATATTTCCCCTAAAGCCTGTAAACTGGTACAATCCAAGATGGCCACAGCACGAATTGCAGAAATCAAATGACTCGTATCTTCAGGAATGCTGTACTGTATATCACATATAAACGTGACTGAAGTATATTTTTCTTTATTTTCATACATAAAGAATGCAATGCCACCATCAGAATAGGAAAATTAAATATTTAAGACATTTAAGCTGCACACATACTCTATGCTGTGCAGTATATGAATACAGTATACAAAAATAATCAAACCACTGTCCATGTATTACTGTATATACTTTGCATGTAGGATAATTGAAAAGAAATTAAAAACAAAATCATATATGACAGTTAATTGTAATGTGGTCACATTTGCCACTGCATGGCAGAGCTATGTACACTTCAGAGCTGTCTTGACACACTTGCAGAGTCTTCTACATTCCTTCTTGGCAACCACATTGTAGCAACTCCGAATAAGATGCTGCTGCTTCTGCTGCTTCGGAGAGTAATGTCCACTGTGGTTCTCATCCTTGTATTGCACTCTTCTTCCATCCTCAGGACTCTGGAGTGGGAGCATCTGGAACACGGACATGTGTTTACCTTAAAAAAGTCCACCTTGGTAAATAGTCCTTTTTGTGTGCTGCAACAGTGATACTCTTGTTGGTGGTATGGCCTTTAATGATAAATAGATGTTTGTGGCTGAGTTCATACTACTTTAGTCTCAGAGCTGGTTCTGTCATATAGCACCACAATATACAGACATGATATTTTTGTTGAAGCTTGTTGGACTTTCGGAGAGAGTGGTGAAGACTGTAGTGACCTCATCATATGACTTCCAAATACCGAAAACAGTTTTATTACCCTTGCCTGCGAACGAGGATACAGTGCCGCATCCAATAAGGACATGGAACATGGGAAACACTCTTGCCTTCTCTACACCTAATGCTTTAGCAATATCATGAGCTGGAGTGTATCTCAGGTGTTTTCCTGTGCCAAATGCCATCCAAAGTTCAGTGTCCTCAAACAACATAACACTAGACATGGCTAGAACAACTACATTTGTGTCGTCCATGACCAGCAACATAATTCTGCAATAGCCTCTTTGTAGTTGCATCCAGTACATGTAAGAACATCGTTTTGTCAGCCTCTTCATGTGTACACGGTGGTAGAGAGGAGACATTCTGATGATCACAGGTGCAAGGAAAACTCTGTACATGTGTACACTTCCTTCTCCATAGAAAGATGATATCGAACCTTTTTTGAAATGTCAATAGTGCAACAATTTAACAAATATGCAGATAGTTTACCTGATGTGCCAAGAAGTCGAAAGGTTCAGTTTTGTCATCCAGTCACAAGAACTCTTGCTAATTTCTTGAAATGGTGTTGGTTGCTGCAATATGCCTCCAAACACCCTTTCCTCACTTATTTCCCATTGTGGACTTACGGTCCATTGGAAGGTAAGCGACCCAAATAATGTAGACTCTTGTTACATGATTCAGCTTGGATTTAATGTTCGGTAGAAACACCAGTGTGGCATATTCCTGGAAGGTTTTTGCATTCATTGGCTTCAGCATATTGATGATTGCAGCACCATCCTGTATGATAACATCGACCACTGAGGCATCACCACTGACTGTACAGAGCTTATCCAGGCATTTTGTGAGATCAACATTTGGGCTAAGCCAGTGTGCATGATTCTCGTGTTTGACATGTAATGTAAAAACTTGAAAACAGTGCACAGTCACTCTTAGGAGACAATACCATCTGGGTTGCTTTAGATCTAACCCTCAACGGTGGTCGACTGAACGTACTTGTGTTCTCTTCACTAACCGCTGTTACATACTTCTCATATTTTTCAAACCCATCTTCTCCATACATCGTACAGAGTTGACTACAGTACTGTACTGCCACATCAACATCATCTCTGCTGTCCAGTACAGTACAGTACGAGCATCTTGGATTTTTCTCATTCATGGGTTTCAGGGGAAATATTATGCTCGGCACTATATCTGAAATAATTTAGTACCTGTACATATTAAACATGATTTATGCTAGGAAGAGACTGGGATGGATGAATGAAATTTAAAACTGAGTTCCAGAGAGATACAAAACCTTGGAGGTTTGGTAAAAACAGCCTGAGAATGCTTAGAGTGGAGGACTGTAGTCGCCAAGCTTCAAATATGAGGGCGGTACTCTGATCGATTGATTGATGCCAATTTTGGTATTTTTGCCACAAAATTCATAATTTTTTTCACAAATCTGCCCCACTATACCATTGATTCATGAATTTGGTTAAAAATAATAAATTTCTAAGTCTTGGATACATAAACCAACTAAGTACTGGGCCTTACGTATTTAAAAAAATAAATAAATTATACATTGTTATGTTATGACAGGGTAAAAGTTTCACTTATTGTGAGATAATAATACGTACTTGCTGGAGTTACTGATGAAATAAACAACAGGATTCAGAAACTTGCATTTAAAATGACAACATTTGTGTATACTGTACAAGCATATCGATTTACGTTTGTAAATACTGTAAGACTATAATTATACTAGATTTTTTCCATAAAGACAATCAATGTAGGTGTTGGAAATGTACCATATACTGTACGTGGTGTAAGACATTTTATACTGCCTATTTTTATTGTATTCAAAGAATCAGAAGTTGTGTAGTACAGACATATATTTTTAATTTCTACTCCTTCCAGATTTGTTGTAATCAAACTTTTTGGTGCTATAGGAATTTACTTCATATTAAAAATATTATGTTATTAATGTTTCATTTTTTTACAGCAATAATCTGATAACACTAATGCAGTACTGTACAGGTATCCCCAATTAGTTAACAGTTTGTAAGTTAGTGAGATTTTAATTTATCCCATTTTTTTTATGGGTGATAAAAAATCTCAGAAAACAGCTACAGCACGTTAGAATTTTCGACATGCTGATATATGGTAGGACTCACTTATTATAGCCACGTGTCATAATTTAGTGTGTTAACTTAATACTGTATTGTTTTTAGCACTTACCGTATACTATTACTATGGTCACTCGAACTTTACAAATGAGGCTTAGGATCAGTTTGTAGCAAGGCAGCTGATTAACTGGTGGACAGACATGTGAAGGGTTACTTTACAGTTCTTAAGTGCAGTAGGTTCTCGCTTAACGTCATGGTTACGTTCTTGAAAAACACAACGTTAAAGGAAACAATGTTAACGGAATCAATTTTCCCCATAAGAAATAGATAAAATACGCTAGTTATGTTCCCCAACCTCCCTTTGCCCCATAAAATACATTACATATAAATTCATTGGAATTCTTATAGAAAATATATATTATATATCCAAAAAGATAAATAAACTAAATAATTTTGTATTGTACTCACTGATGGGCAGAGGTGGAGCGAGTGTGTGGTGGGTAGTGGAGAGGAGGACTGGGGTTCCCCCTCCACTTTTGTAGCAAGGTTAATGGTCTTGCATTGCTTCTTCACAACACTAGCTTCACTAAAACTTGATGGGCACTTGGAAGCCATTTCGAATGGTTACAGTACAGTATTTATATAAAAAAACACTTCAGCACGCACGTACGCTGTGGAAGCTAACAAAGACTGGGGATGCTGTGACACTCCGCAAGAGAGTGTAGCGTGCCAAGATGAGAGAGGGTGATGTGCCATACAAAGTAGTCCGTGTTGGATGACAACGTTATAACGAATCAGTTGGGACGTTGTCGGAATCATGGGTATCTAAAGAGTAGTGACATTATAACGAAACAACGTTGTTTGGGACGTTAAACGAGGACTGACTGTATTTAGTCTTATCTTATTTGCAGCATATTCTCTTATTTTAATGGATAGTAACTATTCTGTGTTCATCTCATAATTTCTGCACTTAAAAAAACAAAAATTAGCATGTGAGATGCACTGGTAATATAAATATCATAATAGGGAAAACAAACACGATGAAAAAGTTCAACAACGAGAGCGCCCTTTTTTCTGTCATCTAACAGTGCTTGGGTGACACCAGAAACTCTGACGTCACCAGCAAAGGCAAAAGATATCAGATATTTCCAGACAGTGTCACAATTCACTCCAGAATAGCAGCCAAATACTGTATCAATGAAATGTTCCTATCCCGATTTACGATCTTCCAATTTACGATATTTCACTTGAACAATGGTGATTCTTAAGACCACCTCCCTATTTACGACCAAATTTTTTTTTTACATTAACGATGGTCATCATCCACCCAAAATTGCTGACACGCGGAATACAGTATGGAATGCATCTCTTGCTGCACTTGTCAGCAACAGCATCATCTACCAGTGCGCTGCCAAATAGCCATCCAGTGCACTATAGTTCCGAGCTTTCTTTCATGGTGACTGTGAAGTGATTTTTGCTATTTTTTGTGACTGTAGAGTGTTTTGTCTCTGTTCTTGTGAACATAGTGCGAGGAGTGTCGGCCGCTATTATTGTTTTTATGTTATTGTCTGTGTTTTTTTTCCCCCTTACAGTGAGAGGATCTTACTGATGTTCAGATTTTAATCAGTTTTTGTGATTGTGACAAGTGGTTTTGCTCAGTTTTTGTAACTGTTAAGCAAGCAGTGTAACTTTGAAAATGCCTAGCAAGCTTCACCTTCTTTAAGGCCAGGCCAAAGTTTAAACCTTCAGTCCCCAAAATAAAAGACTCTCCTAGGACTCCTACTCCCACTCTGTACCCAGCTTCTCCAGACTCCCCAGAGGCTGTGTGGGAGTCGGAGTGTTGGCTCCACTCCACCTTCAAGAATCCCGTTAGCCTCGAAGGGGACATGTGATGACAACCAGGCTTGTTCTTAACGAGGTGGTGGGTGTTGTTAATTTGCTTTTTAGTTATTTTATTAATGTTGGATTTTTTTTTTTTTTGTGATACAAGTGTGTGTTGGACTGGGTGGGAATGTACCCATTGAACCCCATGTTATAATGCTCTTGATTTACGATATTTTGATTTGCTATGTTTTTTTAGGAACGTTACCCCATTGTAAATCGGGGGATACCTGTAAAACAAGTTAACATTAACTACTTTACTCATAAAATATAATGGTAACTATTATTACGAGACCATCAAACAAGCCGGATTTCATCACCAAAAAATAATTTTTTAGATTTGGCAACCTAAGCATGAGCTATGGCCATTTAAATGAATAGTTGCCATCACACAGTAGAAATTTTCGTTTGCTCTGATGATCATACCAAATGTAAATATTTATTACTGGCAATAATGGGAAACAAATTTTATAAATTCAAAATCATAATTATTACTGAGTCATGACAGTGGAGAGTAAAATTAAGAGAAGAAAGGAAATGTGAAAAGAACAGCAAGATACTAGTACGAATGGTAGCATTAAAAACTTGCATAACTCTTCTGGCTAAAAAGAAATATAATCTACTGAAAGATATTAAACTTTAAACTGAATTTAGAGAATTTAAATGGTTTCAAGTACAGTATGTACTATCACAGCAGCATGCATTACAATGCTACTAGGTGGTGATTGAATACTGACTAGTGACTAAAAGGACTTAAAACTGCACCGGGCCATGTGATGTCACGTAGCTCAGTAGCCGAATAGGACAAAAATGTTGCTGAAATTTTGTTTTATCTTTTTCTTGTTGTCTTTATGATAGCTGTGTTACCAGTGCATTTCACTTGCTAATTTTTACTTCCCCTAGTGCAGAAATCATAAAATAATCAGTATTGAATAGTTATTATTCCTTAAAATTTTAGAATACTGCAGGTAAATAAACAAAATATTAAAGCTTACTTGAATGACCCTTTGCATGTCTTCCTGTCAGACAATCACCCACCTTCCTACAAACAGCTCTAGGCTCCATTTGCAACTTTGAATGAACAGACTATTGAATAGTATCGTTACTGTTTTGTAAAAATATATCTACTGTATAAGTGCACAAAGGAAAGTATAGATAAGGAAAAATACTGAATTGAAAAAAAAAATATTATGGGCAAGACTTAGGCTTGATTTTGATTGACATTAATAAAAGCTAACTCCAGAGGTTTGTAAGTTAAATTTTTTTATAGTTAACTGGGTGTTTTTGAGCAAACAGTATCCATGCTAGCTTACGAAGGATACCTGTGTTTTAATTTCTGACAAAATTAATTGCATTAGATCAATTTAAATTTTTAGGGACTTTTATGGATTTATTTAGTGATTCACTATTGTTTTTAATTTGTCTCTTTTACCATAACACTTCATCAGGACAATATTAATTTAGCTTTTCAGAAACACTTAATAACTGCCATCTACCTAATTTAAATTTTTATAATTGTTACTACAATATGAAGATTGTGTTTCAAAAGTTGTATATGCATATTGTATATCCTGATCCTTAGTTCTTTTATTATAGCTGAAAAAATAGGAAACAAGCATATACACTGTACTCTATTTTGTGAATTAAATAAATATAAGTACAGTGATGTACTGTACCTTTGCATGTGTCAAATGATAATTGTACTACAATGAATGCTGGACTCATCAATTAAAACTATTTTTATAGCACATGAGCAGATGGAATTAACAGTATATGTCTGTACCTTTCTTAAAGAGTGCATATATATATATATAATATATATATATATATATATATATATATATATATATATATATATATATATATATATATATATATATATATATATATATATATATATATATATATATATATATATATATATGAAAACGTGGATAAGATAAATCTTGATAAAATCACACGGGGAAAGGGAAACAACGGAGCACCTTAGCTTTCGTCATTATTCAAGACATCTTCAGAGGCAACTGAATTACATGGACAGAGAGAGGCTTAAATAATGGTCAGTTCAAAACTGATAATATGTGACATAAATTTATTTGTCAGTGGCCCAAGGTTAAAAATGCTTTGAAAACCTTTGATCTAAATGTAGAATAGTTATTTAGTGGGTCCCTTATTTTTGACCTGACCTGACCTGACCTGACCTGACCTGACCTGACTAGGCACGTCGCCCCCTTTCTCTTAAGCTCCTCTACATGTGTGTTGGTGTGGGGATTAGTGGATGACATCATTATGACCTGACCTCATGTTTTATAAGGTCACCCTGTATATTTAAGCCTCTCTCTGTCCATGTAATTCACTTGCCTCTGAAGATCTCTTGAATAAAGACGAAAGCTAAGGTGCTCCGTTGTTTCCCTTTCATCGCAGTATATATATATATATATATATATATATATATATATATATATATATATATATATATATATATATATATATATATATATATATATATATATATATATATATATATATATATATATATATATATATATATATATATATATATATATATATATATATATATATATATATATATATATATATATATATATATATATATATATATATATATATATATATATACACACACACACACACACACACAGTAAAGTAGGCAGGAAGTCTTCCATTAGGTTTTGTCGGTTGCGATAACTCAAACACTTCACAACCTTTTTGTTAATGATCTTGAAACAGCAACATATGATTTTAGATTTTTTACTTCAAAAGTCTTTCTGTACTTCAATATTGTTCATCAATGTCAAAATAAACTCCTTAACTTCAAAATACTGTCAGTATAGTAAACTGTACCTGGTCTGAGGTAAATACTGTACATACTGAACTTTCGAAATTGTACAAGCCTAAAACTGAACTTATATTGCAGGAGGAAAGACCTTTGGTGACTAACTAAATATTTTTTGGGGAAGACTAATATTTTAAGTTTTAATGAACAGAATGAATCCAACTGTCTTAATCAAAACACTAGTAAAACTGTATTTATAAAGACTACTTTGACTTAAGAAGTACAATACCTTATAAAGTCCAAGGGGGGTTGTGAATGTTTTCAGTCATGGTCATCATCATCATCATCATCATCATTATCATCATCATCATTATTTTATGGCCAATTTTGCATGCTTGCAAGGATTAGCTGTGATTACCCAATGGCAGCTGTTGGGCAAAACCATCAGCCCTGAAAAATGCGGCAGAGACCAAGGGCTAGACACAGCTTTGATGACCCGGTTGCCATCAGGCCTGTTGAGGCAAAATTTTACTGTTGGATGCCCTTCCTAATACCAATTCACAGAGTGGGAACAGCTGGCAAGACAGGGTCGCAACTCCCTGAGGTAACCTTTTGCTGTGAGAAATGTTAGAACTGCCACAGTTTTACGTGAAATAATATTTTGCCTGAAACTGATGTGTACTGTATATATGCAAAATTTAAATTGAAAATTAGATTTTTTTTATAGGTGAGCACAACACAGGATACCCTTGTTTATGCTGGAGGGTTGAATTCCAAGAAGAAGCCAGCATAAATGAATATGTATACAGGTACTGTACTGTTTTTCTATAGTAAAAGTGTTGTGTTCTTAGCAACAGCCAAAGTTCCCCTTTTGACAATATTTTTGTACTGTATTAAGTATTTATGAATACATTAAAAGTAATTTTATCTGCAGTACTGTATATACTCTCTTAATCCAGACTAATTGGGAGGCAGGGTGGAAATTCAGTCCATATTAAGCAAATATCCAGATAAAGCGATTTCTGGAGGGGGGTCTATATAACCTATAAAAAGTCAGGATTAGCCTAGAAAAATCCAGATAACAATCCAGATTGCGGTCTGGCACACACAAACACCAGCCCCAGCTGCATTTTTCACAAGCCAGTCATGCTGTTACAACCCTCATGTGTGCATCTTTTAACTCATGTGGATTATTTGTGACTTTGTGGACTACAGTAATTACAATGGCTTCCAAGGCAAGACAACTTCAAAAGGAAGTCAGAAGAGGACCAGAAAGGAGATTTGTTTGAAGGACAAGCTAGCACTTCTATAAGATCATGAGAAAGGTGTGTCTGCAAAAGTTTTGATGGAGAAATATCACTTGGAAAAAATCAACCATCAACAACATCACCAACTTTGTGGTAAATACTGTACAGTATGTCCAGTATGTACAAGAATTCTATATATACGTATATAATACTGCAGGTTAGTGATTCAAATGATTTAAAGTGTTTATTTATTTTTGCCACCATGTGGGTAGATCTGGACTATTTCATGTTAATCCGGACTCAATCGGATTAAAAAAAATTAGTAGGAGTGGTTTGCAAGTCCAAATAAAGCAGAAATCTGGATAAAAAGAGTTCGGATTAAGAGGGTTTTACTATGCAAATATTATAAATGAGTACTATACTATACTGTATACTACTCATCAATACATTCTGCTGTGGTCTGCGTGAGAAGAGGCTGGTTTTACGGGAATGTAGACAAGTCCCAACTACCGGGGAAGATAGGTAGTTGTGTGAGGGTAGGATAGTGTAAGGTCGTAAATATTACACTACGTATTTTCAAGACTTTCCAATATCTCCACTTTAATTTCTTGTGATATTATCTTAAGCTTCTTCAAGGGTTCTTTGTTTGTAGAGGAACTTGAAGGACACTTTAGGGGGCTGCTAACGGTGACAAAAAGATCAAGTCAAGTCTCTGAGTAGAAGAAATGTTTAAATACAACAAGCTCCAAATACTGAACAGTACATTCTGACCCGTGAGATGTTTCCCCATGATGCATTATGCATTGAAAAGATGAAAAGTATAATGCACTTGCGCATATGTGAGAACTTTAGCCAGGCTTAAATGAAATTTGGGTAATATAAAGTAAATTGTGTAAGTGCAAATCCAATATAAACAAGAGTGACCTGTACAGTACCTTTATAAATATTTAAAAGCAAAATTGGAAGGAAAGTAAAGTGTACATGTTAAAAAGTCGAATCATACAATATTAAAGAGGAAAGATTAGTGGATGGTAATTTAAGTACAGTACAGTGGTCCCTCGGTTAACGAGCACAATTTGTTCCAGAAGGTTGCTCGTTAACCGAAAAACTCGTTAACTGAAACCATTGTTTCAATGGGTTTTGGGGTACAGGTTGTACCTCTCTAGTCCGGCAACCTCGGGACCTGACCGGTGCCGGACCATGGAATTTGCCGGACCATGGAAAATCACGCTTTTCCTGGATAGATAGTGACTTGTGCTTATGCTTGGAAGCACTAGCACCACTTTCTCTGCATCATGGTCTCTTTGAAGACATATTGAAGGGTTAAATGTCGTATAGTAGCTTCTCAAATTTCGCAAGTTTTTAATTCAACGTATTTTATTGGAACACACACACAAAAAAAATAAATAAAATTTTGACGGCGGAAACTTGAATTTCGACGGGTTTCAACGGCCCGCCAACGTGCAGACGACGTGCAAAATCGTGTAAACAGCGTCATTTCTCTTATGTACAAAAGATTCATTATTGTTTATTACTGAATGTCTTTTCATTGAATTAATGTTTATGTATGCAAAATAAGCAATACAATTCATTAATAATATGTAGAATATTAAAAACACACGAGGAAATGACACAGCATTGTTTTCATTGATTACAAAACCAGTGACTGACTGGTTCTACATATAAAACTGAAGAAAATAAGACTTTGGTTGTAGCTGTAGTAAAATTAATATGGTTGTTTCAAGCAATGTTATTTAATGTTAATAAATGGAACAATAGAAGTAGCTAACGATAATGGTAAAGAAAAAAGAGAGCGTGTATGTAAGTGCGCACACGTGAAAACATATCGTCATTACTTTACATAAGAATATGAAAGCAACACTTATTTACTGTTCATATATATTTTAATTAATGTTTCTGAATTTGTTTTTATTTAATTAATGTACGTGTGTGCAAAATTAACAATACAATCTATTAATAATACGTGGAATATTAGAGGAGACGAGACGGCTGCCGGCATTGTTTATGTTAAAGCTTACAAAACCAGTGACTGATTGGTTCTACATATAAAACTGAAGAAAATAAGACCCTGATTTTAGCTGTAGTAAAATTAATGAAAAAAAATTAATATGGTTGTTTGAAGTACCTGTAATGTTATCTAATGTTAATAAATGGAACAATATACGTCGCTAACCATTAATGGTAAAAAAAAAGTGAGACTGCGCGTATGTAAGTGCGCACATGTGAAAACATATCTTCATTACTCTACATAAGAATATGAAAGCAACACTTATTTACTGCTCATATATATTGAAGGGTTAAATGTTGTACTCTGTATAGACAAGCAGAGAGAGAGAGAGAGAGAGAGAGAGCAGCCGAACTGCCGGATGTAAACAAACCTTAATTTCCCGCGTCTTTGTTGTTGTTTTTTTACGGGTATTAGCCTACCCGGGCATAGGTCACTGACCCACATTGGGGCCTGAGGGGCAAAAATTTAATACTTCTGCAATAATAAAAATAATTCAGATAAGTAAAAAAAAAACAAAAAAAAAACCAAAATGCCCATCTACCTATTGGACAAACTAAAATCGTTCCGGACCACGGGAGTTTCCGGACCACAGAATGCCGGACTGGAGAGGTACAACCTGTTCCAGCTCACCAAAAATTGCCTAAAATCAACAAAAATGGTAGTAAAGTACACTTACTTTGAGGTGTATATATAGAAGGCTCCTGGATGATGATGATGGGAATTAGAATGGGGGTGGAAGAGAAGGGAGAAGAGAAGTCACCCCATGGTGCCATTTCACCCATAAAATTTTAGTTCTCTTGGTGTAATTCAAGATTATTTTCTTTAAATCATCACTGCACTGCATTATATATTGTCAATATGTAAAATAAATTTCAAAATGACCAATCATTTGCTTGGAAACACAGAAAAAAGCATTTAGTTGAAGAGAGTCTCAAGCAAGATGTTACCTCCACTGAAAAGACACAGACTGACACCTGTTTGGTGTGTTGACAGGCTGTTTGGCATGCATAAAACTAGTTTCCTGGACTTCAATTATGTTCAATAATTGTTAAAATGACTAAAAAATTTAATATTAAACTTTTAAAATTAATGAATAGTATAAACTTCTTGATATTTACTAAAATAGTAAGGAATTTAAGCCCTAGAACCGATTACTGTATTGGCGGACTAATACTACAGCTGGTGGACCGCCAAATGCAAGCGAAAACATGTTGAGGTCCGCTCGTAAGAAACTCGTTAATCAAGGGATTGCTCGTTAACCGAAGTTAAGAATCTTATGGAAGGTAAATCGTGAACCGAAATCTTGTTAACCGAGGGATCACTGTAATGTAAATTATTGTCATTATAGAAATTGTGAATACATATACTGTACAGTAAAAGCATTTTAACATAGCTACAGAGTAACTGTTGGAACACAACATCCTATTCCTGATTACAAAAGGAGTGATAGTTCAAAACAAAAGCATCATATAGTGAAGCCAAAAAAAAAAAAGAGTTGATTAAAGACATACAATACAGTACAGTACTGTATTTATACAAGTAAAATAATGAAAACAGTCTTCCGGAGGACTGATCATCAATGTTATTTCACACTGAGGCATATTTTTTAACATATTAATACACTTTTGTAATGAACTATTTTTATATGTTGATGGTTCATATGTAAAACTGGGCAACACATACTGCTGCTGTTCATCTTTTGAATTAGGGTATATTGTTTTGAACTACTGTATATATATCCCTGACTGAGATTTCTGACTGCTATTTCATTTTCTTCAGAAACCACTGAGAATAGAGATGTTTTGAGTGAATTTGTGTTGGGTCACCAAGTGAGAACCTCTGTGTTTTGATTGTTATTCAGTAAGTGGCATCAGTATGAGAATCTGATATACTAATTGTATTGTTGTGAACCGTTTAGTGTCATTTACTGTACGCTGTTATTAAATTAGTTAAACAATGTTTAATATGGCTATAGTTATATTGCATGTTAGCATCTTATGTGATCAAAGGAGAGAATGGAGGAACCCTAAATTATTAGTTGTAGATCTAGGCCCTGGAAAGCTGGCAAAATATTAATGATTAATAGATAGTATATGATGTAACTTTAAGCAGACCATTTTAAATACTCTAAAGGTTTTTACTGCAAGGAAATAACATAGTGCAAATGCTATTTCATATATTCAGCAAATGACTTAACATGAAGTTTGGTAAGAGGAGGTCCTGGAATATTGGCATTATCACAGCCCAAATTTGGAGGCCCGAGCTGCACTTGTTATTTATGTATGTTTAGCTTAGATTTAAAGCTCAAATCACATGATCCCCTAGCAACTCTGATAATGGGTAAACTAATTGAGTAACACAATACAGTACAATAATTTTTTTGTAAGTACTAAATACAAATTTGAAATAAAAGTGTTATAATAGGAAAAAAGATATCACAATAGCAGTGCCAGTTTATGATTAATGCTTTACATCTTTCATTTGTAACTTTCTGTTGTCCCTGTACTTCAAAATTTACCACCTGTTTCAGTTACCTCCATTCTCCTTTCTGGAACTCAGATACTGTATACGTACTGTAATGTATTTTTCTTTTTATCAGTCTTTTTTTACAGTAGCCTGTTGTCTTTCTTAAGTTAGTCTTTATCAGATTTGAAATAAAAGATTTAATATCTGTACATTGTAAATAGCAAAGAAACCTCATTGTCATTACTAACCATGTCTGAAAATAGTTGTCATATACTGTACAGTATCTCTAGAGCCCTCACTTGTTTGAGACACAATTTTATATGGGAATTAAAAGCTATTAAGAATGGCTGTAAGTCCAACAGTGTTTCTTACTGTTAAATAAGTTGAAATTTGTTGGTAAGAAAGAATAAAGTATCACCCAGTGTTTTTCTCCTTTAATACACTTCCTTATGAGTTACTAAGAGAGGTGTTAAAATCAGAGGTGAATGGTAACAAAATTCAGTACCTGTATAGTAGTTATTCGATACTGTACACCACTGGTAAAAATGGCAACATGACATCGAAGGTCTCAAATGTAGTGTCAACAGTTTCCTTCAGTTATTGGAAGAATTTACACGGGTACGTAAATTTTTCATCAGAAACAAAATGCAGTTAATGCCTTACATTGTACAATATGTCATCACCATGGCCTAGTTGTGGTACGGTAGGTATATCAACACTTCCTCCAGGTTGTTTGGGGAAGTTCATTGAACAACAGCCATTGACACAAAAAGTAACTGAAATTCATCTAAATACTGTACTTTACCATATGCCTAGAAGATCTACAGTAATCCCCCACATTATGGAAGGAATGTGTTCTTGATATATTTACCAATTTATCAAACTCAGTAACATGAACTCCGTTTTCCCATTGGATTCCATTATAAAATTGGAGGTACACTCCAAAGGAAAATATTTTAGCCAAAAGATATACCGGTAGTGTACACTCGAACCTTACTAATTCAACATCCTTGGGGTTCTACTCCATACGAATCACACATAAAATATAGATTACAGTAGCAAAAAGCACTCATTTAATGTTGCATAGGTAAAATGTGCTGCAACTGCATGAGGAATTCCGCCGAGACATTAATAGAAAACACATGGACTGTATAGACTAGAGTGCATCTTGGGTCAAGTACACAGTTGACCCTAGCTTAAGTTGGAGCTAACAGTTTAGTATTGTATGGAATATTATTGGTTTATATTGAAGAATCTGTATCATCATCATCATCGTTTTATGGCCATTTCCCACACTTGTATGGGTTACCTGATGACAGCTGCTGAGTAAAACCAGAATAGGATGTCCCCACCTGCAAATCCAAGGTGCCAGTCCAGAGACCAGGGGATGGGCACAGCTCTGGTGACACAGTTGCCATCAGACATGTTGAAGCAAAGTTTTATGGTTGGATGCTCTTCTTAATATCAACCCACAGGTGGGAACAACTGGCAAGGCAGGGTCACAACTTCCTGAGGTAATCAAAGACTACCCCGCTTACCTGGGTACAGATAACACATACAAAGAAACATATACAAGAAACATATACAGGTAAACCTCTATCTATGATGTCCCAATCTATGATATGCTGATATATTAATACCATTTCTCTATGTGCAATGTAAACAAACTCGAGTCGACGATATTCGTCATTCCGTCAACTTGCCCAGTCAGAATATGTAATGCATCACTTACTTCATTAGTCAGCTGAGGTGTCATCTACCCGAGCGCCACCTCGTGGTCATCTGGTGAACTACAATCTATCCATTGTTTCTTGGTTACATATGAGTAAGAAATGAATGTCAATGTTAATGTTGTACACTGTTTCAGTGACTGCAAAGGGATTTGCCTCTTGTGAACAAAGGTGAGCAGCAGCATCCGGTATGTTATCAGTGTTTGTCTCTTACAGATACAGAAAATTACAAAGTTTCATAGTGTACTGTACTATACTGTACAGGTACAGTACATGTACTGTATTCAGTTTTAGTGACTGTGAGATGTTTTGGCTCTGACTGCGAAGTGCTTTAGCGAGTGGTTGAGTGGACAGACAACATCACTGTTATATTCCTGCCCCAAACACCACCTCACTCATCCAACCAATGGATCAGGGGGTCATTGCCACCTTCAAGGCCTACCACATGAGGCAGTTGATGACACAGTTGTTTGAAGCAACAGATGGAGAGGGAAAGCTGACTATCAAAGAATTTTGGCACAGCTACAACATCAAACACGCCATACAAAACATCGACAAGTCCTGTAGAGGAAAGTGTGGCCTGAGTGTGTAACCAACTTTGGGGGCTTCACAGATGTTGTAGCTGTACACCGTGACATCGCCAGCATCTCCAAGGAGACCGACTTTGAGGAGGTCTTTGAGGAGGTTGTGGCAGACGTCTTGAAGAGTCCCTCTTATGAGCTCAGCACCGAGGACTTGATGCTCCAGGAATAGCAGCAGGCTGTGGAGGAGTCAGCAGGTGAGTAGGAACAGCCTGTAAATCTTATGAGAAGGTCGTTCAGATATCTAGACGGTCTGTCCCTTCTTTAAATCTGGTCTTATGCCTAGAGAACGAGTACATGTTCCAGGGGGACATGAATCTAGATGGGCCCCAGACTCTTACATTGATGGCGTGTTATCCACCTACTTATTGCATAACAATCTGTGACCACCTTACCTCGGTCTTCCTTTTACACTATCCCTTAACACATCAGACTGCTCCACCTGTGTGGAATATAGCACCGTCGGTTATCATACATAGTAGCACCATCTCAACACACCTGTTACACTCCATACCTGCAAGTATGTGACTCCTTGTGACTTTTAGGTATACACAACAGGCACCTCGTTCGCACACCGCCCTCGGTGGGTAAAGACGAGGGCTTCACCTAGAGACATACCAGCACTATTTCTACGCCTGGTATTATAGGTCGCTCCAAGTGACGACCGCAGTTTCTCACGGTCTCCTTAGTTGTGACTATTCATTTGGAGTGGTGCGCTGGAAATCCACAGGTTCACAGTGGACTGGCATAGCGGGGAGTCGTCCCCACCTGTTGTGACGCTCAAAGGGACAATGGCGGCCGGGCGGCAAGGTACTCCGACCACATGGCACCTGAGGTGACGGTAGAACGAGGAAGACTGAGAAATAATGCCTGACGGGCGGTTATCCCACCCCTTAACACATTCCTATCACACTTATATATCCGGCAAAGCTTTAAACTGTAGTAACTTCTATTTATCAACATTAATTATAGGGCGGGATATAGCCCGCTAGGACACTGACCTGAGGTGACGGTAGAACGAGGAAGACTGAGGGCAGTGCCCCGCCGCTCCTCGTCACATAGGCCTACAGTTTCCAATCCTCAATTTACACTTTTGTTTCTTATGATTCTCACCTGAACACTTTTCGGTATATTGTCACTCATGCCTTATAAGCACATATTTTAATCCTAAATTACACACTAAGGTAAGGTCTTGGTTTGCTAGTGCTTGGGAGAATGCCTGGGATTATAATATCAACGTGGCATCTGAGGCGGGTACATGACGCGCCTTGAAACAAAGGCTGAATGTTCATGGCGGGGGTGTATCAACTTCACTTAAAACTGTAATGAGGGATCCTCCTCTCACACATTGCACTATTTGAACACAGACATAAGATTCTCTGATCACTGTACCTGTCGTGGGTATATGTCACGTGAGGCTACGAGGTGTATTAAATTCATACCGACGCATACACGATATTTCCTTTCAAGTATAGTTTCTGGATCACTGTCAACACCTCACATAGTTCTGATACATTTATCCTTTTTCCAGATCATTGTTCTCATGTATTTTCATATGATATCTGTGGAAGTTATGTTCGCTACACGCTCACAGACGTAAATAGTAGGACCTTCAAACCCTGATCCACACTTAGTCCTACAGTACACTAGTCCGGCTCAACTGGACTTTAACATTCATCTTATGCATACCCTAAGTGATCCTTAATGCTATGAATACATACACTTAATATGATATAACTATACCTGGGTACAATACAACACATGGTCTAGGAACCTTGAGTAGGTGAGTTGTCCTTTATCAATGTTTCCCGTTTTCTGAGGTTCTACAAGCGCGGTGCATTTGAATGTTATGTAGAGTAATATGAATTAAATGGGGTTTTTAGGAATGACAATGATGTGCGCAGTACATGAGTACCATTGCATTGTCAATTAAGGTTCTCGAGTTCCTTTGGTTTAATAAGCTACAGTTTGGGGATCTGTAGATATATCCGACAATATATCCTTAGTTTAATTTTACTCCACTTCGATTCTTACTTTATTTTTTTTCTTTTATTTCAAAATCATCCTCCCCTTGCACATCATCTGGGTAACTCTAAGGTCTTGCCTTGCCTTTGAAGTGTGGCGTTATATGCGAGTGCTGAAAATAAGCTACACAGACTGGAAAGCAAATGAAGAAGCATGAAGATTAGCAAAAGTTTCAAGAAAAATACTTGAAAATTAATAAAAGAATAATAAGAGAAATATTAATGGACAAAGTTGGGGTGGCAAGGGCCAGGGAAAGGCAGAGACTGGGATGGATGAATGAAATTAAAAATCGAGTCCCCAAAGAAACACAAAATATCTTGAAGAATTGGTAAAGAAAAAAAGTCCAAAAACGTTTGGAGTGGAGAGCTGTGGCCACCATTTAGATATGAGAACGGTACCCTGATTGATTAATTAGGATTTAATTCACCATTTATCGGCTTACTAGCCGTTCATGTGGTTGGTCCCTTATTTTATTACTTTGTTATAAACTTTATTGTCCAGTTATTGGTCGTGTCACACTGGATAACACCTTCCCACATATGTCTCCGGCTGGGAGTCAAACCCAGGACATACTCAAGAGCTGCACACCTCGGCACCACTACTCACTGTACCACAAACACCCATTAACATTTCTAACACTGATATACAGTACAGTATATTATTTGATTAGTTATATTTTAGGTTATCAATAGTAATTTATTATAGCATAAAAGCCATTGACTCAGTTTATTAACGTTAAGACCACTGCGCATCTCAGTCCTCAGACACAATACTTGTAAACAAAGTTAACAGGCAGAGCTCATCTTGGTTATGGACGATTATCACGTTTGTTTGTGACTGGAAAATAGCTGATGCAGGTTTGTAGGTTTATTATAATACCAGAAACTCATTTTATGTAATTTGGTAAAGCAGAGAGTTCTTTTATGGGTATTTTAACCTCTTATGTGTTGGCCTAGACCAGAAGGCTGCAGGCCTTGATTATTTTTCATTTGTCTTCTGGGAATAAACGAATACATTTATTTAACTGTAAGATTTAATGTTGAATGTAAGGAACTGTGTATATAGAGCTATTAGTGTATTATGTACTGTCAATCTGTGTTAAGAGGTTTTGAAGATGATAAACACGGTACAGGAGCTGCCCGAGTTCAATAAAACTGGTAAATACTCGGGGTTATGTCTGAATACAGCACTACTACCAGAAAGAGTTGGGTAAATTTGCAGTAGTTCACACAACTCTGTAAGAAAGTCAAAGCTACGTTTTTCTAGTGTATCTTTGTGTTTCGATTGGATTTGACCATCATTTCAACTTTGAAATTGCCCGTTTTTTAGTTATCGGGGGATTTTGGTGGGGCGTTTTCTGACAAAAATTATGGCTAAGCGAATACAAAATACACAAAAAACACTAGAAAAACATAAACCTGATCTAACCTAACCTAACTAATTCACTATATGATGGAATCACTCATTTCTTACCTTATTGGCCTTGTTCTGGTTCGTCATTGGATTCTGAGATTAGTACAGGTTGCTGATGCTGATACGTGCTTAACGGGGTGTATAGGCGGGCAGCTCGCACTTAGGACATTTTACCGAGGTCGGGAGAACACCATGAGATCTAAAAAATGCTATAGCTTGTTCGATTTTTTCCCCAAAATGCGCAATCAACTCCATATAATTGAAGTGACACCCATCGCAGACTTCCATGGTCGGAAATGAATTTGAATTTCGAAATATGAGACCCAAAATAAAAATAGAAATTGATTGGGCCAAAAATACTGCTAATTAAACCACAAATCATTTTAATTGGTGGCTAAAAAAAAATGCTTGTGAGTGGCCGCGTGACATGTACGGGAACGTATGCGCGTGACAATTTATGAAGGAGACGTGCAGTGTGGGAGGTGAGGTAGGCGAAATTGGTGGAGGATTAATGGAAGAAAATAGAGAGAGATTTTGGATGCGCTATCTCCGTTATTATACGTTTGCAATGGTAATGTAATAGAAGAAAATTATCTTATAATTAGCCATCTTTTTCGAATATGATAATAAATTTGGGGTAGGAAAGTTGTGCGCAAATGCAAAAATACCAAATCATGACCAAGCGAATACAAATTACACCAAAAAAAACGGTATTATTTTACTTTTGGACATAGTGCCCCCGAAAGTTATAAACTAATGCAACCTTTAGATCTCGCTATTCTGAGCATTTTGAACCCCATATATACATGGCGGAAATGGATAATAGCGACACAATTTAATTGAATTGATTTTAAGTAGTTTTTCAGTCTTTGTCTCCAAGATGATGTTATTGGCACATCACGCATGCACAATGTTGACTGATGTCATCTAGTCGTGACCAATGAGGTATCGATATCATCACGCAAATTTTTTTTCGAGCAATCACATGTGATTTTTTTTCAAAGGAAGCAGCCTGGGTACGATTTTAATTTCATTGACCAGTTTCACAATGGCCATGGTGAAGGTTGGTTGTTGTTTGTACTCCTATGATTATTTTAAGATTCTTCCCGAGTTTTACGAGAAAGACGATCATTCTAGCCAATTCTTACATACGGTATCCCTGCTCCTTCCACTTCTAACTAAGGTATTGTACTTTTGGACATGATGCCCCAATGTTTTTAACTATTGAAACAGTTATGTTAGTTTAAGCTAGGCCTACCCGGGGTCCAGGGGCAGAGCCCCCTGCTAGGGGTTAGGTTAGGCCTACTGGGGGTCCCGGGGCAGAGCCCCCGTGGCTAGGGATTAGGTTAGTTAGGTTAGGTTTTGTTCAGTCAGATGACTCGTTTTCATTTTCTCTCCCACCCAAAAACCCTGATTTTCCAGGCTCTCCCCCATTATTGTTGGGAGGGGGGGGGGCAAAAGCTAGCAATTTCCGCCAAAAATGAAGGTCAGATTCATTTAAAACACACCAAAGTACGTACACTGGAAAACATATTGGTCAATCCCTAGGGACACGTGTCCTAAAGTAAAAATTTACCCAAAACACGAGAAATTGAACCTTTTTTTGGATGACCTAACCTAACCTAAACGGACCTAACTTTCACCATATGATGGAATTACTTATTTCTTACCTTATTGGCCTGGTTCTGGTTCGTCATCGGATTCTGTGATCAGTACAGGTGGCTGAAGCTGATTCTTACCTGACGGGTCTTGGGAATAAAGAACGATTTACTACAATGCCAACTATGTGGTCTTGACGATATTTACACTCTTTCTTACACTTAGGACACTATTGAGGTCGGGGGAATACCATGAGATCTAAAAAATGCTATTGCTTGTTCGTTTTTTCCCAAAAATGCGCAATTATCCATATAATTGAAGTGACACCCATCGCAGACTTCCATGGTCGGAAATGAATTTGAATTTCAAAATATGAGATACCCAAAATCACAATCAAATCTGACTGGTTAAAAAATATCGCGAATTAAACCACAATTCATTTTAATAGGTGTAAAAAAAACCGCTTTTGATTGGCCGCGTGACGTGTATGGGAATGCACGCTCATGACGATTTATGAAGGAAACACTTGAGTGGGAGGTCGGGCAGGCGATAATGGCTGAAGATTAACGGAAGGAAATAGAGAAAGATTTGGCAGGTGCTATCTCCGTTATTATACGTTTGCGACAGTAATGTAACAAAAAAAATTATCTTAAAATTAGACGTCTTTTTCGAATATGATAATAGATTTGGGGTAGGAAAGTTGAGTGAACTACTGCAAAAATACCAAGAGTTGATCGATTTCGTAAATTTTTTTCCATGGGTGTTATTATCATTTTATAAGTATTTTAAAAGGGTAATTATGCAGTTCACAGCAACAACAGAATTCACTACACTCAATCGATAGAACTATTTTTTTCCTATGATTATTTTCTTATATTACATTTCTGTTGCAAATTGATAATAAGGAAGTTATTGAATTTTAAAACGAATAAAATCAGAGCACCTGTTGTCCCTATGTTGTTGCTCAAATTGTGTGTGTTCGTACATTCGCTTACCTCCTGTGTTTAGGGTTCTTGGCCAACAGCCAAGAAAGGGTGTTAAAAAATGTCATATTGCTAAACTGAAATATAGCTTAAGTGAATGAATGTTAAACAAGGGATAACTGTACAGTACTTCAACCTTATAAGAATTTCCATATTGCTATACAGTAGGCCCTTTAAATTCGCGGGGATTAGGTTCTCAAAATGGCTGCAAATCGCAAATCTGCAAATAACATTTGCTGACCAGGTGGGGGGGGGGGGTACACTTTTACTTGTGTACAAAGAACTGTATATTCCCTTTAGATGTTGGTGTTTGCCCTTAGGACAATTATTTCTTTTACCTGTATTGTACAGCGAGTTCTGCTATAACGCGTGTTTTGGCAATTCGAATTGGCTGTAATGCGATTGATGAATAGAAGAACAATATTTGTAAAACGTGAACGCGTGTTGGCTGTAACGCGATTCCACTCGAATGGTTGTTGTCGCTTGGCGCGGGGTTATGCAGTGTTTACAGTTCACGTTCGACTTCACATGTTCTTTTGATTTATGTGTTTTGTTTGTGAAGAATTGCAGAAATAATTTATGTAATATTTATGTACAGGTATACAGTATACCTGTACAGTATATGTAAATTGTAAAATTTTAAATGAGAGAAAAACAAAATACATAGCGTTTTACAGGTGCGCTTTCTGTTTAATTACACACGATCAGTTTAAAACGCGTGGAAAGTTTTTAAGCATCCTCATTGATTTTTGCTTACTGTTTCTCCAATTTTGTGACTATGGAAAAGAAGAATATCTCCAGGAAGCGTTCTGGTGATCGCATTTCCAGTGGTGATCGTAAAAGAAAGGCTATAACACTTGATGAAAAGCTTGATGTTGTGAAGCGTTTTGAAAATAAGGAAAGAACATGTGATATTGTGCATGCAACGGGAATAAAGGAGTCTACTTTACGCACCATTAGAGACAATGCAGGAAAGATTAAAGCAAGTTGTATTGCTGGAAAAACCTTGAGTGCTAGCAAAAGTGTGAGATCACGGCCAAAGGAACTTGAGGAGATGGAATGGCTTCTAAGTGTTTGGATAGAAGATCAAACGAAAAAGTGATCTGGGACCAGCTTCCTCACCATTAAAGAGAAAGCCTTATCAATATATGAGGACCTAAAGAAAAAAGTTGAAAATCCTGCTGATGTGATTGCCTTTAGTGCGAGTAGTGGATGGTTTTCTGGTTTTAAGAACCGCTATGCATTTCATAATGTAAAGTTATGTGGTGAAGCAGCAAGTGCCTGATACTGATGATGACGATGACAACTGTCAAATCCTGTCTGCATGACACCTCAACATAACCTTCTCCCCCATCAAGTTATATTCATATTTTTTCATGGTAAAGTGTAACATTTACTGTATGATTTCATTATTAGATATGAATGTAACATTTATTTAGACTGTGCTATCCTTTGTGTGAGGCTAACTACTAAATTTTTTTCGATTTCGAGTAATCTGCACCTAACCCTATTTTCTCCATAAGCCCTGTTATTTCTATTGCGCGAATTTCTAGAACGTGAGGTTTTGCAAGAACACAACTCGCATTATAGCAGAACTGACTGTATATATGTGTGTGTGTGCAGACATACACACACAAAACACATACAAATAAATAATAATGGGAAAATCTTCTCACAAATAATCAGAAACAAATGTAGTACTAAAAATGTTGAGTCTATCCTCAAGTCTACTCCATGCTTTGTTATTAATAAAGCACGGAGTAGACTTGAGGGTAGACTCAACATTTTTAATACTACATTTGTTTCTGATTATTTGTGAAAAGTTTTTTCCATCACAGTATTATTTATCTGTGTGTTTTGTGTATGTGTCTACACACACACGCATATATACAATACAGGTAAAGGAAATTAGTGTCTCTAGAATGAATGGCTCCCTGTCCTGGCCGCGAAAATGCTGGCAACTTTAAAACTACCCGCAGTCATTCTTGGGTACAACCAGGGTGTCATCCTCAAATAATAGAGGACCACGAAATAAAAATTGCGAATTATCAGGCCGTACTGTACAGTAACAATCTTACAAAATGTGTTTTGGTACAGTAGAGTAGTACTGTATTGCAATGTCCAATGTATTATAATGTTGAATAACGACTTCCATTGCGAAAACAACCTCATCAAATCCTCCGGTGCCATAACAACCACACAATCTCCCATTTTGTTACAACAACCTGCTGGGGTTGTGATAACACTGGAGGATGTTGCAACATTGCAGGTTGCTATAGGACTATGTATTATTTCTCTAAGAATGTTATATTGTTATAGCACTGGATGATTTTATGAGGTTATAGCTCTAGACTCTAGAGTCTAGAGGATCTTAAATAATTCTGGTGACTTTGTTAAGGTTGTACTGTAATGGGAAGGTTGTTATAGCACTGTTGAGTTTATTTGTGGGTGAAATAGTCCTTGAGGTTTTTAAAAGGATTCTAAAATCATTATGGAGATTGTGTATGGAGGATGTGTATCATTGCAGAGGTTGTCAAAGCACACTGTGAAAGTCTTTAAGGTTATAATAGCAATAGACTATAAAATCTTTTATTCTGTTGTTTCAATACTGTTGATGTAGTTACAGCATTCTAAAAAATGTCAGTGTTGTAGTAACATGGAGGTTCTTATAACTTTGCTATTGTTACAAGTGTAGGGTTGTTAAAGCCCAATGAAGGTTATCATATCATTGTGAAGATTATTCTAGTATAGGTGTTGGTATTATATTGTATAATGGATGTTTTACAAAAGCAGATAATATTGTACTGTATTGCTAGTTTCATATTTGGTATGTCCTGAAATTAATGTAATTTACTGTTTCAGGTAACTCAAATATGATAGCAGTTCTAGGAGGAGGTGTCAGTGGCCTTGCTGCTGCCCACTACCTGAATTGTCTTGGCTTATCAACCAAGATACTTGTGATTGAGGCTTCAAACAGATTAGGTGGATGGATCAACTCGCTGAAGCATGAAGATGGTACCATATATGAACTCGGGCCTCGGACTCTCAGGTATCATCAGGCATATTTTCTGTAGTGTGCGTGCGTGCGTGTATGTGTGTGGGGTATCTTGCAGGAGGGGTTCAATGAATTGGAACTAAGCAATCATGGTGTTTCACTAGGGTTGGTAGGCGTGATTGTGGGGCATTTCCTACCTATTATGGTAGGCCTGATTTAATTATATCCTTCGAAATATAAAATTAGTTCATTGCAGTTTGATTGGTGAATAACAGTATGCCTCATGAGCTTTTATCAAAAACCTTCATTCTTGGTGTCATTTTTTTTCACACAAGAAATGTATATACAGTACAGCGTGCCCTTAAAATTCGAAGTGTGGGGGGGTCCTAGGTTCTTAAAATGGTTGCTAATAACATTTGCTGACCGGGGTTACATTTTACTCATGAGCAAAGAAATCTATATTCCATTTATGTGTTTGCCCTTAGGACAATTATTTCTTTTACCTGTATTGTATATATGTGTGTAGACACACACACACACACAAAACACATACAGTACAAATAAATAATAATAGGAAAATCCTCTCACAAATAATCAGAAAGAAGACAGCAAAATGTATTAAAAATGTGAGAGTATACCCTCAAGTTGGGTTGTTGAACATGATGTTTTAGAGATATTTGGCTATTGTTTATTGCGGCTTATAAGTTGACCTGGTCTATAAGACGACAACAATTATTTCAACTGACATTATTGATCTAGGCCAGAGGTCTGCAGCCTTTATATACTAGTTGGCCACGTAACTGGCAAGTACTCAGGCAACTTAAGTCAACAATGCATTCCACATGATTGAATGGGCAATAAAAAATTCAGACTACAGTTGGTCCTCACATTACGCGGTTAATGTAACCCGGAGGGTCCCGCGGAAAGTGAGGAACGCGTAAAGTGAACAACATAACATATGGGATTAATTGAAATGGAGTCCAGGCCGATCCCCAAACTCCACTTTTTGACGACACACAACTATGTTGTAGTAAAAATATTATCTTAACTTTATGATGGCATGCACACACAATTAATAATTAAGAGAAATATCAATAATATTAGGTTTTTTAACACTTACATTAGTAGAAAAGATGGCTGGGCACACGGGGATGGGCGGTTGGTTCCGAGGCAGAGGGCAGATTATTGGCCCTCACCTGTATCACTTGTATCAATTGTATCACTATCCACCACAGAGGCTTGCAGGGCCTCTTTGTCAAACCCCCCAAAGTTCATATAAGTCCATATCCTCACTATAATTATCACTATCACTGACTTGGGCCGGCTGTAGTGGGTGGCGGGTGAAGAACTGGTCATGTTTTGATGACTGGGCGACCTTGTGCGCACCATTTTCGCGCCTCTTACACAACATGGCGGATGGCGGGAGGTTTGGATCCAAAAATGGCGCGGCTTGCCAGCCGCTCTCCGCGTAATGGGGTTCACGACCGCGGAATGTGAAAATGTTAGGTTCTGGCAAGGCACCGCGTTAACGGTGAAACGCGGAATGCGGGACCGCTTAATGTGAGGACCAACTGTATATTATTACTTTAAGAAGATTTCTGATAAACAACACTATAATTTCGGTATAGCAAAAATGGAACAGTCAGCGCTAGCCTAATTTGATGTTCTGTAACAGAAGGGTAAACAAACTTTCATTAGTATAAAATTTTGTTTTAGCAATATCAGTAAACCCTCGATATCTTGGTAGTATTTGATAACTCAGAATTTCATATAACTCGGCACGGATATGGTCTCGGAATGTATTATAGCATAACTCGGGAAATGACGAGATATATACAATATATATCTGGGAAAATCTTGGCATATCTGGCGTGTGGGTAAGAGTGTATTGAACATCTCTTTGTGTTAACATAGTGTTTAAGTGAAAATACCCTGTACAGTAGTAGTATTTTAAGTGAAAATACTGTACAGTATTGTACTCAAGTGCTTAAATGAAAATACTTTGTACAAGTAAAATTCTTTATTTTATGCAAGTGAACAAATTACTGTACAGTGGCAGCAATTGAAATCTTTGCATTTTTGGCACAAATGATAAGTTTACACGGCGTGCAGTGTAAAGATTTTAATTGTGTTCCCGGGCATACACAAATGGGTGGAGCTTGGGATCACGTCACAGCCTCCCACACACCCCCAGCCACCACCCACCAAGGTCACTCGCTTGAGTGAGCCACGGTCTCTGAAAGAGAGAGGTGCAAATATACGTATCACCACCACCCGGCATTCTTCACTTTTGCGCCCACTTTGAGAGCCTATATCTCCACTCAGACTGAACAGAATGGGTCGCAACAAGCTCACAATAAATGAAAAAGCTCGGGCTTTAACCTAATTGGAACTGGGGATGTCTAAGCCTCTTCTTCATAGCCTCGGTGAGAAAAGGCTTCTTAGCTGTGCGCCGAGTCGGTAAACCGAGGTCTTTCTGGAGACGATGTTGTACGGTCCTGATTGCCACATGTTTGAGGAGGTCTGGGTGCTTTTTCTTCAGTGTAGAACCTGTTACAGCAGGATCAGATATCACTTCACTCTTCAGGATGTTGTCTGTCCTTGGTGAAGTCTTCCTAACTGCCCCAGATCCCACTTTCCTCTTCGGTATAGCGCTGGGTGGCAAGTCGCCGCTGCGTTTCTGAAGTGGTAAATGGCTTGCCTTGAAACTTAAAAGTCTGCGGCTACATGTATCACAGACATCCCCAGTTCCAATTGGGTTAAAGCCCAAGCTTTTTCATGTATGCCCGGGAACACAATTAGAATCATTACACTGCACGCCGTGTAAACTTTTCATTTGCTCCAAAAATGTAAAGATTTCAATTGCTGCCACTGTACAGTAGTACATATACTGTAGTACAGTACAGTAAACTGTACGTAAGTGCCTCCATTACTTCTGCCACCTGCGTCACCTACCCTGGAAAAATGTAGTACATATACTCAAATTTTTCATTTCTGTTTGCTTCATTTTAATGCCAAAGCCTGTAAATTTATTTTCACACCATATGTTCAATGTAAACCCCTTTCCCACCAATCACTGCTTGTATTTTAACAGCAAGCCCCAACCCTACACCCGAACACCACCCACACCCTAACATCACACTAACGCTCCCTCCAGCACCACCCACACACCCGCAACACGGGAATTAACAGAGCAACGCATCCAAAGTGATGACTGCTGTTGTAATGTATTGCTGGTTTAGTGCTTTGTTTTATAATATTTTATAAAGTGTAGGTCTTATTGTATGATATTTATTTGTATGTGATTAACTGATGCACAAGTCTGTGACTGCATGGTGGTGGGTTAAAGATCAGCTGTTGAGGAGTGCTTGGCAACACTCCTTTTCACTCCATCTCTCTAATCACCCACACCTTTCTCCTTTCTCACTCCATATTATAAAATTTTATGTAATGTAATGTTGCTCATTATATTCCATTTTGTGGGTAGATATCAGCGCAGTGTTACCAAAGAAACTAATAGAAGCATCACTTAGCATAATCTCCATCATAACTACCACTCTCCTCATCACCACTCTATTATCACCACCTAAATCTTAATTTCAGTGATGCAGAGATGTACTGTATTAGCTTCAGCTAGAGTAGAACTGTATGATATCCACTCATCCTTCCTACCCACACACCACATCTTGCACTAGTTCATCAAACGACTTTCATTCATGATACAATATTGTTTATTTGTTATTCATTAATTAGTAAAGATACATTACTGTAATAATCTGTGTTTATTAATACCTGCACCCTTCACATAATATGTGAAGGGTGCAGGAATGTATTTCTATATATGCAATGATATAATGACAATTCATAAATTAATTTTTTATTTTTTAATATAATATATTTCCTTTTTATTACTAAAATATACATTGTACAGGTATTGTCTTTAATGGGGATACTGTACAGTGGTCTAATCAGATTTCATATAGACCTAACTAGAGCTAATAGGTACGAAATGACACTTGGTGAGTGGGAGACTGGCTATTGCCACGATCGCAAGTTTATATTTTATGTTTTTTATTTATTCATTATGATAGTTTTGTAATAAGATCAGCCTATTATGGTGTATGTTTCATTATCTGTGTGAAAAAGATTTTCTTTATTTTTTTTTTGCCTGACATCTTGGCCAACTTAGAATTGTGTTAATGTTTCCAGTCTCATTCAAGATTTTGATTATCTCTATGAGATCTGTCCTATTATGGCTTGTCTGAAGAGTTATTAAGTTTAAGACCCTCAGTCTACTTGTATAATAGAGATGATACATTTCAGGAATCATATTGGCACTCATTTATTTTTCCAGAGTTGCAGGAAATGCTGGAGCAAACACACTTGCTCTGGCAGAAAGTTTGGGGTTAACAGAGAGAATTTCAAGCATCAACTATAGCCACGTGTCCACAAAGAACAGGATGATTCTGGTAAACTATTTATTATGTACACTGTATTTCAATTTATACAGTGGTCCTTCGATTAACGAACCCAATTGGTTCCACAGAGTCGTTTGTTAACTGAAAATTTCGTTAACGGAATCTATTATTTCATTGTGATATTGGGTAATTGGTTCCAACTCACAGAAAAAGTACATACAAAGTACTGTACAGTGGTACCTCGGTTAACGAGCACAATTCGTTCCAGAAGGTTGCTCGTTAACCGAAAAACTTGTTAACCGAAACCATTGTTTCAATGGGTTTTTGGGTAATTGGTTCCAGCTCACCGAAAATTACATAAAAACTAAAAATAAATGCAGTAAAGTACACTTACTTTGAGGTGTGTATGTAGAAGGCTCCTGGATGATGATGATGATGATGATGGGAATTAGAATGGGGGTGGAGGAGAAGGGAGAAGAGAAGGCATTGGGGTGGAAGAGAAGTCACCCCATGGCAGCATGGGGTGACTTCTCTTCCACCCCAATGCCTTCTCTTCTCCCTTCTCCTCCACCCCCATTCTAATTCCCATCATCATCATCATCCAGGAGCCTTCTACTCCTCTGCATAGACCTAGTCTCTCGGCGTAGCTGGCTGTACGCTGATTGGCTGGTAGGCGCGCAGCCGGAGCTCAGTTGGGAGTTGTAGGGGAGAGGAGCCACTACAGACCATAGGCCCCCAACTGTCAAACGTGTCACTGTCATCTCCCCCCTCCCCCCATCTTTCCAGCCAGGGTTGGGTGGTTATAGGCTTACAGTTTTTATCTTATATAATATCAGACTAAAGTTAGGAGGGTATAATTTGCCTTGCTAGAATCCTTGCAAGACAGTGAATAATTTGAATATAAACGTCATATATTTTGCACAAGAGATAAAATTTTTATCCCTTTGTAATAAAATTAGTTAGAACATGTCAGTTCAGTGACATTTTATAAGAGAAAAAACTTAGTCACTCTAAAGGACAGATAAATAAATAAGCACTAGACCTTGGCATCAACTGTCAAACATATCACCTCACCTCTCCCCATTAGCTGATCCCTTGTAAACAGACCATTTCACATCCCATAATTTTAGCTGTGTTGATTTATGAACGTTTGTTTAAACATAATACTACAAAAACAATGTTTTGTTTATTCTAGTAGATGGGCCGAGGTGTATCTGGGTACACTCTCAGTCTTTTTAGTATTTTGTGTTTCTCTCAAGTACCAAACTAAATTATTCCATTGCAACAACACTTCGATTTAGTGCAAATTCGGTTTAAAGCGACCTCTCTTGGAACGTATCTCGTGTTATATCGATGTTCTACTGTATGTAGGATGGTGTGTGCATGTAACCGGGTAAAAATAAATAAAGAAAGTTACTTATATCTACCTGAAAATACGAGTTGAAAAACACCCATAACTCCTCACAGCTTGGCCCAGTTGCCTGGTGTTTACAGTGACAAGTCTAACCTGGCTACAATGCTATGATTAATCACTATTAAGCACTATTATATCAGTAAACACTAATAATAACAGTAAATCCAGTGAAATGTGGCTTGGAGTGAGGAGAGTTATGTTTCCTGCCTCAGGCACCTGTGTCCCACATGCTGACACCTTTGCTACACAGGCTTAAGATGCTCTTTGCTCTGTTTTGGGATTGCCTCTTAAGGAGGCTTCTTAGCCCCTGGAACCCCCCAATCATATGAGAATATAAAACTTAATAAAGAAATAAAGATGATGAATGTGACAACTCCTGCCTGCTTACATACAGTGTCTTAGCAAATCTGGTAAGACCACTGTATGATATTCAGTGAACAAGTGTTATTCTTTTCATAAGTTTTTTTCCTTCAATTTAGCCTAGTTCTTATTATATCTGCTTACATAATTTTAACCCATTCTCTTAAAACCCTCTAGTATCCCCATTAAAGATATTATGTTCTCTACAAAAAAGTATGCAGTATATATATATATCTTTTTCTTTCCAGGTTGATGGGAAACTGCACATGCTTCCAAATAACCTAAAGACAGTTTTTACAAAGAACCCACCATTTTCAAAGCCTTTGGCCATAAGTGCACTGAGTGACTTCTCTGCCAAGAAAGTGATTAACACTGATGAAAGCCTCTTTAGCTTTGTAAATCGAAGATTTGGTTTAGAAGTTGCAAAATATGCCATTGATCCTTTGACAAGAGGAGTTTTTGCTGGCAATGCTCGTGACCTAAGTGTTACCTCATTAGCCAGAAGAATGCATGATGTAGAGCAACAATATGGGTCCATTCTAATTGGTTTACTTAAAGATAGAAAAAATGCTGAAAAGGCTGACCCAGTTCTGTCTAAATCTAAATTAGTTAAACAAGCAAAGAAGGAAAAATGGGCTGTCTGGTCTTTAAAAGGTGGACTTGAGAGTTTTGTTGAAGTTTTAGAAGAAAAACTTATGCAGGAAGGTGTCGAGTTCAGGAGAAACACACCAGTGCTTGGGATCAAGAGAAGTGGCAGCAACCTGGTTATCCAGACTGACAAAGAGGAATTAGAAGTTGAAAAAGCTATCTCTTGTCTTCCATCTAATACTTTAAGTCCTGTAATACGTTCTATCAGCCCAGAATTAAGCAGGCTCCTGGGTTCCATTCCTTATGTAACTGTCTGTGTTGTAAATCTTGAATATCCTGGTCACTTACTTAATGAGCCTGCCTTTGGTTACCTTGTGCCATCATCACAACCCAACAAAGTTCTTGGTGTAATATTTGATACATGTACTTTTCCACAGGGTGACAAAACTATACTTACAGTGATGATGGGAGGATATTGGTTCAAGACACTTTTTGGAGATAATCCTTCTGATGAGAGCCTTCTTGATGTTGCTATTAATGAAGTTAAAGAAACATTGAAAATTAGTATAAAACCAGTGCGTCATAAGATTAGCATCTTGACAGACTGCATCCCACAGTATGTTGTTGGGCATTCAGAAATAGTTTTTAATTCCCGGAAGCTTGTAAAAGACCTGAAGCTTCCTTTAACTCTCGCAGGAAATTCTTATGATGGTGTCGGAGTGAATGATGCAATTATGAGTGCCAAGAGAGCAGTTTTAAGTTTGTGAATGATAATTTTTATGTAATACTGTACAGTGCTGTGATAGGAAAGGGATTACAGCCAATTGGACATCAGTATACATTACTGTATGTGGCCTAATATTTCAATGTTATAATTGTGACTTGTGGGAGCAGTACATTCAGAACTATCCCGAAGGAGGGGGGGGGCACCTCAGCTGTCTCAATGGAGGTTGATGGACTGGCTATGCTCTTCATCGAAAAGGAACTGGCAGCAAGTTTGTGCTTTCATGAACCGACAGAAGAGTTGCTGGAAAGAAAGGAAGTTTAATTTTCATTACATCTAGACTGTCTATTGGCATTTGTCTTGTTTGTTACAAAAAATATAAACTAATGTTTTATTTCCCTGTACAGTATGTCTAATTTTAAGTATTTTCATAACTTTTAGGGGTTGCAGGTCTTTCATTTGTTAAATTTATTCAATTGCAAAACTGTAAAATTACAACCTGTATCTATTACTTTATTTTGTAATTGTTAAAATGAACCAGGATATTTATTTTAAATTTCATGACTGTATGCTATTATTTTTGTTAAAATATTTTGAAAATTTTTGGAAATATTTTTAAATTTTTTGTAAATGTTTTGGATATTTTTAATTTTAGGGGGAAATTGTTAGATATTTGGGGGAAAATTATGTTTTACTTGTTTATTTATATATTTTTTTTAATTTATGGAAATGTTTGAAACATAACTTTTTTTTTTTAATTATTTTATGAAAAAAAAAATCTGAAATTTTTAAAAACAAAGTTGAAAGATTTTGAAAATGTTTGACAAAATTTTGAAATTTTGTTGAAAATTATTAGATTTTTTTTTTTTTTATTTATTAGTTATTTTTTGTTAATTCAAATTGTTCAAAAATTTTGGTATTTTTTTATGTGTACAGTATTCTCATGTTGGTTAATAGAATTGGCCATAATATAAATTGTTCTTTTATTAAAATTTCCCATTTTCAATGATGAAATTTTAGTTTTGATGAAAATTTTCCATTTTCTATAATAAAATTTCCCATTTTCTATGATGAATAATTCCCATTTTCTATTATAAATCCCGTTTTCTACATTGAAAATTTCCCATTTTATGATAAAATTGTCTGTTTAAAATTTCCCATTTTCTATGATAAAATTTCCATTTTCTATGATAAAATAACGTTTTGGTAGTGGAGTGGTGTCATCTCCTACAACTGACTCTTGCTCATTGTTTGGGCCTTGTGCATGCTGGAGTGTTTGTTTTAGTTCCTTAATCTGTTTCTGTAATTCTTCTAACTCCAAGTATTGTCTCTCGTTGATCAGCAACGCCCGTTCCAATCTCTCTGCCAATGTGTCCCCAACTATGGTACTTTCCTGTTCTACTGACTCATCCATTTTGACCTAAAAATGCTACCCCTCGACCAAAGAAATATAGGAACCACTTAACACAACTACTATCCTGTATTAGTGCAACCTGAATTGATCAATGGTACAATACAACACTATGCAACACCTTAACATGGCACCAAAAATTGTAACTCACATCAACTGGAGACCGAAAGTCCTATGGTATTCCATAGGTGAACCACTTAACAAACATCAGAGGTGAACCACTTGAGACACTTCTCAGACACAGTGAGGACTCCCTTACTTCAACGCCAACAAGGTTAATCCACAACTTCTGCAATTATTAATACATATTAATGCTGGATAAAACACAAACACAAAACACATCAATGACACACATGACTTCAGTACTGTATAAATTTTCAAAAATTCTTCTTACATTTCTGTACTCAATCAATGTTATTCACCTGCAAGTATCACTCAAAAATCAGATTATCCATCATTAAAATACTTGTCTATATTTGCAACTTAAATCACAACTTCAATTCCCTCGGATTTGATCAATGATTAATAACCATCCCACCGCTGCCACCAATTTATACTGCCAGATTCTGGGGTCACTAAGTCTAAGGGGATAATTTAACTCTAATCTTAATTTTTAAGGGTCGCTGCCACCAGACCCCCTCTGGACAGCATGTAGCTCGTTAGGTAGCGTGCAGAGTGGACTAGGCATTGGGTTAGGTTTTCCATTGACCAGATCGATAAGGGGAAAGAAGGGTGAAACCATAACATGTCTTAAATGATTTATTCCTTATAAAACATACTGGTAAAAAACATATACATGAATTGGCCTTCCTCAGAAGAACAACGGAAATGTGGTTACCCAGATGGGCCCCAGACTCTTACATTGATGGCGTGTCATCCACCTACTTATTGCATAACAATCTGTGACCACCTTACCTCGGTCGTTCCTTCTTACAATATCCCTTAACACATCAGACTGCTCCACCTGTGTGGAATCTAGCACCGTCGGTTATCATACATAGTAGCACCATCTCAACACACCTGTTACACTCCATACCTG